>NC_137116.1:6239351-6839351 GCF_949357685.1 Gobio gobio | reverse complement strand
TTATTACTCAGTCAGTACTTAAATATATAATTACACTGTAACAATGACACATTAAAGTGTAACCTATATTTATTTGTTACTTTTTTGTGGTGGGGCCAGTGGAAATTTGCACCACTGGGCCACTAGAAATAATCCTTAGCATTGAGCCCTGCATATGAATATTATCAACAGCAAACGCTGAACTAATTGCATCCTTTATCAGTTGATTTGATGGCGAGTTAGTCAAACGTGTGGGTCCACCTGATCCAGAACAGCAACTCTGAGAAGCACCTGAGCTATTGTGAAACTCTGGTGTGATCTCAGACTGAGTAAAACCAGAACGGCTCAAATCGAATATGAAAACACAAGTCATAAACTCCCTCATTTCCATTTCATCCGATATCAACATAAGCAATTTCATACTCCCCAAAAAGTCATGATACACAGCAGGTTTATGGCGCTTCAGGACAGAGGCGGTCGCTTTCATGCAGAAAGTGTAGCGTCTCTCGCAGTACAAAATGCTTACGCAACGTCATCGTAGCGACACTTGCGCTTTTTTTATAAGTTGAATACGGAAGGCGGTCCGCCGGAAGCTAGATATTTTACTTTATAACGTGTTAAATATGGATTTTTTTCTTACACAAACCCTTTGTTTGAGGGTCAAAGGGTTTTTACTTTAAAATATTTATACTAGTATTTTTTTTTTGCTGTCACAACCTTAATTATTAAGGTTATGGGTCAAAAACAACAAAGACAAAAACTACTAGGACTATTTCATTTAGGTAACACTTTATTGTCCTTGTTATATATGTTACATTTACTTACCATAGTAATAACAGTAAATTATGATTAATTACATGCAACTAACCCTCAAACAAACCCTAACCCTAGTTATAATGTCTAGTGTGTTGGTTCTGTTTCATGTTCATGTGACATGTTTTCCTGGTTTGTCATGTGATTCCATTGTGCCCTCATGATCATGTCATGTGCTTCACTAGTCTATTGTGTTATGTTGTCATTAGGCTTGTTCGACTTCATGCAGCGAATGCGCAGACAAATCGGCAGCTGACTTGAAGCAGTGCATGCCGGTTATAAAGTTTGCCCGACTTTTTTTTTTGCCGACACCACGTGACTGTGACGCAAGTCAACAAAGTCCCGCGAGAGCAGCCGGCTGGTGCATTCTGCGCAGCTTCTACAGAGCGACTGCAGGAGCTCTGATGACGACACAGCTGTTCCACGATTGGCCGGATTCACCGCATGACAACAATCACGTGTGTTTCGTGTTTATTCCAAGCGGCAACCTCCCCCAGTTTCTCTTGAAGCCAATACGGAAGTGACTTAAACTGCAATTCATCGACTGGCCGCTAGGGACAGGCTCCAGAAGGGAGCAGAATCTCATTGAGCCCCATGTTAAAATGCCCAACTTTACAGCAGAAAAACACATGTTTACAGTCTGGTACAAACTGTGATTTTGGTCTATATAGCTAATTTGCCATTCATGACAAATGTGAGGGGGGTGAATTTTTTAATAACTCATTCGTCTACATTATATAAAGCCTTAAAGTTCTACATAATTGAGGGCGTGGCCACTTTGAGTGACAGGTGGATTGCCATTTATCTGCTGTCTGTTAGTCATCACGTCACCTCAGCTCCAGCCACGTCCCGCCTTTTTGCCCATTTTCTGTTATGCAGGAGTGACGCGCGATGCCAAGATGGCAACAGCCAGCTCGACCCTACTTTACGCTTCAAAACTGCTCCTCAGAATCCTATGGGTGACGTCACGGACACTGCGTCCATATTTTTTTTACAGTCAATTGTTTATTCTAAAACCGATCAGTTCCACTAATGCTCACAAATCAGTTTTTTATAACAGTAAAACCTCTTTTCATATAGTCGCGATGTTATATTGTCATGTTTATCAAAATAAAACTGATAAAAACTGTAGACACTTACTCATTGATAGTGTAGGTTTATATGTTGCACTTTATTCTTGTACAAACAGACGCTGTATTAAGCAGTACATAATTGAAAACATCTCTGAAACATCTGTGTATTTGACAAATATTGCATTTATTTCACTTCTGCTGTGATAAAGAATGCAAACACAGTGCGAGCGTCACTGCGGGAAGCATAAAGTGTCCCACTAAACGTCTCCATTTGCAGCTCCTCCCCGCCTGCACACGGCTACTCTCACCGATTGGTTGCATCCAACCGCACCCGATTTCGAACACACCTATTGGTTCATTTAGTCATGTGGGTTCTTAGTTCAGTTCTGTCATTGGTTGATTGTCTTGATTGTTCACAGGTGTGTCTTGTTAGTCATTAGTCTTTGTGTATTTAAGCCCTCATGTTTGCCTTGTTCCCTGGTCGAGTATTGTTGGTGTAACCAACAATTGGTGAGTGTCTGTTCAAGTCAAGTCCTAGTTTGTTTTGTAGCGTTTTATTAATAAAGCTGCAGTGGAATAACCTTACAGTAGTTAATTATTATTACTCAGTCAGTACTTAAATATATAATTACACTGTAACAATGACACATTAAAGTGTAACCTATATTTATTTGTTACTTTTTTGTGGTGGGGCCAGTGGAAATTTGCACCACTGGGCCACTAGAAATAATCCTTAGCATTGAGCCCTGCATATGAATATTATCAACAGCAAACGCTGAACTAATTGCATCCTTTATCAGTTGATTTGATGGCGAGTTAGTCAAACGTGTGGGTCCACCTGATCCAGAACAGCAACTCTGAGAAGCACCTGAGCTATTGTGAAACTCTGGTGTGATCTCAGACTGAGTAAAACCAGAACGGCTCAAATCGAATATGAAAACACAAGTCATAAACTCCCTCATTTCCATTTCATCCGATATCAACATAAGCAATTTCATACTCCCCAAAAAGTCATGATACACAGCAGGTTTATGGCGCTTCAGGACAGAGGCGGTCGCTTTCACTCCCAATAACAGGGAGGACGGATGTTTTGTCTAATATTTCACCTGAGAAACTCCCTCAGAGCGATTGGCTTTGGGCTGAAAACTGTTATTGTGACATTTAAAGGTTAAATATGGTTAAATGTCAGGAACTATGCGGGCAGGTGAGAGAGAGGCCCCATCCATAAACGAGACATCCGAAACTTCGACAGCAAGACAAGTTCATCAGCGCACGAAGATATCATGTCGGTACATAACATCTGACAGCTTCAAAACAAAGACATATTTTTTTTCTTTAAAATCATGATGGGGCTTTCCGGTGTTCTTTTTTATAGTTCATGCTCAATATGAGAAACGTATGCACTATATAATCACGGTCAGTTTATTATGACAAAATGATGGCTGGAATGGTGATGTTTTGCATTTAGTGGGGCATTTCCCCACATTCTATCTATATATCGTCATCCTTCAAACAAGACGTTCCGAAATCTCTGGTTATTATTTTGACAATGGTCACATGTCCTCAAAACACATTTAATTTCATATCAAATAGCAATAATTTCAGTGATTGAGTGAAGAAAATCTGCAATTCCAAACCATGAAAATATCTGATGAAATATAAAAAAGTTAATTATCAAATACTGTCAAATATTTGTATTTGGTTACTTATAGAAATCTGGGACCTCTACATACAGTTTAAAACCTTGTTTTGTTAAAATTGCACAAATAAAATGTAAAATATATATATAAATAAAATGAAAAACAAAATGGGTAACCGGGTTGAATATATAACTTAAATCCAGATATCACTCAATATGGACCAGCTAGTTTAGGACTAAATATTAGCAATAAACGTACACTATCGTTCAAAAGTTTGGGGTTGGTAAGAGGTGTTTATTTTTTTAAATAAGCCTTTTATGCTCAACAAAGGCTGGATTTATTGAATCAGAAATACAGTAAAAACAGTAATATTGTGAAATATTATTAAGTTTTCTATGTGGATATATTATAAAATATAATTTATTTCTGTGATCAAAGCTGAATTTTCAGCATCATTACTCCAGTCTTCAGTGTCACATGATCCTTCAGAAATCATTCTAAAATGATTTGATGCTCAAGAAACATTTCTGATTATTATATCAATGTTGAGAACAGTTGAGCTGCTTCATATTTGTGTGGAAACTGTGATACATTTTATTTTTCAGGATTTTTTTTTATGAATACAAAGTTGAAAAGAAAAGCATTTTTTTTAAATAGAAACTTTTGTAACATTATAAATGTCTTTACTGTAACTTTTGGTCAATTTAATGCGTCTTTGCGGAATAAAAATATTAATTTATTTTTTAAAAATATCTTTTAAAAAAATATTTGAATGGCAATGTATATTTTTCAATTAATTGGTCACAGAATAAAGATAAATATTTTTCTACAATAACTTGGGTAATGGGGCAGACATCCTTATGTGTTTAAAAATAGCATTAATGTTAGGTTAATATGATATATAGCTAATATTTAACTATTTAGTTCAGTTATCTAGTAAGAATATTTCCCACAAAAAAACATTAACACTATACTGACAAAAAAAAAGGACTTAAGTGACTTAAGTGAATACTTATTTGCAGAATTGTCTAATTATTTGAATAATTGTTACAACAGTAATTTATAGGCCCTGATTGATGGAGTTTGTCATTTTGCAGAACAGCGTTTTTGTTATGCTAAAATATATTTCTGTTGCCTCAGAACAGTTTCTGAGGTTTTGCAAGCATAATACTTCTGTCCTGATTATCATTTTCATAATAGATACAAAGGGGAAAAACTGAGAGCAGTACTTTCACCAGTGTCAGGGTGAAAACCCCTTTCTCGTGCGTTTCCAGTATGTGTCTGATGACAGGTTTGCAATGCTCGTTTGGCCCTGTATGGACATTTAGAAAACAAACCTTTTCAGATTTCTCATTTATCCCCCTTTATAAGACCCAGGGAAAAAAAACGTTTTGGAATTTAGTTTTTTTTTTTATGGTTCATATGATTTTTTCATGATTCATATGATTTTTTTCATGTTGATTTTATTAATTAGGCTATGTCCTCTTAAGTGGTGACATGTATAAGCAAAAACAATGGGATTTTTTCAACCAAACTTTGTTTAAAGATGATTTTCAACTATGTTATGAAAGATATAATGGAATGAATTGATATAACATTTTACTTTATGCAATATGTGGGTAAAAGGGTCATATGTATTTACACTGTCTCTAATTTGCATATCAATGTGCTCTTGTCTTGGAGAAACATGCAATGAATAAAGAAGTGTAATCATGGGAGTAATAGTTGGCAGCACAGTCATTTTTAAAGACCAAGGAGAGATGTTGTCCTGGTGAAACATTAAACAAAAAACTTTGGTCAGCCACCATTTGAATCATATTTTAGCTTTTCTACAGTAAACCTATATATTCACACTTCGTGTCACCTCTTATATAATAATATTTTAAGTTATTTTACTATGAATTCAGTCAGAGAGCAGCAAGCGTGTGAACGTGTGAGGAATCGGATTTAGCATTTTGCCGCGCTAAATTGAGCAATGATCACGTTGAAAATGCACGATAAACACAATATTTAAGTAAAAAAAGAAATGAAAAATTACTCACCCTCTCTGCTTTAAAAACATCTCTTGGCTGTTTTTTTTTCGCCAAAATGCTGATTTATCACGTGATGACGTTTAATGCAAATTAGAAATTTCTAAATTCTAATGGGAGACATTAGTGAATTTAATTGGAAAATAACAATTCAAATACCTATTTAAAATACCTACATTATATCATATTTACTTCGAGTTGAAAATATGATTTATTTGTATGATTTTTAGTGAGCAAGACTGCCATCAATCAATGCCACATCAATGACTTCTTTTTTTAACGGTGATGAGACTGTGTGGGATCTCTTCTTATAATGTTATTAATTTGTTTTTTGGATTGTTTTGCTGACGAAACATATCTTTCCAGTAGACAAAAAAAGTCCAAACAACATGACAAAAAATGGTCCCTTTTCACAAACTGTGATGATGCGTTTTATCGGCCATCAGCATCGAAAATCCTGCAGTTTTCTATATTGAATTTTTTTTTAATGCATGCACATTTATAACATTATGTTTTATATTACCTTTGCGTCATTTTTGAAAGTTGTGAAAACACTATTGTGGAGTTTGAGCAAATGGGAACAAAAATAACGTATATTTAATGTATTCTCTCATTCGCTGCTATAGAAGTTTACCCAACTATGACGACAACAAAACAGAAATGTGAAAAAAATAAATTATAAATAATCTAGCTTTGTATAGCTTTTTACTGTAGATAGCCTACCATTGAAAACACGGTAAGCCTATCCCTCAGCCTCACTTTCATACCATGGCGCGAGCTGAATAAGGTCTATGCCAAAGTCCCTTTCAAGGAAAGTATGTTCATTCGGCGGCCATATTTTGCAATGCCACCTGGGAGCTATTTCGGCATACAAGACCAAGTCCTATCTATTTGAAAAGAGGAATCCTGGAATCTCAAAAACTAAAAAACAAAACAAAAAATCTAACAGCCCCATTAATGTTGTTTCTTAAGATCAAATAGCTTTAAAAAAAAAAAAGCTTGTTTTTCAGGCTAGACGAGCCAATGCAGTCCTAAGCGTGAGTCTCAGGAACCAGAACTTCTAACGGCAGCTGCAGTGACGCAATGACTTTACCTTCCGCCATATTGTGCGTTGCAGTTTCGCCCATTCATAAGTAATAGGAGTGAACTGTCTTTCTATATCTCTTTGTATATGCCCATGGTTCACAACAAGTGATACTTATCTTTGGTTTTGATTTCCTTTTATTTGTCATATGTTTCACATACACTATACTGCCAACAGTATTGGGACACCCCTCCAAATCATTGAATTCAGGTGTTCCAATCACTTCCTTGGCCACAGGTGTGTAAAATCAAGCACCTAGGCATGCAGACGCTTCAACAAACATTTGTGAATGAATGTGTCACACTCAGGAGCTCAGTGAACTGAAGCGTGGTACAGTGATAGGCTGCCACCTGTGCAATAAGTCCATTCGTGAAATTTCCTCACTACTAAATATTCCACGGTCAACTGTTAGTGGTATTATAACAAAGCGGAAGCAATTGTGAACAACAGCAACTCAGCCACGAAGTGGTAGGCCACGTAAAATCACAGAGCGGGGTCAGCGCATGCTGAGGCGCACAGTGCACAGGAATCGCCAACTTTCTGCAGAGTCAATAGCTACAGACCTCCAAACTTTGTGTGGCTTTCAGATTAGCTCAAGAACAGTGTGTATAGAGCTTCATGGAATGGGTTTCATGTTCGAGCAGCTCATCCAAGCCTTACATCACCAAGTGCAATGCAAAGCGTGGGTTGCAGTGGTGTAAAGCACGCCACCACTGGACTCTAGAGCAGTGGAGACGTGTTCTCTGAAGTGACCAATCACGCTTCTCTATCTGGCAATCCGATGGACGAGTCTGGGTTTGGCGGTTGCCAGGAGAACCGTACTTGCCTGACTGCATTGTGCCAAGTGTAAAGTTTGGTGGAGGGGGATTATGGTGTGGGGGTTGTTTTTCAGGGGTTGGGCTTGGCCCCTTAGTTCCAGTGAAAGGAACTCTTAATGCTTCAGCATACCAAGACATTCTGGACAATTTCATGCTCCCAACTTTGTGAGCATGTTTGGGGATGACCCCTTCATGTTCCAACATGACTGCGCACCTGTGCACAAAGCGTTGGTCCATAAAGACATGGATGAGTGAGTTTGGTGTGGAGGAACTTGACTGGCCTGCACAGAGTCCTGACCTCAACCTGATAGAACACCTTTGGGATGAATTAGAGTGGAGACTGCGAGCCAGGCCTTCTCGTCCAACATCAGTGCCTGACCTCACAAATGCGCTTCTAGAAGAATGGTCAGAAATTCCCATAAACACACTCCTAAACCTTGTGGAAAGCCTTCCCAGAAGAGTTGAAGCTGTTATAGCTACAAAAGGTGGGCCAACTCCATATTAAACCCTACACATTAAGATTACATTAAAATTCATGTGCAGGTAAAGGCAGGCGTCCCAAAACTTTTGCCTATATAGTGTAGGCCTATATGTCATATTTATATTCCATCTGATTTTGATCTTCATGGACACCTTGAAAACCAAGAACTACACTACATTTTGAAAGATCTTTTATTTAGGTGCAAAATTGTTGCAGAATGAAGTCACAACTGAGGGACATTGTAAATGCGTATTATTGTTAAACATTAAATACTGAAATGGTTTATTGATAATTCATATTTTTCACATTGGAGGTCTGGGCAAAGAGCAGAGATTCAGTACAAATTAAAACTGCAATTAAGATATACTAAGCGACAGTCAAATATACACTCACCTAAAGGATTATTAGGAACACCATACTAATACTGTGTTTGACCCCCTTTCGCCTTCAGAACTGCCTTAATTCTACGTGGCATTGATTCAACAAGGTGCTGAAAGCATTCTTTAGAAATGTTGGCCCATATTGATTGGATAGCATCTTGCAGTTGATGGAGATTTGTGGGATGCACATCCAGGGCACGAAGCTCCCATTCCACCACATCCCAAAGATGCTCTATTGGGTTGAGATCTGGTGACTGTGGGGGCCATTTTAGTACAGTGAACTCATTGTCATGTTCAAGAAACCAATTTGAAATGATTCAAGCTTTGTGACATGGTGCATTATCCTGCTGGAAGTAGCCATCAGAGGATGGGTACATGGTGGTCATAAAGGGATGGACATGGTCAGAAACAATGCTCAGGTAGGCCGTGGCATTTCAACGATGCCCAATTGGAACTAAGGGGCCTAAAGTGTGCCAAGAAAATATCCCCCACACCATTACACCACCACCACCAGCCTGCACAGTGGTAACAAGGCATGATGGATCCATGTTCTCATTCTGTTTACGCCAAATTCTGACTCTACCATCTGAATGTCTCAACAGAAATCGAGACTCATCAGACCAGGCAACATTTTTCCAGTCTTCAACTGTCCAATTTTGGTGAGCTTGTGCAAATTGTAGCCTCTTTTTCCTATTTGTAGTGGAGATGAGTGGTACCCGGTGGGGTCTTCTGCTGTTGTAGCCCATCCGCCTCAAGGTTGTGTGTGTTGTGGCTTCACAAATGCTTTGCTGCATACCTCGGTTGTAACGAGTGGTTATTTCAGTCAAAGTTGCTCCTCTATCAGCTTGAATCAGTCGGCCCATTCTCCTCTGACCTCTAGCAACAACAAGGCACTTTCGTTTACAGGACTGCCGCATACTGGATGTTTTTTCCTTTTCACACCATTTTTTGTAAACCCTAGAAATGGTTGTGCGTGAAAATCCCAGTAACTGAGCAGATTGTGAAATACTCAGACCGGCCCGTCTGGCACCAACAACCATGCCACGCTCAAAATTGCTTGAAATCACCTTTCTTTCCCATTCTGACATTCAGTTTGGAGTTCAGGAGATTGTCTTGACCAGGACCACACCCCTAAATGCATTGAAGCAACTGCCATGTGATTGGTTGATTAAATAATTGCAATAATGAGAAATTTAACAGGTGTTCCTTATAATCCTTTAGGTGAGTGTATATTGCAATATTCACATGAAGTGAACTCAGTATAACTTGATTTAAAGTCACAATATGTAATTTTTCGCCGCTAGAGGTCGCATATTCAAAACAAAGGCGTAGCTTGATGACGCCTTGATTTCACTGAGTTTTTATTCTGCCACAGACGAACGCTTCCGCCTCTTCCGCTCATGGGTATGTGGAGTAACGCAGCGATGTTTATTATATTACACACATTTGAGTGTGTTCAAATTATGAGACACTTGTTCACACTGCAGTGAGCTCGAATCATATTAGGCATGGTAAAACATGGTAGGCCTACTCGCGGTAAATCAAGAAAACCAGATTTAAACAATAAGACTAACTGTGTTGAGCTGTAGAACAATGGCTAGTTTCTGTGATGAATGATCCAAACAGTTGCCCTGTCTAATAAAACACATCATATATTAAAGCGTCTTTGGTGTTTCCATGGTTTCTACAAAATAAAACCGGAAAACGAGGGTAACACGGGTATGATGTCACTGGTTAAAATTGCTTCTTTCTCTGGATTTAAATATTCTTGGAAACAATTGGGATGATGCAAGTATACAAGTCAACAAAATATATAAAATTGTTCTAACGGTTTTTGGATGTTTCGTATTTCATATTGTCCCTTTAAATGAAAACATGGTTGTAGCGCTTAAAAACATGGTTGAAGAAAACTCAGAGTCCCAGAGTTCCTGAGTGAGGAAGTGACTGTGTGTCCAATGAGAGGCAGAGAGCGCGAGCTCATGATGTTGAAGCGCGTGCTGAAGACTGAGCTGTCAATTACTGTTAAACAAGGACAGACAGACATCAATACACGCTCCTCAAACAACGCTTTTCGAAAATGGGTAAGCAATTATATTACTATTATCTGTTACTATCAATGCGCGATAACTTCTTAATGTGTAGCTAATATTAACATGATTACGGTATCATATAATACTTTATTTTATTGATTTTGAATGAGAAAGTCTGTTTTCTAGACCTTGACAGTTTTCATTGAAACAAATCAGACCCCAGTTTTAGAAAGTTTTATATTTAATGCTTTAAGATATTAACTACACTTTAAAGCCATATACAGAAGTGACCAGTGCTTGTTATAAATGGCAATGCATTTTAATATTTGAAATGACTTGGGAATTTAAATAACTATATATCTATTGGCTTGACTTAACTAACTAATATATATGCTATTTTTGTTACTAGCACTGCAAATAAGTAGTAACTATTTTCAGTTTCTTGTTAATAACTTGTTATTGTTTTTGTTTTTTACTTGTCATATAAATGACTAGTCAGAATGGCTACTATATAGGCTAGTTGAATTCAAAATCATAGTAGGAAAACTACGATTATACAATTATTTACATTTTTATACAATGATAATAATTTAGCAGATAAACAATTTTCACCCCGAAATCGCACTGTAAAAAATGATTGTTGGTTTAACTTAAAAAAGTACGTAATCTGAAAAAGCCTTAACATTTTGAGTTCATTGAAATAAAAAAATGGAGTTAATACAAAGAAGATTGGTTTAATCGACGGAAACTCAAAATATTATTGATGAAAGAAAAAAAGTTGTGATAACAAATCATGCAAATAATTTTTAGTTAAGAATAAACAGCGAATAACACAATGAATTACTTTAACATGACATTTTGAAAACTCCAATCTTTTTTTTTTTCACAGAGTAGAATAGTTAGTGAAACTGAAAAAGATATTAGTCACTAAAAAAAAAATTCTAGTAAAATAGACGCTAGTTTTTTTTAAAGAGTGGTAAGTGGCTCGCCATAACTATTTCTGTCATTTTAGTAATTTGGGTGACAGTAATAAGGACTATATATGAGTAACCATAACAAGTTTTGCTCTTTGAGGAAGTGGTTTGGAGAAATAGCAACACATCACTGTTGAAGCGTAAAACCCCTCATCTGATGAGAATGAGCCCGATAACGACATATACACATTGTTTTCTGTGTTGATAATAACTATTCTGCGTCTTTTGATGCCGTCACGACTCCTTTGTGGTATTGTGATGCCGTTATCACTCTGTTTTTGATGCAAGAGAGATTTCAATCATCAACCCGGGATGTGACAGATTCATGGTTAGCACACCAGAAGGAAAGCCGCAGTTTAATCTTAAAGTCTCCTGGCTTTATGTAATATCGACCAGTCGAATAATGAAATCGGGTCCTATCGACCCCATCCTCCCAGAAACAATGCAGAAGTTGCTATCGCACCAGTGATAATATCAGTCCAACTTGTCACAATCTTTCTGCACTGTGGCTCAGAAGGGGAAGTCAAATAACAGAAGGCTGTTGAGTGCCCTGGCACAGGAAGCGTCTGATCTCGAAAGCGAAGCGTTGCTGGATGTCACAGACAGAGATACGAGTGTAGAGAGTGGTGAGGAGGCTCTGAGAAAGGGAAGTGGAGACTTTGAGGTGGAGGCTGCCCAGAGCCAACCTATATAATTCAGTGCTTGTGTGGTTTGTAAAGAAGATGCTGTCAGGTGCCTGATGGTTACGTTGAGCTGAAACGCCTGAGATGGCTCGATACGCTCGCTCATGTGCAATTTGACCTGAAATTTGGTCAGTGCGATGATATTGTGCCTAAAGAAATAGCTCTTGTAAGCCGCTTGAGCGTTTCAAGTAAATTAAATGGCAGTGTGCAATAAACACATGACTGGTGAATGAATGCAAGATATTGTTTTTATAATAACCAGAGTGTACGTTTTGTTAGACAGCACACAACGCTTTTTTTTTTTTTTAATATTCGCGCAAGTATCACAGCTGTGGTTTATGCATACAGACAGGAAGTAGTGTTGTAATCATGTGGTTTCATATTAGAATGTTCTCTCTCTTTCTCTCTCACACGCCCATTTAATTCAACACTTTAGATGCAAAACTGCATTTTCTAAAGCAGACGTGCTGTAAACAGAGAGCGCTGCTTTGTTTATGCTAAATTCGCTTATTTTGATGTTTAATGTCATTGGGATTCACAGGATTGAGGTGAGGGATGTTTAAGTTTGTCTTAAAGTGTTAGTTCTGTCATCGTTTACTCACCCGTGTCATTTCAAACCTGTAGGACTTTCTTTCTTCTGTGTGCAAAAGAAGATATTTTGAAGACGTTGTTGTTGTTAGCTAAAACTATTGGTTTTGTCTATTTTAACTAAAAAGGTGAAATGAAATAAAATATACATTTTGGATGAAAAACCTAAAAGAAAATGTAGAAACGTTGCCTTGGCAGCTAATTGAAATACATAAGTTTAATTACGGAAACTAACACTGAAATAAAGACTTATTAAAGCTATATAGAAATATAAAAAAATTTAACAAAAAATATCAATATTAGATAAAAATTGAATGTTACCTTGGCAACTAACTGAAATAAATAAGATTAAGTTGAAGTACTAAAATCTAACAGGAAAAAAATTAAAGCTAAATATAGAAATATGATAAAAAATATAAATATTACATAAACTTAAAACTAGAAAATTTGAAATGTTACATTGACAACCAACTGAAAGAAAGTGAGTTTAAGTTGAAGTACTAAAATTATTGAAATTAAAACAAAAAATAATAATGAATTGCTATAAATATAAATGAAAAATCATACAAATATAAATATTGAAATGTTAAATATTAAAAGAAAAATGTAAATTAGAAAATTATAAATGTTATCTTGGCAGCTAACTGAAATAAATAATTTATTACTAAAACTAAAACTGAAATAAAAATGAATTCAAGCTATAAATATATATATTTTTTAAAAATATACAAATATAAATCTTAGAATATTAAATATTTTTTTAAAAAACTTAGAAAACTTAAAATTTGAAATTTTACCTTGGCAGCTAACTGAAATGAATGATTACTAAAACTAAAACCGTAAATATAAAGAATTATATAAAAACATATTAAATATTAATATTAAAACATATGAATATTAAATATGAAAAAAATCAATAAAACTATACAATTATAAATATAACCTTGGCAGCTAACTGAAATAAAAAGGTTATTACTAACTAAAACTGAAATAAAAATTAATCAAAGCTATACATATAAAAAAATTATACAAATATAAATATTAGAAAATATAGAAAAAAAAAACATAGAAAACTTAAAATTTGAAATGTTACCTTGGCTGAAATTACTAAAACTAAAACTGAAATGTAAAAAAAAAAAAGGTGAAAAAATCACGTAACAAAATGACTAAAACTTAAACTGAAAATATAAAAATAAAAGTACATTCAAAATATTAATAAACACTATAAAAGTATATAAACAATACTTCAAAAACACTGTTGAAAAAGAAGAATGCTTCAGCAGTTTTGCCCATACAATGAAAGTCAACAGGGAACAAAACAACACTGGCTTTCATGTTGTATAGTCATTTTTTCTCTTTTGTGTCCCGCAGAAGAAAGAAAGTCATACAGGTTTGTAATGATGATCATCAGTTAAAACTATCCATTTTTGAGTAATCTTAAAGTTACCCCATTGCTTTCCAAAGCATGTTGAAAATTCACCTTTGCGTCTGTGTGGTATTTCTGGGAAACCACTCTATATTTGGGTTTAAAGTCAATCACATTCATACAAACACATGTATCCCTGAAGCCCTTTAGCTGGCTCGCTTTCTAGATTCACTGAAACCCCACTGAACACAGAAAGTTATAATCACAGTGTGTCTTTTGTTTATTTACACGTTCACGTATGTGTAACTAGTATGCTGGGCTTTGTTTTAGTGCTGGACCCTCGAGGAGAGGTCGATGTTGGAGAAGTAGAGCTAGAAGACTGTGTTAACATAAAGCAGGAGCTGAATTCACCAAACCAGGTACGCCCAAAAACCGCTCATTATTTACTCGCCCTTGTGTCAATCCAAGCCTGTATTTCTTGGTAGAGGCTATCATATGACTTCCGTCGAATGCACTATTTTTATTGTGGTTGTATGGCAAAAGCTACGTAACATTTCTGCTTTTTTTCCACTGAACAACTAAAAGGATATGGTTTTGGTCAGTGAAAGATGACACTCTTACTATCCCTTTAAGGCACGACTCACAAGTATGGATTATCTCCCCAAAAACTGAACTGTAAACATGAATTTGAATATATGTATGTAGTTTATGTAAATGTCACATAACTGCTCCTTCTGATGTTGCTGAAGTGCAAATTCGCTTGTAAAAATAACATCTCACTTCCCCTTTCGATCTAATGACTGTTGCCAAATTGATTTCTGGTATTATTGCAATATTTCGGTTACAGAGAATGCTGATGTCAGGAACAGTGGTTAGTCACATGACATCCAACTTTATAGTCCATTTGACTTTCATTTTGCAAGAATTTCTTTTTTCTGTAGTGTACAGGAAAAATCAGTGTCCCAGTATATTGACATGTATTGACTCGACAGCCTTTTTTTCGGTAACAGTTTTCGGTTCTTCATTTCTGCAGTACATCAGTCAATAAGACGCTTTTGAGTGTTACAATTGGCAGGGACTTGTGTCGTGGCATGTGTAGTCATTTCTTTTATGCTACACACACAGATCCGCACATAAACAATCGCAGATGTTTTTTCTCTCTCTCTCTCTCTCTCTCTCTCTCTCTCTCTCTCTCTCTCACACAGTTCTGGTAATTGAAAACAGTGTTTGTATGCTGGTGCAAAGATGCATCATATTTCCAGGGTGGCGTCAGAAGTTGAAAGCCATGTGGTTTTGGTGGCGAGCGCTGGCCATGCCACTGCGTCTTCTTCAGCGTTTATAAACTCTCATTTTGAGTGTTATTGACACGTCCGCTGCAGACTTTACCCACGCACTTTTCCGAAATTTGAATGAGGTGGAAATTTAAAAGCTGCATCTCACATAAAGTCTCTCACAGTGGGTTCTGTGCTACTTTTAGCCACAGTTCGAGAGGGACGGGGGCACACACAAAAACCCTTCCTGTTTGAAACCTGACGGTCACCTGACTAAGAGCTAAGCTCATCCCTATTGTGGTCTTGATATGACTGTATTAAATTGAACAAGTGATCTTGTGTTTTTGTTGCATATCAATTGTTTATTGAGAGCACGTTTCAAAATTTTGATGTGCATTCCATCAGTTACGTCTGTTTTTTAGTTAAATTTGTGGTTAACAAATTATTTTGTCAGGAACAAATGCACAAAATACACAAAATATAGTTGGCTATGCATTATAAACTCTTAAAAATAAATATTCCCAAAGGGAATTTTCTCTGCGATGCCATTGAAGAACCATTTTTGGTTCACACCAAGAACAATAACTATAAAGATGACTATAACGATAATTATTAATGTCCACACCAATAGATGATATCATAGGGCTCGGTTATATGGCCAAAAAAATCATATCTCTGTAATTTTTGGTTGAATGGTGATATACGGCATATGCTTTTCTATTTGGATTAAAAAAAACTGTATTTATTAAAATAAATAAATAAATAAATATATATATATTTCGCATCATGCCCAATGTTGTCCTACAAACAATGTTCACATTGAAGGTTATGAAAACAAATATAGTGAATATAACCATGCGAGCTATGCTATATAAATACAAAAAGGGGGTTAAAATCACTTTACATTCTAAAAAAATAATAAAAGTCAGAATTATGAGTTATAAAGTCAGAATTGTGAGATATAAAGTCAGAATTGTGTGATATAAAGACCGAATTGTGTGATATAAAGTCAGAATTGTGTGATATAAAGTCAAAATTGTGTGATATAAAGTCAGAATTGTGTGATATAAAGTCAGAATTGCGTGATATAAAGTCAGAATTGTGTATATAAAGTCAGAATTGTGAGTTATAAAGTCAGAATTGTGTATATAAAGTCAGAATTGTGAGTTATAAAGTCAGAATTGCGTGATATAAAGTCAGAATTGTGTATATAAAGTCAGAATTGTGAGTTATAAAGTCAGAATTGTGTATATAAAGTCAGAATTGGGAGTTATAAAGTCAGAATTGTGTATATAAAGTCAGAATTGGGAGTTATAAAGTCAGAATTGTGTATATAAAGTCAGAATTGTGAGTTATAAAGTCAGAATTGTGTATATAAAGTCAGAATTGTGAGTTATAAAGTCAGAATTGTGAGTTATAAAGTCAGAATTGTGTGATATAAAGTCAGAATTGTGAGTTATAAAGTCAGAATTGTGAGTTATAAAGTCAGAATTGTGAGTTATAAAGTCAGAATTGTGTATATAAAGTCAGAATTGTGAGATATAAAGTCAGAATTGTGAGTTATAAAGTCAGAATTGTGAGTTATAAAGTCAGAATTGTGTATATAAAGTCAGAATTGTGTGATATAAAGTCAGAATTGTGAGTTATAAAGTCAGAATTGTGAGTTATAAAGTCAGAATTATGTATATAAAGTCAGAATTGTGAGATATAAAGTCAGAATTGGGAGTTATAAAGTCAGAATTGTGTGATATAAAGACCGAATTGTGTGATATAGTCAGAATTGTCTGATATAAAGTCAGAATTGTGAATTATAAAGTCAGAATTGTGAGATATAAAGTCAGAATTGTGAGATATAAAGTCAGAATTGTGTGATATAAAGTCAGAATTGTGTGGTATAAAGTCAGAATTGTGTGATATAAAGTCAGAATTGTGTGATATAAAGACCGAATTGTGTGATATAGTCAGAATTGTGAGATATAAAGTCAGAATTGTGAATTATAAAGTCAGAATTGTGAGATATAAAGTCAGAATTGTGAGATATAAAGTCAGAATTGTGTGATATAAAGTCAGAATTGTGTGGTATAAAGTCAGAATTGTGAGATATAAAGACCGAATTGTGTGATATAAAGACCGAATTGTGTGATATAAAGAAAGTCAGAATTGTGTGATATAAAGAAAGTCAGAATTGTGTGATATAAAGTCAGAATTGTGAGATATAAAGTCAGAATTGTGTGATATAAAGACCGAATTGTGTGATATAAAGTCAGAATTGTGTGATATAAAGTCAAAATTGTGTGATATAAAGTCAGAATTGTGTGATATGAAAGTCAGAATTGTGTGATATGAAAGTCAGAATTGTGTGATATAAAGACCGAATTGTGAGATATAAAGAAAGTCAGAATTGTGTGATATAAAGTCAGAATTATCTTTTAATTGTTTTATTTCGTAATGGAAACAAGCTTCCATACATATATTAAGAAAATATTCTAAAAGTGGAAATAAAGTACTTAAAGATGATTTAATAGTGGGAATGAAGTGTTTATCGGGTATAGGGTTTGGAGTAGGGGAGGGATTTAGGAAGCATCATCCATTTATAAATATGATCAAATACACTGAATATGTTGTTATTACTGTAGACTGTTTTATAATATACTTCAATAAACTCAGGTGCAAATAGTATCTGCCAGTATAAATCGAATCTAACAATTATTTACACTTTAAAATACATCAAAGTGTCTGATTTTTAAGAGTGTAAAATGTGAACCATTTTTGGCACACACACAAAAAAAAGCATTCTGAAACCATTCTCATTAACGTATTTCTCTTGATTGAAAGATATTTAAATATTTATTCCAAGAACTTTTTTTAACATGCCATTCCTCGAAGCTGCTTATCATCAGTGTTGTCAATATAACAGGAAGTGTTTGGGTAGATGGCAATCAGATAAATCTGTATATGAAATTTCACTGAAGATGACTCAAATCAGGACATACTGGAGCTCAGCCGTACCCATAGCAAAAGGCATGTGTCAGTGTGTCTCCTCTGCTGTATTCACGGCCGAAGCGAGGGAAAGAATGAATCAGACTCTTTTAGATTGCCCCAGCTTTTGAGCCCACATGTATGATATTATTCCCTTTACATGCGAGAGATTTACTTAGGCTTGTGTACTCATTTCGATACACTGAAAAGGGGCCTTCTTATCTTCTATATTAGTCAGAGGTTAGAATAAAGCCCTATATGCTCAATATTAGTCATTGTAGAGGCCTTATTCTGGGAAGGAGTTACCCTCTCTGAGGAACTCTATTCAGTGTGAAACTCACTGACTGAACATTGCTTTGGCAGCAAACGCCACAGTTCAACCACCAAAGTCATCAAATGGAAATCCAAAGCTTTCTGTGTGCGGTGCATAAAGTCACTGGGGAATTTCTTTTCTCAAGCTGTTATGAATTGTTTTTGGCGTGTGAATGTGATTTTAACCAAAAGCCGTTTCCAAAAGTTGTTTCCACAAACAATGAATCCTGCTGAAATGTTTTAGCTGGTTTAAGATGATCTGTGCCAACGCTCAACATAATTAATTAGTTTGAGTAGAGCCAACTCAAATTAAACAATTTAGTTCAAACAAATGAACTTTTATGAGTATTTAGAACTTTCTTTTTCTTTTGAGTTCTCAAAATTGACACATTTGAAGTAATCTGAACTGTTTCATTGTTTAACTTGTTTCTGTTAATTTAGACTAACTTAAATTTAAACGAAACTGGGCTGCACTTTAAACCTGAATAAGTTGGAAAAACTCAAAAAAATTAAGGCAATCGGTTACATCAAAGTTTTGAAAGTTAAGAAATTTAAGAAATTTTAAGTGTAAGTAAGCAGAACTTGCAGATTTGTATTTTGTTATCATACATTTGAATTGCTCTGAACTTGAAATATTTGAGTAAGCTAATTCATGCATTTAACTTAAAAATATCATGTAATCACATTTTTAGTTGTGGAAACTTGACTAGCTTTAACTAGCTAATTCAATAAATGCCACCTTGCGAATTGGGAACACAAAGCATAGTTGCTGAACATTTAACACACTGTTCTCAAACTAAGCTCATGCTCCACTCGTCACATGATGGAAACCCTACAAAAAACAACATAACAGAAACTCTTCTAAACTAGCATAACAAAATATTAAACACTAATAAATCTCCACCGTAACATTAATCTTGCACAAAAAAACATAATATAACACTTAATTTTGTAATTTACTGTCCCTTTTGAGTTTCAGTTTAACTTAAGTTTGTCTAAATTAAAATAAATAATTTCATAAAGCTCAAAAGAATGAAACAGTTCAGTTTACTTAAAATATATCACTTCTGTGAACTTGAAAGAAAAAGAAAGTGCTAAGTACTCATAAAAGTTCATTTGACTGAACTAATTCAATTACAACAGCGATTCTAACTAACACGTTTTAGTTAACTTTACTTAATCTTAATTTAGTTGCTGAGATCTAGTAATCTGTACTTTTCACATGCTATGCCTCGTTTACTCAGAAAATCCAAGTGAAGATTAATTGATTGGTTTGAGTACCATTTTGTCAAGCCAAAAAACTAAAGTTTTTGAGGCGGGTCAATTCTTAATAGACTTTTCACTCGTTTCCTCCACTTCTGCATATCTTTCTCGGTTTGCATTCACTGATTTCCCAAAGTCATCTTGAATGTTGAATTGTCAATATAACAGAAAATTTGGAGAGAACATCACATAAGCTGACTTAAATAATTGATGTTGATTTTCCTCAAATGTTTTAGTTTTAAGTCACCATTATGCTGATCAGTGTTCCGTTTGGTTGGGCACTTGGAACTTCATCTATATTAGTGTAATTCTCGTCCTATTGATGCAGCGATGCAAGGGAAGAAATACATATTGCAAGACACAACAATGGTGACAATTGCATTTTATTTAAAGTAAATTATCAAGTACTCTCTACAGTTCTTTTTAAGCCCCTAGAACTCTTGTGTAAGTGAACTATACTAACTAAGCATTTGTTAGCACAACATAGTATTCTTATTTCACTTTAATTGTTTTTTAAGGCAATCCATTTGCATGCTTTTTTTTAAAGTAAGTCTAACTAATTAGAATTTACAGTGTAGTCAAACCAACTAATTATTTTGGTCATTAGAGTATAAGTAGAATGCCTGCTTAATATCTGCTGGCACATTATTTTGATCCTCTCCAACACTGACTATAAGTAACTTTGCAACTACATGTCAACTTATTCTACTAACCCTACTAATACTCTAATGACAGTTATGTGACATATATTTGCAAGGTTACTAATAGTGAGTAGAATATCTCAAGTGGACTATCAAAATAAAGTGCATTTCAATTTATACATACAGAGAAAAAGGGGTACAACAGCTTGTTGCTGTTCTCTGTATCTTTTTTACTCCTAAAAGGTGCATATTGGCACCTTAGAGTAAAAATACGTACCTTAATGTACTACTATGAACCTTTTTGTGGTAAAAAAAAAAGGTACAAAGATGTCCTTTTAAGGGTACTGTCCCAGCGACAAGCTGTTGTACCCCTAAAGGTACAATTTTGACACCCTTTTTCTCTGTGTGTAAGGTTATTCAAGCATCAAAGTTTAGTATAATGGCCATTTTCCACCCTGTTACTATTTTATCTGTAAGACTTCTCCTGTTCTCCATGTAAATTAACTCTTTTATAATTGGCCAACTTACAAAAAGATAAAATTCAGAAAATCCTAACATCCTGTTTTCCATCCTATACATCAAGCCGCAATGTATAGCTATGCAACTTCTGAAAAATTAGCTTACATTCACTGATTTTCTGGAGTTTACCAGGGAGCTATAAGTCACATGTATTGTCACTAAGTGGGTGATACGTGACGGCTGGCGTTCATTTCTGCATGCCTTCACTCTTTCATTTCTCACTTGCGGCCTGCCCTCACTGTGGGTCATTGTCCTGTGTGCCTGTGTGTTAGCTGTTAGCACTTCCACTTTAGCCTGATCAGCTACTTTGCCACAAAGGGTGAATATGCTGTTTTTCTGTAGATAACATTCACTTACTTCCCTGTTTCATCAGGGCGTGTTCCTTCCTTGTTATGCAAGAACATCTATATGGTTTATAAGATGGTGAGGTGCCACAAATACACTGCGAAAAAGCACAACCAACATTACCAGGGCAGTGGTGTAGTGATTATTTGCACCAACAGAGGGGGCTGCGAGCGATACTGATTACTCTATTCTATGACGTTTTGTAATGTAAATAGTGTGAGTTGTGTATTCAAACTGAAAATGTGCTCAACTGTCACAGCTTTCTTTATATTGCGGTGGGGGAGGGGCTAACAGACTCATGACAAAAAGCATGACAAAAAGCCTTGTGAAATGTATACACTGTTTTAACAATCTGAGCGCATGGTCTGAAGCGTATGGTGCAGGTGCCCTTGGGCGTTTCCGAACTTTTGCTAGTTTAACGACGGTCGCCCACCAAGTGCATGGTCCAAAAGGGTTGTCCCTAGTCTCTTAATGGGTGTGTTTTGGTCGTAACATGCAATAAACCAATCAGAGTCTCATCTCCCATTCCCTTTAAAAGCCAGTTGCGCTTGCACCATGGCGGATTCTCAATTTACATGGAGGAATTTGCAAGCAAAGAGACTGAATGCTTCTCCAGAGAGGAATCCTTTTATTTTTAATATATAAAAATGTGTGCGCTGCTTAATAAGCAACATTTTGAGCGAAAATTACATTTTTTTCAAAGACTACGTCCAGATTCAGAGCGATGATCAAAAGACAGATGGAGCACAGATTGATGATCACGTTATTTTACATATGCATATGATTACATATGATATCGCTTGTTTCTGCTTCTTCTTCACCTGTGTTTTGATCTGGAGATTCTGTACTCTATCAGAAGATGAATAATAGCGCCCCTACCGTGTAACAGTGAAAACACTGTCAATGGCAGGGAAAGAGATAAAATATAAAATCCAATATAGCTTATTAATGATTCATACTATATACAGACAAGCAGATGAGCCCAGAATATGAATGCAACCCGCCAAATTTCTATAAAACCGTTTTCAATGGAAAAACGTTTAACGAGAAACTGCGTCTTGCATTTATATTCTGGTTCTTCTGCTTTCCTGTACATAGTATGTATTATCAATAAGGTGCATATTGAATTTGGTGTTTTAATATAATTTTCTTTCCACATTAACATTGACAAACCTGGTAAAAATGACTGGATGTGACGTCATGTGAAAACTATGAATTAGGGAGAGTAAAGCACAAGCACACAATTCATAATTAAAACAAATTTGTCTCCGTTTGTTGGTTCATAGATAATAAATGGTTTCCATTTCAGAAATCTGGTGACCTTATGTGTCCAAAATCGCCCCCTATACCCTTAAATAGGGCACTATTTAGGGGACGGCCATTTGTAGTGGTGTCCGAAACCATAGTGGACACTATCAGGTGCACTCATTCAATCCCACAATGCACCGTAATAACAAGTGTAAAACTCATGTAAGCTCAAAGGCTAGAGAATACCCATAATGCACTGAGAGTCACACAGCGAAGCTCTGGCACATGCTAGTGTAAAGAGGTGAGATTTGCAAGTGCAAGAGCCTCTTACCTTTCCTGAAACTGTGTGTTTTTGTCTATATTAGCCTTGATTTAGGCTGTAGCAAGTGAAAAAGAAGTACACCTTTGCTTACTTTTTAAACAAGAGTTCTTAATATGGAAATAATATAATTTAAATCAATACGCTCAAGTGAAAACTGAACTAAATATACTTGAATCTTATGTCATGAATTGAAATATATTTGCAATTACACACTTGCAATTTAATACATTTTAAAAATGTAATATCAAATTTATAACAAATCAAATGTACTTTACATGTGCTTTAATATGTTAGTCAACGTATATCAAAATATAATTGCTTGATTAAACATGATTTATAATGCACTTTAAAGTAACATTATTTAAAAGTGTCATGAAAGTGAGTACACTCAAGTGGCCTTTTATTTCAGCAATATTGTATGATCTGCATGTACAGTTTCTTTTAAATATACTTTTTAGATTTGAAGTACAGTACAAGTGTAGTTAGTTGTCTGCAGTTAGTTATCATCCTTGTTATGAATCCTGGAGTTTAGCTTCTTCCACAAGGTCTTTAGATCAAGTGATATAGGAACATATCTATTTCATAATCCCAATACACTTTTTTAGTATTATATAGATAAGGAAGGCTACATTCTGTGTGTTTGTGGACTAGCTGAAATCACTAACTCCCGCCCACTGCCTCTCTCTCTCTTGCAGTAACTGCAGAGTTTCTCATGTTTGCAGCACAGTCTTTATCATAGCATGAAGAACAGCACTAGTGCAGCTCACCTTTGTGAAAACCCCACCAGTGGTTCGGTTTCCCTTCAAACAGGATGTCTGGTTACTTATTGAAAGTGGTGAAAGCCAAAGCTGTTGTGTTTTCAGTCTCACACTCTGAATATGACTGGTCTCAGAATGGAGTTGCATGAACGCCTATATCACCTGCAATTTTGCATGAGGCTTTGAGAGAATGAATCAGTCAGAGGGTTTATCAATCTATTTGTGTGAAAGTGAAATTCGAAGGTTGTTCGAAGCACAATTACGCCGCTTCCTGTAAATGACACAAACTCTCCCACATATATTCATATCTTGCCTATATCGTGTACAGTGCACATGCATACTGTATATTTATTGGTTATTGAAGTCTTATGTTGGGAACTCCTGAACTAGGCAGAAATTGACAATTATGTGAAATGGAAAAATTCCCAACGTCGGCGAATCTCACAAAAAATTTTTTTTCACTATTATTACCCAGATTTTTCTGGAAGTTTTACCTATTTTGTAATTGTATTATTATTATTAGTGGTGATTCTTATTAAATTATTATTACTTGAAAACAAATTTGAATAAATACTCTACTAACCTAATCTAAGTTGTTCACGATTTAAATATTAGTAATACATAAAATGCATAAATAAATAAAAATACAGTAAAACACAAAATAATAACAAAATTAAGGTTTACGCATTTCAGTTAATAGTAAAATTCTATCAAATTGAATTGAATAATCCTTACATATTATGTATTATAACTCAGCTTAATAAAATATTTTGTATAAATCTCAAACTTAAATCTAAACATATTTCATTTTTTTTGGTCAAATTTATGAATACGAATCACATAAACTAAATGGTCCATCCCCATTTTCCATTAAGATTTATACAAAATGTGTTTTAATTCTTAATATTTAAGGATTATTCAATTCAATTTGATGGAATTTTACTATTAATGCGTAAATCTTGAAAAAAGGCTTTTAATTGTACATAATAATTTATGATAACTGTCATGAAAATAATGTCACACTAACTATGTTTCCATCCACCTTTTTTAATGCACATTTTGGGATATCGCACGTTGGATGGAAATGCCAAGATGCGCATAAATTCTACAAATGCGGCTTAATTGAGGTGGATACATTTTTTATCCAATGAGAAAACAGGCACATATCTACAATGGGAACACATTTACTGAACAAATGATGTGTGAATAATAAATTAAATGTGACTTTGCATGATGGGACTGCCAGAGGTGGACAGTAGTGAAGTATTTTTACTTTCTATGTCCTTTATCATTTTTTTTTTTGAAAACTTTTTTCTTCACTACATTCCAAAGCATAATGTCATACTTTTTACTGCACTACATATCATAAATAAAAGTCGTTTTTGTTTTTTACCTTTACTACTTAATTACATTTAAAAAAAATTTACTTTCTTGTACTCAAGTAAAACTTTTAATTACTTTTACTTGAGTAAAAATAAGAAAGTACTTTTTAAAAAAAATGCAATTTAGTATTAAATGATATTCATTATGAAACGTAGTGCAGTAAAAGTACAATATTATCCTTTTCCAAAGAAAAACACTCTGGTTAAGTACATTTTTCCAAGTGTCTGTACTTTATCAGAGTAAAAATAATTCATTTATATATGCAAAAAAAAGAGCCATATTAGCTTCTCCTACCTCAGCATTTGGCGCCAGTTCATCAGGAAGTGACGATTTTGTTCTCTTCGACTCTTTAGCTGTATTCGCAAATGTTTAATGCATTATTCAAAAGTTTGGATGGAAACACAGCTAATGTTCCAACTCATATAATAGGCCTAATACTCCTAAAATATTCTCCATTTTCTTCACGCAAAATCACCCATTTATATATATATTTGGACACCTTTCATGATTTTGTGTCTTTTAACCATACACCATTTCTCCACTAGACCAGCAGGGAGATGGAGAACTTGGCATCCACCAATAGCAGTGAGGAGACTTCCAAAACCGACCTATCGGAGAGTGAAGAGAGGACATTTGTGACCAATCTCTACTGTTTTATGAAGGAACGAGGCACGCCGATAGAGAGAATTCCCCACCTTGGCTTTAAACAGAGTGAGTGTGAAGACTGTGGCATCTAATATAATATCATTTAAATCAGTTTTTCAGCTGCTTTTTGCTTTTGGCATTGAACATCATGTGGTGACCCTACACCAAAACCTCAACTCTCAACTCTCACCTCTCACAATCATACAAATATAATTTAATAAATGTACATGCATTTTTTTTAGGGATGGACAATGTATCGGCCATCATATCGATATCGTCCGATATATGTTCATTTTTAATGTTATCGGCCCGATAAAGAAAATTTGTCTTATATATTAAAGCAGATAAATAATGTATTATTTCCTTCAGCTGAGACACTTCAGATGGGAACTGTTCGCCATGATGGTTTTAAATTGCTTAAATTATGATTGAAATCACTTCAAACATGAAAATATAGCTATGTGCAGCGCAAGTCTATCATATAGGCTACATAAAATTATAACGAGAACATCATAATTGTGTGCTTGGGACTTTTGTTTTTGTAATCAGACTCTCAAATTTTGATTTAGATTTATCGGCCAATGTATTGACTTTCAATTATCAGTTATCGTATCGGCCAAAATGATCATATACTTACCATAGTAATAACAGTAAATTATGCATGATTACACGCAACTAACCCTCAAACAAACCCTAATCCTACCCTAACCATATAGTAAGTACATGTAGATACTTAATGTTACTCTGTACTTAAATATATAATTACACTGTAACAATGACACCTTAAAATAAAGTTTATTTTAAGGTGGCGCAGTTACACGTTACATGCACTTACTATAGTAATAACAGTAAATTATGCATGCATAATTACAAGTAACTAACCCTAAACCGTAACTCTATAGTAAGTACATGTTGTTAATTAATATTACTCAATACTTATGAGTAAGTACAGTGTAACAACGTCACCTTAAAAATAAAAACAAGGACACTGTAAAATAAAGTGTTACCAAAGGGTTACACTTTATTTTAAGGTGTAATTGTTACAGTGTAATTATATATTTAAGTACCGAGAAATATTAAGTAACTACATGTACTTACTATAGGGTTAGGATAGGATTAGGTTTTGGTTTAGGGTTAGTTGCATGTAATTATGCATAATTTACTATAGTAAGTGCATGTAGTAACGTGTAACTATGTCACCTTAAAATAAAGTGGGTTACATTTGACAGTGTCCTTGTTACACATTACATGAAGTTACCATAGCAATAACAATAAATTATGCATAATTACATGCAACTAACTCTCAACCAAACCCTAATCCTATCCTAACCCTATAGTAGATAAATGTAGTTACTTAATGTTACCCAGTACTTAGATTTATAATTACAGTGTAACAAAGATACCTTAAAATAAAGTGTAACCATTAACCATAAGGTGCCATTGTTACAGTAACTGTAATTATATATTCAAGTACTGAGTAATAATAATGAACTACATGTACTTACTGTAGGGTTTCGGTATGATTAGGGTTTGGTCGACGGTTATTTGCATGTAATTATGCATAATTTATTGTTATTACTATGGTAAGTACATGTAACGTGTAACAAGGACACTGTAAAATAAAGTCTTGTTGTTCTTTTGTTTTCTTCAAATTAAAGTTCTGTATTTTGTAGTGTTCCAGAATTTGGTAACAGGGTTACATATCTCATATAAAATTAATAGATAATAAAAAGCACCTCCTTTCACTGAACGTTTGTTGAAACAATAAAATAACAGGTGCAATTATGTTCCCTCTTTGTGGGAAGTGCCATCTACATATCACTTGATTTTTAACATTCTGTGTTACGTTTTTTTTTTCTTTTCAGTCAACCTGTGGAAAATCTACAAAGCTGTGGAGACACTTGGAGGATATGATGCGGTATGTATCTTCAAGCACACAAACCTCCAACCTGGCGCTGGTCTATCTCCCCCATCTCTCATTCATGCCGCTGATAGCATTATCTTGTCGATATATTGTGCAAGTATGCCAACTGCCCAAGGCTTCCGCAACGAGGAAGTTGAGAAGCAGGTCATGCATTCGCCTCTTGCTCTTGCACAGTGGAAACTATGAGGGCTTTAGCAGTGACCGTTATGACCACAATGAGAACGGGGGGTCCATCCTCCATCTGTAGCTCTTTCTGCCCAAACCTGCGTCTACAAAGCTTTGTTCTCTCACCCTTCAGTTTCCACTCACTCGAAGGTGCTAAGTGTTTGTATTTTTAATAAGTGCGACATGTGGTCAGTAAAACCGATGTTTGACAAAACTGTCTGTCTGTATATAATTTTAGCCTTGGTCAAAGGAACTCTTGTTTCTTTGTGTGAATTGCGTCTGGGAGTGGAAAGTTTGACCTGTTTGACTCTAAAAAGAGTCATGCAAAAAAATGCCATTATTGCATCAGTCAAACTTTATTCCAGTAACGCATCTCAAATGAGTGTCTCTTGACAGAGACTTCACAGGACTGACACCTGTCATTAAAAAGTACCTTGGTCAGTAACTGATTTAGCAATGTGTCAAGCAGTAAGAGCTGAAACCTTTATCAGCCTGTGAAAATAAATGTGGAGTATGTACTCAGACACACATGAGGAAACCTCAGAAACTAAGCAGTGACTAATCGTGGAGTTCCACTATGACAAGAGCTGATCTGACTGATAATGCAGTGCATGCAGTACACAAACTGTGAAATAAAATGGAAGCTTAAATGATAATTTAGCTATTTCAGAATCGCATGATCACATTACTCAACCAGTTAATGCAAATAAGGTCCACTGTCAGTAGTGTAGCGATGCATGAAGCACTAAGGAATAATTGACGACGGGGCGCTGCATTATTAGAAAAATAATACACACCGGAGGTGGTAATACGGTCACGACGCGAAACGTATTTTTCTAATAATTCAACTGCAATTATTCCGCTTATACTATGGTTACCACACATCAAAACATTGTTCAGATGATGGATTTCAAGACATTTGTCAGGTTATCTTTAAAACGCTCGTGTGCTTACGCATCCAATCCCACGACTAATACCAAAACGTCATTTTGCCGTTATTAATGCAGTTATTAGAGAGACAACTGTATCAATAACAGCACATACATTAGCCGAGCACTAACGTGAATGACTGCTGTAACAAACCTTGCACCATCCTTTATCTTTACTCAAAGTAGTAAGAACGACAGACAATCTACATTAATAGACACAGATTTAGTGGTATAGTGGCCCACAGCTGATGAGCAGAAGTATTTCAGTAAGACTGTGATTGTCAGGACTTCTGAAACGGAGGACTCCGTTTTATTGACAGGACAGTTAACAACACTCTTAAAAAATTTTTTTTTAAAAAGTGCTATATAGCACCAAAAATGGTTCTTCGTCGTAATCATAGAGGAACCACTTTTGGTGCTATATAGCACCATATCTTAACATGTTCTGTATATGGTAGCGGTGCTATATAGCACCTTAGTCAGCGGTGCTATATAGCACCTTAGTCAGCGGTGCTATATAGCACCTTAGTCAGCGGTGCTATATAGCACCTTAGTCAGCGGTGCTATATAGCACCTTAGTCCCAGCGGTGCTATATAGCACCTTAGTCAGCGGTGCTATATAGCACCTTAGTCAGCGGTGCTATATAGCACCTTAGTCAAAGTACCACTGAAGAACCAAAACTGGTGCTATATAGCACTTAAAAAGGTTCCCCTATGATTACGAGCCAAGAACCATTTTGGTGCCATATAGAACCTTTTTTTTTAGAGTGAAGGCACAAAGTGGTAGTGGAGGAGTGACAGTCCAAATGGAAGGGCCAACGGGGAACAACAACAGGACAGATGGGGGTAGCTGCAGGAACCAGCTCCAGGAAACTGCAGGGCGAAGAACCGCTGAGGACTTGACCAGGCCAGGCAGATAGTAGTGGTAAAAACAGGGCAGGGCGCAATGAAGCAGAGGCCAGGAACTTGTTGCTCAGACTCGGGCCCAGTCTAGTTGCCAGGCAGACGGAACCAGCAGACAGAGAATCCCAGGGAGTAGGCAGGAACCAACACGAGACTACACTCAAAACAAAAAAAACTGGCAAAACTAGAAAACCAGAAAAATTTATTAGAAACTAAATAACTGAAGCTAGAAAAGGGGGAAACATAAAAGTGTAGCTAAGAAATAAAATAAAGAAAGACTACACTAAAAATTCTGAAAATAATGAAATACAAATCTAGACCTGACGGAGACATTAAAACTTCAAAGGCCTTGGCAAGATATGCAAACAAACACTGAATACGTACATACAATATAACAAACCAGCAAAGACAAGAGGGAAAGGCGCTCAATATAAAGGGATCAGCACATGAGGATCAGGTGAGCACAATTAGTGAAACGAGGACTAGACAAGGACTAAACAAGGGGGCGTGATAACGGGAAACAAGGAGGCGGGACAAGAGGAACACATGGCAAACACAAACAAAGACAGAGCCATGTGCTTAGACACAACACAAACATGGAAACATTAAACAAGGACAACACAGACAAGGCTGCCAGGGCAGAACCCTGACAGTAATAACATGAGTTACACAATATAAAACACAAAACTATGTATTTTGAAAGCCCGGTAGAAAATACATACATCAATAATTATTCATACTTGTAGGTTGTGATTCTAAGGAGCAAGCCGGCTGAAATAAACCGGTACTGACCCATCTTTCAAGAGCAAGCGGTTTACAAATCCCGCATTGAACTCCGAGATTTGAGAAGCAAATCTTCCCAGGGCAGGACAAGTTGTTTGTGGGCGGACGACGTACAACATAGGCGGGCATTATGCAAATGTCTTTTGTAGTGACGTACCATCACGTAGTGGGATTCGAAACACAAACGACTCGTATATGCGGTCTAGAGTCGATTCTTTCCTTTGGGAGACAATAACTTTATTAATCGTGCACTTTCGACTTTACAACCTGATGTAGTAGATTTAATGCGGGTGCGGTTTGGGTGGCGGTCTTTGTGTCAAACGGGTCGGGTTGGATATGGAATTAAATCAGTGCTGCTGTCGGATAACAGGTCAGGTGTTCTTTTAAGTTCTGCGGGAGCGGGTTTACCAAACAGCAATCCTTGCAGGAATTCCCATTGAGAATTTGCATGCAGAATTGTATTGCAGAAAGGCAAATGTGACCGCATCAGTAAAAAAGACCATCCAAACCATGTGATGTGGTGTGGTGTAGTCATTGGAATCTGTCTTGTAATCGAATCAACGTCAAAGAAGTATCAATATACAGCAGGCAGTTAAACTCAGTTCTGCTGAGGGTGTATAATAACGTTGTGTTTGCTCACAGGTAACAGCGCGGAGGCTATGGAAGAATGTGTACGACGAGCTGGGTGGTAGTCCGGGCAGTACTAGTGCAGCCACATGCACACGCAGACATTACGAGAGGTAAACACACTCGCAATCTCAAAGAATCGTAATGATTACAGCTACAGCACATACAGTGCAGAACGAGAAGAGGTTGCAATGAAGACTCTTAACTCGCATTGCCCACAAGATTCAGAGGATGTGCATTGACCGCCAGGCCATGGCTCCGACACTAAATCTCTTTCTTTGTGCAGGTTGGTGTTGCCCTTTGAGAGACAGCTGAAAGGCGAGGAGGACAAACCACTGCCGCCCTCCAAACCTCGCAAACAGTACAAGAGGAGCCCTGAGAACAGGGGAAGTAAGCCAGAGAGCAAGAAGAAGAGGAAGATGGAGAGAGAAGAGTGTGAGGTGAGCGGCAAGAAATGCACTTTGTTCAAAGAAACTCTTTGTCAAATGTACAATACAGTTAGAGTTAAGCAAAACAGCCATGAGAACTAGTGAGAGCTATGTGAAGACGCAGACAGATGGTTGAATTGAGCCATTGAAATGGACTGTCTGAACCAGTTCATGGAAATGAATCGAATGATGTTCAAGCTACTATACTGGTCTTAAGACAAAACAAAAAGCTCATTAGAACTTCACAGTTTTGCAAATATCTCTATCACAACATTATATGCAGTAAATCGGAATCAGGCACTGTACACACACTGCCTGGCCAAAAAAAAAAAAAACACTTTTTGGATTTAAATAGGCAAATGCTTTTAGAAGAACTGTTGCCAGACATATAACATGCTAGAATTACAAAAACAACTGCAATAATGATCCAATCACAGACACTTAAGCATTGGCCAAATCCAATTTGGCCAGGCACCGTATCTCCAAACGTCCTATGTGTGAAGATGTATCTGTCTGCTCCTTGTCCTAAAGCATCTCACTTTTGTTCTCAGGAGAAATTGGGATCAGATCATCACTGTGAGAGAGGCATGTGTTCCCATCCCAGTCAATGGATGCCATCCGATCGCCTAGACTCTGAGCAGTCGTCCACAACTCCTGTCCACGGTCCGCACACTGGCACCTGCTCCAGGAAGAACCCCCTCATCCAGACTCCCACCCCGGGTGAGGTGATCTCTCCCTTGGAGAAGAAGAAGCGTCTGGCCCAGGCTAGCCTCACCGCCTCTTCCTCTGTCTCCTTAGAGGATGGTGCCGAACTGGAGAGACCCTCTGTTATTCAGCTATCCCACTCATCCCAGTCTCCTGCTTGCCCTTCCTCTACTCGCACCCGCCACTCTTCCGATGGCTCACCCCTCCCCGTCTCCTCTCCATCTGGCTCCCTGTCCCGTAGCCCATCTCCGTACTCGGTCTCCTCCGAGGACTGTATAGCCGTGACGACCCAGAAGTCTCCCGTCAAAGAGACTGAAATTAAGACTCCTTCTCGTTTGCCCACTCTCCCCACATCCAAGGCTGGTAGCACCGGAGTTTGCAAGCCTCTCGGCTGTTACCCCAACAGCAAAGAACTTGCCAACTATCACTACCATTACCGGGAATTCCTGCAAGCTGGCCCAGCCCATTCTGAAAAGACCCAGAGGAGTCTTTCATGGACCTCGGATGGTAAATCGGGCGCCAGACTTGCATCCCACAGGCTGCCCTCGCCTGTCTACGCCAAAGCCTACTGGGTCCCTCATGCCTCCAGCTTCTCCAAAGTCTTACCCCGTGAACCCTGCAGGCTACAGCCCACTTTTAAGCCACACATGTCCTACCACCAGCACCTCCTAAAGAGGCCCACCACCGATGCAGCCTACTTGAAGAAGATACCCGTGTCCCCTCCACTTCGCATGACGGACAGGAAAGAGAAAGCAAAGACTATGTTGCCCAAACCTCTGCCTACCCAGCAGTACCTCTTCCACCCCCATGCCGGTCTGACAATGCCCTACCTGCCAAACTTAGAGAGACCCCGGGGAGACTTAGCCGAACAGATGAAGGCTCTACCTTTTCAACCTGTACTTCTTCCAACCCACCTAACAATGCCTCCTGCTCAGACCCACTCAATGAATTGCCCGCCAGTGGGAACCCCCTTTCATGGGTCTTATGAGGCTGCTTTGCCCTCCTACCCTTACCCGTTTCCGATCTGGCATACACCTGCGGGTTACAACATGACAGGACTGCAGCCTTTCTGAACTATCCTGAAACTACTGGTCCTTATGGTCTAGACCAGGGGTGGCCAACGGTCCCGGAGAGCCACAGCCCTGCAGAGTTTTGCTCCAACACCTTGATTAGCTTGTTCAGGTGTGTTTGATTAGGGTTGGAGCAAAACTGAGGCTGAATCAGTTTTTTGCCCCATATACCCTCAAATAGGGCATTATTTGAGGGGACAGCAATTTGTAGTGGTGTCCGAAACCATAGTGGACATTACCGAGTGCACTCATTCAATCCCACATTGCAACGCAATAACGAGTGTACAGCCAATGTACACACAACGGCTGTCCGAATTCACTCACTCGTTTTCATTCGCTCCTTCAAGTGAACTGTATTAGTGGACTAACGTAGGGAATAGTGAATGAGGGTTTAGGGGGCAATTTCGGATTCAGTCTGTGTCTCTCTAGAACCGACATTGGCCACTCCTCGTCTAGACTAGACTTCAATTGTGCTTCAGGGCAACATGATATAACATATTTTTCTTAATACATCTTTTAGCCATGTTATTCAAAAGAAGTCTTTTGTAATCAAAATATAATAACATGCTTAAACTCTAAGGGTGTGTTCACACTTGTAGTTCGGTTTGCTTGGTCTGGAACAAAAAAAAAAACATGTAGTCCTGGTCCACTTAGCGTTCACATTGGCATTTTAATACCGAACCTAAAGATACTGAACTTAAAGGCATAGGGATACGTTCACAACCTGATTGGTCGACGACTTTTATTACATATATTTTGTGACTGAACATATCAAACATCCCAAACAATGCTGTGTCCTGGGCTAAATGCACTCGTGGTGTGTGCGTAGCTACATATGATGGTATTTAGACCAGCTGAGAACTTGTGAACAGTTTATAAAATGTGTAAAGGAGTCCCTCCGTCACACACACAAAACAAGATCAGCTGCGAGGAGACGTGGCTCTGAACTGTGATGGGCAGCATCGTGACTATGATGAGAAAAAACAGATACGCTTGAGCATTCTGTCCTTTTTATGGCTCGTTTTCACCGAGAGGTACGGTCAGATGTACAGGGTTCAGATGCAGCGTTCACACTTATTCAAATGAACCGCACTAACAGAGCAATCTCACCAGGGTTTGTTTTAATCCAACCAAACATGCCAAGTGTGAACACACCCTTAAAAAAGCCACTTAAATTAAACCAACGTGAGCTGGCTGTTTCAGGGCGGGACTAGTCCTTCACAAATAGCTACAAACTCTGATGTGGAACGGTCAAATGAATTTCCACGATCGTTTTACATTAAAGGACTGTTACATGTGAGGTCCTGCTATTTGGTTGAGCGTGGCACTTGCAGCAACATATACATGGAATTGATTCCCGATGTACACACAATACTGATCAAATGCATCAGTAAATCGCTTCGGATTAAAGTGTTTGCCAAATGCTGATCAAATCTGAATGTTACATATGTTGAATTAAGTGTATCAATCAAGCCATTCATCTAATAAATTATTGAAACAATTCAGGGTCCAGAGTAAATAATCAAGTTTTTTTTGTTAATGAATCATTACCAGAGCTAGTCTGGCTCAAATAGGAATTTTCATACAAGAGTAAATCCTTCAAAATTTTATTTTTTGTATCTTTATATTACAGTCTCAAGGTACTTGGCACAAGATGGTGCACCAATAATGTGAAAAACGACTGTAATGTACAATTGTATACTGAATGTAAAAAATATTTTTGTATAAAATAAATTTGTCAAGATTGTCCAGTCTTTCCTGTGAATTCCCTGCAATAAAAGATTCTAGCAAAGAGAAGACACAACATGCATGTTGAAACACCACATTTATTTGAAAGGATAGACAAATTCCTTTTCAAGACTTTCAAAGTTAATGGAATGTAATTGGGATGAAATGTAATCTTTGCTGGGACATTGAAAAAGACTTCAATCTCCCTTGCAAAATGTGCAAACTTCTGTAGTGCATCTAGTCGCAGATTATAAGTATGAGCTCATTGTTGTAACAGAACAGGTAATGCATTGTATTTTCGAGGAAAATTTGGAAGTAGCTGAGCCACAGCGAACAATAGGGTGCATAAACTTTCTCAATAAGTGATGAAACCTACATTCACAAATAGGATAACAATGGCAATTCTTACGTTTCAGATTTATAGAAAGCCCGTTTTCTTGATGTTAAATGTTAAATGTGCTAATAAAGCAACCAATGAAGAACTAGGTCCCTATAAAAAGTGCAATTCTATTGTTCCGAACAGGGAACAGCAGGGAGAGAAGTGCATAAGTGTCACTATTGGAGTGTTTAGTGCATATTTCAGTGGGGTAACTCGTGTGGAACGAGTTTGTAGTAAGCGCCACAGGACGGGCAGCGCTGGGATTCACCCTGATGCAACCAAAACCAAACCACTGCAGTGTTGTCTTCTTCACCTACAAATAAAGAAAATGTCACATAGGTTAATAGGTAATTAGGTGATGGCTCATGCTAATAATATACACATAACAGCTATGTTTCCATCCACCTATTTTTATGCACAGTCAATAAGACAACCTGCGCATAAACTATGATGGAAACACGTTTCCCGGATAAATCAAAATTAAATGACACATCACTTACAAACACAGCCAACAATCCTCTTGTTGGTTATGGAGGGGACGATATGAGGGTCTTGTTTGGAGCCGGCATACTCCTTCGGTTTTAAGATGTTATATGGATCCTGGTGGAGAAGGGCAGCGTTGATTCTTCTGAACTCTCACAGGACTCTTTATTTTACACATGATACTTTACCGTTCCTTTCTTGGACGCTTGCAACACGATCTTTTCCAGACCGGTGGCCTGCTCATCATCCGTGGGAATGCCTGAACACAAGATCACGAGTTAATAATGTTACAGACGGCGACTGCAAGGTGTATCGATGCTCCTCAAACAGTTATTTTTCAGCAATTCATTTGGAATAGAAGTCCCTTTCAGCTGAGCCAAGTCAAAATGATGAGAAAGATTTAACTTTATAATCACAATGTCAACTTGATGCCAGTTATCATCTCATAATTATGACTTTTGGGGTGTTTTATATATAACATACATTCATGGACAACATACAAACACACACACAAATACATAAACAGATAAATAAACACCCCCCCACACACATACACATACATACAAACAAACAAACACACAGACGCACACACGCACACAACCCACCGCCCCCCAAAACACACACAAACAATGCATACATAAACAACACCTACATATATACAAACACACACACTTACATAAACACACACCCACACACATATATTCTTCACACATACATAAATTAAACACCCACACATATACATAGCACACAAATACATGTGTGTATTTCAACCTTTTGCCATAATTTCGAGTTGCTATAATAATGATTTTGTCTCATAATTAATTCCGACTTATCTAACAATTATCATTTACCATTAGCAAACCATAATTTTTTTTATTTTTTGTTGATGTATCGGAAATGGGTTTCCACAGGCATGTCCTTCTAAAAACGCAAATAATTTACCCCCCTGCCATTATTGTTAGTATGCAACAAACTCATATATTCCCTGCCAGGTCAAATGTTATAGGATGACAGCGATTAAGAGGATTAGACGTCAGGACGAATTCACTGACAACTCTCCAGTGAGGAAAAAAGGTCGAAGTTGTAGCGACAAATTGATAACGTTACACCAAAAAATGACATTCAACTCCGTGTGTGTACAGAAGATTAATGTTTATTTGAGGCGGAGGGGTCAGGGTATAGTCACTGTCGATCTAAGCGGTGTTTTCCAGCGAAAACCGTCCAAACACGCACACAAAACAAAGTCATTGATCGAGCAGTACCTCCAGATGCCAGTCCCCGAACGACAGCCGGAGATGGGAGAGGCCGACGGCTGTAAACAGCAGCGCGGACCGCTGATCTCAAAAGGAGTCTGGTCGCCATTCCTACAGAAACACTGCGCATGCGCGATACAAGCTCGTAATATAACGGCCGCGTCAGTAAATGCGCAATGCTGACATCTAGCGTTCTGGACGACTAGCGTGCTCGAAATTTGTTCAAATATACAGAAAACAATAACATAAGCAACCGAAAAAAATCACTCATAATTGTCTGAAAGTTACAGTCGTGTTGAGACAGTAGCCTGGCTGTAAAACAATGTATAAATATTATGCACAAATGAAACAAATAATAAAGTGCCCACATTACAGAATTGTTGAATATGACTGATGCAAGAGCCATTTAAGATTTCCCAATAAAATATCAGTAATATAAATATCAGCATGTGGCACTGGACAAACATATAAGGCTATAAACATCAGTAAACTGCCACAAAGAAATGGAAAACAGAGTTCTAATGTACCTTAAAGGGATAGTTCATATATATATAAATATAATATAATAAAAATTTGTCATCATTTACTCACCCTCAAGTTGTTCCAAACCTGCATGAGTTTCTTTCTTCTGTAGGATATTTTGAGGAATATGGATGACCAAACAGTTTCTGGTCCCCATCATACTATAGAAGTCAATGGAGGCCAGAAACTGTTAGCCACATTCTTCAAAGTATCGTCTTGTTTTCAGCAGAAAAAATCATGCAGGTTGATTGTGAATAAATGATGATAGAATTGGTATTTTTGGGTGAACTATCACTTTAAGGTACTGCCTGATTTCACAAAATCTGAATTTTCACAATCTCTTCGATTGAGAACTAGAATTATATATTTATATATTGTTAACTATATACGATATAACTAGAAAAAAAGCATCTGACACCAAACGACAGCTTTATTTTGGTGCGCATTGCGCAGACTTGCGCTACTTCAACCAGCTTGAGGGCGCGGTGACAACATCACCGCGTCATTTTGTTGTTTTTTGGCGCGAAATTCCCTATCAGAACCGAACTGGTTTCCGCAGTAATCGCACATGAGGATGTAAACAGCTGAACGTTTGGGATTTCGTTTGGCGTTTTTGTGTGAGTGTTGTAGTAGCCGGGCGGATTCTCTGAAGACAGAACTGAACTCCAGCACTTTTGATCGAGGCGTGTTGTGTTGTTACAGTGTCACAGTCACAATGTCGGACGCCAGTGATCTCAGTGGAGGAGAGGAGAGCCAGGAGGATGTGCTGACCCCAGCAGAGCTCATCACCAAACTGGAGGAGGTCAGACATCTTTATGCCTGCTCAAATGATCAATACACACACACACACACACACACACACACACACACACACACACACACACACACACACACACACACACACACACACACACACACACACATCTGAATCACTTTGTTGAAATATTTTGTCCCGTTTCTTTTGGCTCTCTATGGGCTTCTCCCATGACTTTATCGGACTCTATGCCTCCTCTGTTTCAGGCTTGGCTTAATGAGAAGTTTTCTCCGGAACTGCTGGAGACCAAGTCCGAGTTGGTGGAGTGTGTGATGGAGCAGCTCACACACATGGTATGGATCTGTGTTCAGTGTTTGATGAAATTCATTGTTGAATTAAGTTAGTTGACAAATAAAATGTACCTATTTTTGATATTAGGCTTTTAGATTAAAGTGTGCTTTTAGAATATGTGTGCTACAACTGGTAACTAACCATTTAAAAAACAACAACATTCCTCTTAGCTTTTAGTAACTTCACTTAAAAAGATTTTCAAAATAAGATAAGAAACATGAAAACATAACACAGGATGTGCAATAACAATTATGATATACATGAAAAATGTATAATGTAAAGTATAAAAACATATGTACAATTTTAATGGTATTTAAAGATGCAGTAAGCGATTTTTGGAATTTGCTTTTGACAGTGGATCAGATCAAGCAGCACAACAAACTTGTAGCCATTCAGCAGCAGGGGGTGTGTCCACTCATGATGGGGGAGGAGAGAGAGAGTTAGCCAATCAGCTGTGGGGTGTGTCCACTCATGATGGGGGAGGAGAGAGTGAGCCAATCAGCTGTAGGGGGTGTGTCCACTCATGATGGGGGAGGAGAGAGAGAGTTAGCCAATCAGCTGTGGGGTGTGTCCACTCATGATGGGGGAGGAGAGAGTGAGCCAATCAGCTGTAGGGGGTGTGTCCACTCATGATGGGGGAGGAGAGAGTGAGCCAATCAGCTGTGGGGGTGTGTCCACTCATGATGGGGGAGGAGAGAGAGAGTGAGCCAATCAGCTGTGGGGTGTGTCCACTCATGATGGGGGAGGAGAGAGAGAGTGAGCCAATCAGCTGTGGGGTGTGTCCACTCATGATGGGGGAGGAGAGAGAGAGTGAGCCAATCAGCTGTGGGGGTGTGTCCACTCATGATGGGGGAGGAGAGAGAGTGAGCCAATCAGCTGTGGGGTGTGTCCACTCATGATGGGGGAGGAGAGAGAGAGTGAGCCAATCAGCTGTGGGGGTGTGTCCACTCATGATGGGGGAGGAGAGAGTGAGCCAATCAGCTGTGGGGGTGTGTCCACTCATGATGGGGGAGGAGAGAGAGAGTGAGCCAATCAGCTGTGGGGTGTGTCCACTCATGATGGGGGAGGAGAGAGAGAGTGAGCCAATCAGCTGTGGGGGTGTGTCCACTCATGATGGGGGAGGAGAGAGAGTGAGCCAATCAGCTGTGGGGTGTGTCCACTCATGATGGGGGAGGAGAGAGAGAGAGTGAGCCAATCAGCTGTGGGGGTGTGTCCACTCATGATGGGGGAGGAGAGAGAGAGTGAGCCAATCAGCTGTGGGGTGTGTCCACTCATGATGGGGGAGGAGAGAGAGAGTGAGCCAATCAGCTGTGGGGGGGTATGTCCACTCATGATGGGGGAGGAGAGAGAGAGTGAGCCAATCAGCTGTGGGGGGTGTGTCCACTCATGATGGGGGAGGAGAGAGAGAGTGAGCCAATCAGCTGTGGGGGGGTATGTCCACTCATGATGGGGGAGGAGAGAGAGAGTGAGCCAATCAGCTGTGGGGGGTGTGTCCACTCATGATGGGGGAGGAGAGAGAGAGTGATCCAATCAGCTGTGGGGGGTGTGTCCACTCATGATGGGGGAGGAGAGAGAGAGTGAGCCAATCAGCTGTGGGGTGTGTCCACTCATGATGGGGGAGGAGAGAGAGAGTGAGCCAATCAGCTGTGGGGGGGTATGTCCACTCATGATGGGGGAGGAGAGAGAGAGTGAGCCAATCAGCTGTGGGGGGTGTGTCCACTCATGATGGGGGAGGAGAGAGAGAGTGATCCAATCAGCTGTGGGGGGGGTGTCCACTAAGGATGGGGGAGGAGAGAGAGAGTGAGCCAATCAGCTGTGGGGGGTGTGTCCACTCATGATGGGGGAGGAGAGAGAGAGTGATCCAATCAGCTGTGGGGGGTGTGTCCACTCATGATGGGGGAGGAGAGAGAGAGTGAGCCAATCAGCTGTGGGGGGGGTGTCCACTAATGATGGGGGAGGAGAGAGAGAGTGAGCCAATCAGCTGTGGGGGTGTGTCCACTAGGGATGCACCGAAATGAAAATTCTTGGCCGAAACCGAAAACCGAAAAAGAGGAAACCAAGGCCGAAAGCCGAAAACCGAAACACCGAAAGAAATTATGCCAATTATTAGTACCATTGCATTTATGGCTATGACTGTGTACTAACTTTACTAAAATCAAGGCATTGCAATTGCATACATTAATATTAAAGTTTCAAAGAATAAATCAATTACAAGTTATGCCAATATTTATTTAGCACATTGCAACAATGCACAGTATAAAATAAAATTCAAACTAAAATGTTTAACTTGACCCCACTCATTTGTACATTAAATAATAATGTACAGGCCTACAGAAAGGTTTTTTAATTAAATGTTCTCTCATAAAAACAAAGTGCATTTAGGTCTAGTGCATTTAAAAATTTTCTCTGTAGGACTACTACAAGAAAGTGCATTCAGAACAAGTGCACAGGTTCGGTACAGCAGTTTTAAAAAATGGCTTTTTATTTATTTTTATTGGTTTACTGAAAAAAAAAAAGTATCTGTCCTTAAATTAATTAAATTATAACTAAAAGTGTATTGAAGATATTGCTCTAAACTATATAGGGAGCCCTTACTTGCACATTAATATTAAAGGTTAAAAACAGAGCCCAAACTATTAGCCTAAATTCATTTGCTGTGTATTTTTAGGTCTAATAATCAACACTCAAATAACATAGTACACAAACATGTACACTTCACATAAGGCAGTTTTTGCAATAACTTCTAAATCTAATTATAAAATAGTTTTTTATCCAATTCGTTGTTGAAATAGAATCATTTAAACACAGTGTCTGTCATTTTATTTAAACATAAATGAAATAATCAAGATATCATTAACAGGTTAAGTAGAATATAATGAATATAACGGCTAATATAGGTCATATATTTAGTGAAAGAGTTGATTTTTCTTTAACTAACAGCTGAGGACACTGAGGTGCCTGAGGTAAATGTGATGCTACATGACCGTTTAGTTTACAGCAGTTATATAGAGGTCTTTCTGCCGTTGAAACACTGACTGAGCGATTACACCACATATGATACGTGACAGTAAGTTGTAATGTATCCTCAACACACCTTAGATGTTCATTCATGTTTATTCTTAAGGAAGAGATGATCGATCGCGCTCACAGATGATCGCGTTCACGCGCGCGCGCTGCCGCCAGATTGAAGTGTGTTCCGCGCTTAAAACATGCCCACTGTTAAAGATTGCGTTCGGTTTCACAGTGAAGTCTGGTCCTCTTCTAATCGAGAACATGAGCTCTCGTGTGCATGGAGCAGACGTGGGTGTTTCTTAGATATACTGAAATACGTCCCCACCGCAGACATGTTGCTTCAGACAAGCACGTGCAGGTCGCGGTTTCTGTTTGCGTCATCACAACATTTCGGCCATGTTGTTTCGGTGATAAAAGTCTTTCGGCCGAAAACCGAAAATGCACTTTTGGGGCATTTTCGGCCGAAAATTTTCGGTGGCCGAATATTCGGTGCATCCCTAGTGTCCACTAATGATGGGGGAGGAGAGAGAGAGTGAGCCAATCAGCTGTGGGGGGTGTGTCCACTCATGATGGGGGAGGAGAGAGAGAGTGAGCCAATCAGCTGTGGGGGGGGTGTCCACTCATGATGGGGGAGGAGAGAGAGAGTGAGCCAATCAGCTGTGGGGGGGGGGTGTCCACTCATGATGGGGGAGGAGAGAGAGAGTGAGCCAATCAGCTGTGGGGGTTGTGTCCACTCATGATGGGGGAGGAGAGAGAGAGTGAGCCAATCAGCTGTGGGGGGTGTGTCCACTCATGATGGGGGAGGAGAGAGAGATTGAGCCAATCAGCTGTGGGGGGTGTGTCCACTCATGATGGGGGAGGAGAGAGAGAGAGTGAGCCAATCAGCTGTGGGGGTGTGTCCACTCATGATGGGGGAGGAGAGAGAGAGAGTGAGCCAATCAGCTGTGGGGGGGTGTCCACTCATGATGGGGGAGGAGAGAGAGAGAGTGAGCCAATCAGCTGTGGGGGGGGTGTCCACTAATGATGGGGGAGGAGAGAGAGAGAGCCAATCAGCTGTGGGGGGTGTGTCCACTCATGATGGGGGAGGAGAGAGAGAGAGAGAGAGCCAATCAGCTGTGGGGGGTGTGTCCACTCATGATGGGGGAGGAGAGAGAGAGAGTGAGCCAATCAGCTGTGGGGGGTGTGTCCACTCATGATGGGGGAGGAGAGAGAGAGTGAGCCAATCAGCTGTGGGGGTGTGTCCACTCATGATGGGGGAGGAGAGAGAGAGAGTGAGCCAATCAGCTGTGGGGGGTGTGTCCACTCATGATGGGGGAGGAGAGAGAGAGTGAGCCAATCAGCTGTGGGGGTATGTCCACTCATGATGGGGAGGAGAGAGAGAGTGAGCCAATCAGCTGTGGGGGGTGTGTCCACTAATGATGGGGGAGGAGAGAGAGAGTGAGCCAATCAGCTGTGGGGGGTGTGTCCACTCATGACGGAGCCAATCAGCAGAGTTAGCCAATCAGCAGTAGGGGGGCGTGTCCACACAATATGGGGCAGGAGCGAGAGAAGGCTTGTTCGACTTCACCCAGCGATGCGCAGACCGATCGGCGGCTAACTTGAAGCAGTGCATGCTGGTTAGAAATTTTGTCCGACTTGAGGCAGCGCCGACGCCACGTGACAGTGACGTATGTCAACAAAGTGCCGCGAGAGCGATTCGAGAGCAGCCGGCGAATACAGCTGGTGCAGTTTCTCCAGAGCAGCTGCAGCGGCTCTGATGACGACACAGCCGTTCCACCATTGGCCAGATTCACCGCATGACAGCGATCACGTGTGTTTCGTGTTTATTCTAAAACCTTCAGCTCCACTAATGCGCACAAATCTGTTTTTTATAACAGTAAAACCTCCTTTCATGTAGTCGCGATGTTATATTGTCATGTTTATCAAAATATAACTGATTAAAAACATAGACCCCACTTCATTGATAGTGTAGGCTTATATGTTGAACTTTATTCTTGTACAAACACACGCTGTATTAAGCAGTGCATAAAGTATTACATGACAATAATGTCTCTGAAACATCTGTGTATTGCCAAACACTGCATTTATTTCACTTCAGCTGATAAAGTATGCAAACACAGCGCGAGCGTCACTGCGGGAAGCAGAAAGTGTCCGACTTCACGTCTCTGTTTGCAGCTCCTGCACGCGGCTACTCTCGCCAATTAGTTGCATCCAGCCGCTGCCGATGTCGAACACACCTAGAGTGAGCCAATCAGCTGTGGGGGGTGTGTCCACTAATGATGGGGGAGGAGAGAGAGTGAGCCAATCAGCTGTGGGGGGTATGTCCACTCATGATGGGGGAGGAGAGAGAGAGTGAGCCAATCAGCTGTGGGGGGTATGTCCACTCATGATGGGGGAGGAGAGAGAGAGTGAGCCAATCAGCTGTGGGAGGTGTGTCCACTCATGATGGGGGAGGAGAGAGTGAGCCAATCAGCTGTGGGGGGGTGTGTCCACTCATGATGGGGGAGGAGAGAGAGAGCCAATCAGCTGTGGGGGGTGTGTCCACTCATGATGGGGGAGGAGAGAGAGAGCCAATCAGCTGTGGGAGGTGTGTCCACTCATGATGGGGGAGGAGAGAGAGAGTGAGCCAATCAGCTGTGGGAGGTGTCCACTCATGATGGGGGAGGAGAGAGAGAGTGAGCCAATCAGCTGTGGGGGATGTGTCCACTCATGATGGGGGAGGAGAGAGAGAGTGAGCCAATCAGCTGTGGGGGGTGTGTCCACTCATGATGGGGGAGGAGAGAGAGAGAGTGAGCCAATCAGCTGTGGGGGTGTGTCCACTCATGATGGGGGAGGAGAGAGAGAGAGTGAGCCAATCAGCTGTGGGGGGGGGTGTCCACTAATGATGGGGGAGGAGAGAGAGAGAGAGCCAATCAGCTGTGGGGGGTGTGTCCACTCATGATGGGGGAGGAGAGAGAGAGAGAGAGCCAATCAGCTGTGGGGGGTGTGTCCACTCATGATGGGGGAGGAGAGAGAGAGAGTGAGCCAATCAGCTGTGGGGGTGTGTCCACTCATGATGGGGGAGGAGAGAGTGAGCCAATCAGCTGTGGGGGGTGTGTCCACTCATGATGGGGGAGGAGAGAGAGAGAGAGTGAGCCAATCAGCTGTGGGGGGTATGTCCACTCATGATGGGGGAGGAGAGAGTGAGCCAATCAGCTGTGGGAGGGTGTGTCCACTCATGATGGGGGAGGAGAGAGAGAGCCAATCAGCTGTGGGGGGTGTGTCCACTCATGATGGGGGAGGAGAGAGAGAGCCAATCAGCTGTGGGGGGTGTGTCCACTCATGATGGGGGAGGAGAGAGTGAGCCAATCAGCTGTGGGGGGGTATGTCCACTCATGATGGGGGAGGAGAGAGAGTGAGCCAGTCAGCAGTAGGGGGTGTGTCCACACAATATGGGGGAGGAGAGAGGGTTAGCCAATCAGCTGTAGGGGGTGTGTCCACTCATGAGGGGGGAGGAGAGAGTGAGCCAATCAGCTGTAGGGGGTGTGTCCACTCATGAGGGGGGAGGAGAGAGAGTGAGCCAATCAGCTGTAGGGGGTGTGTCCACTCATGATGGGGAGGAGAGTTAGCCAATCAGCTGTAGGGGGTTTGTCCACTCATGATTGGGGAGGAGAGAGTTGGCCAATCAGCTGTAGGGGGTGTGTCCACACAGTATGGGGGAGGGGAGAGAGTTAGCCAATCAGCTGTAGGGGTGTGTCCACTCATGATGGGGGAGGAGAGAGAGCAAGCCAGTCAGCAGTAGGGGGGCGTGTCCACACAATATGGGGGAGGAGAGAGAGTTAGCCAATCAGCTGTAGGGGGTGTGTCCACTCATGATGGGGGAGGAGAGGGAGTTAGCCAATCAGCTGTAGGGGGTGTGTCCACACAATATGGGGGAGGAGAGAGGGATAGAAAAGAGAGACATTACAAAAGAGAAAAGGTCAGGAATATCACTGGATATTCACTTTAAGTGATATTCACAAAGAAGGGTTATGATCAGGCAAGAGCTTTAGGACCCACGTTAATATTAGAAAAGCTGTTCAATGCACTTCTTTCTTGTCGTTTATTTGTCATTCTCGTTGTGTATGCAGGAGGAAAATCTCCAGAGGGTGAGGAAAGGAGATGTGAAGGCCAGTGTCCATCGCATGGAGATTGATCGCATCCGCTTCGTTCTGAGCACCTACCTCCGCTCAAGGCTCCAGAAGGTATCCTGGAAATGACTTCAGAGTCAGTCATTTAGCTGATGCAATTATTCAAATTGATTTACAGTACACATATTATACAGACAGTTTCTTCTGGAGTAGCTTGAGGATATGTGTCTTGCTCGAGCGCACAGTAGTGATAGTTCATGAATTGTTGGGTTTGAGCCTAGAACCTTTCAGTTACCAGCCCAGAAACAAAGACTTTAAATATATATATTACTATGAAGTGCAACACGCAATATGGCGGAATAAGTCCTGCCTTCTAAGTAAAATAGCAATCGCTGATTGATAAATTCATCATGTCACTGCAGCAGCCGTTAGGAGTTCCGGCTTGCTGTAGAAACAGTGTTGAGACCATAGACTGGAAAAAAAGATGGATAATGCACCTTCACTCTCTTCCATTGTAGTAAGTGAAGTTGCCAGTGTCCCAATATGGCGCTGACATCTTGGAACCTGAGTCTGTGCAGTAGTGAGCATGAAGTGGAGCCGCAGTATCAGGACCACGTCCACACTCCTGCAGAATCTGTTAATACAGTTTACTGCAGAACAACACTTCATAAAGCGGCTGAAGCAGTGCATTCCAGTTAGAAATTTTGTCCGACTTGAGACGGCGCTCGACGCCACGTGACTGTGTTTATTCGGACACCTTCAGTTCCACTATTGCTCGCAAATCTGTTTTTAATAAATTGGCGGTCCTGCGGCGCAATAGACACGTTTCGTGCGACGCGATGGACGCGATTCCGCCTCATTCGCGCGAATTGAGCGTCTTGCGCGATAAGCGCGTTATGCGCGAGTGGTGCTTTTTGTGCATTCACGCGTTTGAAGCGAATTCGCTTCTGACGCCCGAGTAGAAAAATCTGGAGTTAACCAATCAGGAGCCTGCTTGCTGCGGTCACGTGGGAAAGTGACGCGATGAGAAACCCTGCATAATTTAAAAATACTACTATTGTGTCACAAAATGTAGTTTTAAGACTTTTTCAGGTGGGAATGTAGTTGTTTAAAGCTCAAATCTGTTGTTTATTTATGAAGAGAGCGCCTATTATAAAAAAATAATCTTGTGTTTTTGGAGTTGTGAGATTCAGGCGATCAATGGGCACTCTGCGCTCATTAACCCGGCGAGAGCAGCCCTTCCTCGGCCAGTCGCCTGACGTTTGCCGCTGGCTCTGATGTCCTGTAGTGGTTCGTCTTGTGTGGATCTAACGGCCGATCTTTGGTGTCATGAATCTATCATTTGTTGTCTGCCAAATCGTTTTGACTGAGGGCAAAGAGAAGTTTCATAACTTAATTTTTTAAGGATATTTAACTATACATGCAGTGAAGAGTTGCCTGGACCACATTTGTGTGGCTATTAATGTTTAATATATATTTTTAATGAAAATGAAAAGAGGCAGAGTGGTATTTTATGACCTATTTCTCCTGGAGCGCTTTGAACGCGCGTCTATTCCGCTTCAACTAGACGCGGTAGACAAGATTTTGACGCTCTATTCGCGTTTGGTGTGAATGCAGCATTATATTGAACTTTATTTTTGTACAAACAGACATATTAAGCAGTACATTTATTTAACTTCAGCTGTGATAAAGTATGCAAACAGCGCGAGCGTCACTACTGGACGCAGTGTCCGACTTCACATCTCCGTTTTCAGCCCCTCCCCGCCTGCACACGGACACTCTCGCCGATCGATTGGTTGCATCCAGCCGCAGCCGATGTCGAACACACCTATTATGTCAGTGTGAAATCAACATCTCCAATCTCCTTCCGAAAATCCAGATCAAGACGCTTTGGCTTCACTTTTCAGGACTTGCTTGGCATGCTTGGTTGAGACCAAGAAAATTGAAGCCAAAGCATTCACATCGTCCCCGGGTGGCTGGCTGTAGTATAGGTCATAAACCACGCCCTCTCCATGTAATCGAATGAGCCGCGAGCCAAACAAGAAAATTCAATTACACTTTCCAAAGCTCACTTCAGTCATTTTAGGTCAGGGGTCTCAAACTCATTTTATCTGGGGGCCGCTGGAGGTAGACTCTGGGTCAGGCTGGGCCACATCAAGTATTCAAAAAAAAAGTAGCACAACTGATCCAATCTTCTCAATCTTTGTTATTAACAGTTCTTCAACATGAATGCTTCTTCTGAACATGAACTGTTCCTCTGAATTTGAACTAAATACAGGGAGTGCAGAATTATTAGGCACGTTGATTTTCTGATCATATTTTTTTTCCAGGCACATTTGACCAATTCCAAACCACAGTAATCCTAATAACTACTATTAATTTAGTATTTAATAATGTATAAGTGATATATAATTGTTCATGAAGGCTGGAAATGAAAATCACCTTATATTCAGGTGTGCAGAATTATTAGGCATGTTTTCTTTTACAGATAAATTGAGCCAAAAAAGAGATTTAACTCAGACTGAAAAGTCAAAAATTATTAAATGCCCATGAGAAGGATGCAATACTAATGCAATACTAGACATTGCAGTAAAGGCATGACCATTGGACAGTGAAATGCTCGTTGGGTCAGCAGGATCTGACAAAAACAGGTGGTGAAGAAAAGACACCTGTTAACTGCAAAAGAGTGAAGAATTAAGGTGAAGAATTAAGGGTGAAACCATCAGGAACCCTTTAGTCTCCAGTGCCACCATTTTCCAAAGCTGCAACCTACCTGGAGTCTCCAGAAGTGCAAGGTGTCAGGATCTCAGAGACTTCAGTTAGGTAAAGAATCCTAAAAAATGACCCCCACTAGATAAGAATCACAAGCTGAAGTGTTGTAAAATACATGAAGAAGGTTTTTTTATAGGCTTTATGGACAGATGGGTTGAGAGTGACTCTTGAAGGACCAGCACCACATCCTCTAGTACCACTGTTTGAAGAATTCATCTTCCAGAATCTGGCAGTACGTTTTGGGAGTTCATTTTAGTCCATTCGGAAGTCCGTTTTGCAGAGATGGACTAAAAATGAACTCCCAAAACGTACTGCCGCAGATGTATCAGGCAGATGTATGTTCCAAGAGTTCGTTTTCCCAATACATTTGGTTTTAGTCAGTTATTTAATACTATAAAACTGTGTGTAACGTCATGATTTACAGCTGTCCTTGCGATTGAGTCAACGGGAGCAGGAATATGGGCAGGACCTTGATGCCGTGGCTCCACTTCATGCTCACTGCTGCACAGACTCGGGCTCCGTATGTCGTAATGGGGAACGACCATTACTTTTTTTTACAGTCTATGGTTGAGACGCGTGCTTAGGACCGCACATGCTCATTGGCTGGTCCAGCCTGAAATTTTTTTGTTCATTTCATTGGTGATTTAAAATTTTAATCTTGAGCTCGGTGAAAGGCTTTGGAGAATTTGATGTTTCCCCATTCAAAGAGAAAGGAGCTGCACTTTGCCCAGAAATACCTGTCTGTGATTATAGATGGTTTTAGGATGTATTTCTACTCCAGAAAGGATCTTTAGCATTCTGTGTACTTTGATCAAGCACTTAATGTGGACATGAATTTGCACATTTTAAAGGGCCCCTTATTTTTTTCCCCACAAATTCCGTTTTCTGCTTTTATTTTTTTTAGCACTCCATTTTAATGGTTAAATTAAATAATACTTATCTGCTGAATTCATAAAACTTTCATTTATTAATTTCTTTTACAATAACTGGGAACTATGAAATGTTTTATTTTTTCAGAAATTCTGTGTTGTCCGTTTAATTTTCTTGACATAAACGGTGGTAATCAAATGAAGGCATCAGTTCGTGTTTTCCACATCATGGAAATCATAGGGCCCTAAGGTTAGACTTAAAAAAGGTAAAATACACTGCAGGCATGTTTTCTAGGTAAGTACTTGTATATACATGATTGTTGTCTCATCTGCAGATAGAGAAGTTTTTCCCTCATGTCTTGGAGAAAGAAAAGTCCCGTGCGGATGGAGATCCCTCGTTTCTCTCGCCTGAAGAGTTTGCCTTCGCTAAAGAGTGAGTTCATTCTCAATCCTTTCTATTTTCCATATCAACCTGTAGGCAGACCTTGTGGTTTATCACAAACAGATGCTGTTAATGGAATAAATAAGTCTCTGATGTGCCTATGAGTGTGTATGTGAAGTTTTAGCTCAAAATACCCCACATACTAATTTTTATAGCATGTTAAAATTGTCACTTTTTGAGGGTGAGCAAAAAGTGCCATTTTTGTGTGTGTCCCTTTAAATGCAAATGAGCTGGTGCTCCGTCCCCCTTTCAAGAAGAGGGCGGAGCTTCATGAGCTAATGTTATCAGCTCCGATTACCTCACGCCCACATGCACTTAAAATGTCAGAAACTGTTAATAGATAATCTATAAATCGCTGGTGTGGGAACTGTTGTAGGAGAATATCTTCTGCATGAAGAGAGAACAGGGATAGTTTAGTTTAATTACGGTTATAACTTATGTTGTCATCTTGCTTTGACATGCTATTGCATTTGTGTTCGTACTGTATTACAATAAATGTGAAAGAGAGATGACAACTTGAGCGACTCCCAAATGTGCTCGACTACAACAACTCTTCCTCTTCTCAATATGCCCTTTGTTGCATGTTCCTGGGGTTTATGTAAATTTTAGGGTTAGTGATGTCACTAAGCCGTGAAGAAGCTCATTAGCTATGTTTCCATCCAAAGTTGCGAATATAATTTTTGCTTAAAAATGCAATATCGCATAAAACATTTTCAAATAAAGCACCGATTCCATCCAGTGAGTCGAAGAGAACATAATCGTCACTTCCTGATAAACTACCGCTAAAAAATCACTAAGAAACATAGGAGAAGCCACCATATATAATCATTTTCGTATATAATAAATTATTTCCGTCTCAATAAACTTGTTTTCATGCTTTCGGAGGCAGATGTGCTGTTTGGGAACACAGTCATGTAAGACAGTTCTAGGAGGGAAATATACCGAGCATCTTTGACAACAGACTTCTGAATGACCAAAACAGCATTTCAGATGCTTTTCAAACAAGATTTTTCTGCTGGTTAGTACAGTTAGGCTGTTACATCGCGAAAGTCACATGATTTTCTTTATGCGCATCAAGGAATTTATTCGGTAAATGCGTTTCCATCGTAGTTTATGCGCATGTTTTCTTATCGGATGGAACATTTATCCGACTCAAACGAGCGCATACGTTTTTAATGCGCATTTTTAGAATTTATGCGCATCTTGGCGTTTCCATTTAAGCATTTTTTGATGTGGTATCCCAAAATGCTAGTGGTGTAACGTACACGTATTCGTATTGAACCGTTTCGGTACAGGGCTTTCGGTACGGTGCGCGCGTGTACCGAATGGTTATGAATCCAATTTTTAACATTTCACATTCGGCTTGTTTAAAGCGCGGAACACACTTCAATCCAAGTTCCCACACGAACATATTGAGTATTCAGTCCATTTTATCACGAAATTCAAACGATAAATGCCGTTTTAACGCTCATTAATGTGACGTGACTAGACGCGTATCAGTTCAACTTCTAGCAGCAGCATAAGACCTGTAATGTGTGCTAACATAGTAAATAAGATCTAAAAAAAAATTTTTTTTTTTTTTCATGAGGACTTTAAAAAATGATTTTTTTTAAAGAAAATATCTCACTTTGCTTTGAACTTAACTTTGCAGATATTGTTTATGCTCAAACAGCAACATTACACACTAACTAAAGTAAAAGAAAGTCAAATCATAATCAACCACCCCCTTAAATTTCTACAAAAATGGCTGTTTGGAGCAGCATGTTGTGTGTTAGTCTTTTTGTCTTATAATTCACAGAACTTCTGTGTTGTTTGTTTAGGTATCTGGCCAACACAGAGGTTTACCTGCGAGCCGTGGCTCTGAAACACATGCCTCCAAACCTGCAGAGCATTGACATGCTGAAGGCCGGTGAGAAACAGTTCATTGATTCATCATAGACACTGGGTATTTTCACTGTTGTACGGTACGGGGCGCCATTACACATCTTCTGAAAGAGTACAGAATCTCCTGATCAAAACACAGGCGAGAAAAAGCGATATCATATGTAATCATATACATGTGTAAAATAACGTGATCATCAAGAAATTATAAGAGATGTTGGCGCAACATCAATATAAATGCTGTTCTTTTGAGCTTTTTATCATATCACAAAATATGAAGCAGCTCAACTGTTTCCAACATTGATAATAATCAGAAATGTTTCTTGAGCAGGATCATGTGATTTTTTTTTTTTTTAATGTTTTTTAAATTGTAATAATATTTCACAGTATTACTGTTTTTACTTTATTTTGATCATATAAATGCAGCCTTGGTGAGCAGAAGAGATGACTTATTTAAAAATCTCACCAACCGCAAACTTTTGAACAGTAGTGTACATTTTTCAAGCTAGATCTGAATGGAATGCTGTGATCTCCACTTCTCGAGTTAGTTAATAGCGTAAGCTGTAATCGTAATCTGTATTATGAATTGGAGTAATTATGCAGTGTTGTATATCCATATTAGGGCTGGGAAAAAAATCGATTTGATGTAAAAATCGAGTTGGTAGGTCAAATCGATTCATATTTTCCAAAAATCGATTTTTTAGATTTTTTTTCTCCCCCTCTGCAGTATAGCGCAATACATACATTTTGCATTCGCCAAATCTTCCTTCAGGGTTTCCGTAGCACACTCAACGGGCGGCGCAGCCCTCTGCCCCTCCCCTCTCCCGAGGGCAGCGCATGGATACACAAACAATATGGCAGAAACAGCCGGCGAAAGAGAGCAGCTCCTTCCAAAAAAATGTTCTTCGACTTTAGTCGTGTGGAATTGGTTTGGATTTACGGCATCTGATGAGGAACAGACAACACCTCGATGCAAACTATGTCTTAAGGCTGTTGTTTCTGGCAGCAGTACGACAAATCTGTTTCAGCATTTAAAGCGAAGACATGCGGCTGAGTGGGAGAAGTGTTGCCTTCTTCGAAAAGAAAACCACTCTAGTGGCGTTAGTGCTAGCACCCCGTTTGCAAAGCAAACAACTCTTCAACAACCGAGCTTGCCTCAAGCCTGCTGTTGTTGATAGGCTCATTTTCCTTGCAAAGAATGTTTAAAATGCAATTACATTTTTTATGGCGAATGGTGTTACTGTTTACATGTTCAATTAACTAAGAGTTACCTCAGGATTTTTTGTTGTTTATTAGCTCAACCCAAATACAGTATAAATAATTTGGATGTTTAACAATCTTTGTTGCACACTGCACAGTGACTTTTCAGTTAGATAAAGGGTTTGCCGTTGCAATTTTATATTGATGCACTTTAATTAAATATAATAAATATATATTTTTAAAATATATGTACAGTTTGCAATTATTTTGTTTTAAATGGGGGGCGGGGAAAAAAAATCGAATCGAATCGTAAATCGAGTTTTTTATAAAAAAAATCGCAGATTTTTTTAGGGGGAAAAATCGCCCAGCCCTAATCCATATGTTTGAACTCACATGATGTCTTCAGTAATTGATTCATTGGTGCGTCTGTTTGTTTGAGTGAAGTTCCTGAGCCGTGTCTGGACTCGTTCGTGTTCCTGAGAGTAAAAGAGAGGCAGGAGAATATCCTGGTGGAGCCTGAGACAGATGAGCAGAGGTATCAATACCAGCACTTTCATTCAGCTCAAAGCACTCGCACGCTTATGGTATGTTAGAAACTCTCTCGATGCAAAGGCTGTTCCAAAACAAGACAACAAAATTATGCTTTTGAAGGCTTATTTATCCCATGATTTACTCACCCTCAAGCCATCCTAGGTGTATATGACTTTCTTCTTTCAGCATAACACAATCTGAGATATATAATCCTGGCTTTTCCCAGCTTTATAATGGGAATGAATGGTAACTGAGATTTTCAAGCATAAAAAAAGTGCATCCATCCATCATAAAAGTAATTCATAGGACTCCAGGGGTTAATAAAGGCCTCTGAAGCGAAGAAAAATGTCCATATTTATAACTTTATAAACTATAAACACTGGCTTCCGGTAACGGCCGTACACAGTTCTAGTTCCGGCAGAAGAGTGACCTCTGACCCGACACATGATGTATTGAGGAAGCACAGAGGATAGAGCAGAACAAAACACCAGTCACGAATTGGAAGTCTAAAAGGAGAAGTTTTAAAGAGAAATGTGGGAGGAGCTTGAGTTTGTTGTTTGAACCACGAGAGGCAGCGACTCTCACCTGAGCTTGCGCTACTCTTATATCCTATGTCATGCGTCGGGTCAGAGGTCACTCCACATCCTACATCATGTGTCTGGTCAGAGGTCACTCTTCTGCAGGAACTAGACTCGCGTACGGCCGTTATCAGAAGCCAGTGATGAGTTTGGTGTATTTTGCGAGGTTGTCACCCTTGATTTCGCCAAATGAGTCCATGAGGTTTCATTTCCAGTTGCATCAAGGGTGTAACCCAAATATTATTGCTATCGGACGGAAAACCTATATCTCCATATTTTGTCTTTTTAATTTTGTTCATAACTATTTTTCATTACTATTGGTCACCTTTTATGTATGTCTGTGGGTTTCGCAACTTTTTAACCAATGAAATGCATTAAAAAGAGCTTATGACTAAACCTAGTAAATCTCGTATCTATGCCGTCACCGTTTTCACAGATTCACGTATGATGACGGTATTGTTTTATCTCAAAGTTTGCGTTCTCAGGCCAATCTGTATTGTAAAAAGCGCTATATAAATGAAGGTGACTTGACTGTATCTGCAACATTGGCTCCTCAAACTGTCAGTCAAACCTCATAACTCTGCCCCGCCTCTATCGTGAAGCATGCAGTTTGCAACATCTCTGCTTGTTTGCAATGCATTTATTCAAATTAAACAGCTGATGTTTGAATACTTAACACAAGAAACACTATATATAAAGGCTAATGTTTTGTGTATTTGAGAAGCAGAGAACAGCGTCTAAACCTAGCATTTGCCATCTAGTCGTCTTTTATAACGAGATTTTGGCCAAATGACAGTAAAACTGTAAAACCTACAATTTGATGAAAATGTAATGCGATGCACTTACTGTTTAATGACTGAAAAAAACGCAAGTTATTCGCATGTTAACTCCATTTGAGCTTGATTCCTGTAAAATGTTAATATAATGATACATGCAAATGCCTGACCATATAAAGCCACAATACCAATTTTTATTAAACTGTGTTTAATTATTTGAAGGTGCAGTGTGTAATATTTATGAGGATCTATTGACATAAATGCAGTATAATATACATAACTATGTTTTCAGTGGTGTGCGAACCGTTGTGTTTTTGTTACCTTAGAATGAGCCATTTCTATCTACACACACCGCCGGTCCCCTTACAGTGAAGCTGCAGTCATGTTTCTACAGTATCCCTAAACGGACAAACATCTCCACAGAGCTACTCTCTGCTGTCTCAGACGACCACATCTTTGTCCTGTGTCGACCACCGTAGCTTCTCTGTGCTTCGAAAGGGAGCGGTGGGAAGATGCAATTCATAACCTCACCGATAGATGTCGCTAAATTTTCAAACTGCACCTTTAAAAAATAGTTTATTTAATTTCCTAGAAATTAGCCATTTTAGGACATATAAGGTTTTCATCTGACAGCTATGATATTTCAAGATTGAAGATATTTCGGGGCCAAAGGTAACATTTACCATATTGATACAAACCATATTGATAGATCACTAATCTGATAATCCAGTAATATGGTTTCAGCCTAGTTAAGTTGTGGTTGCATTAACTTATAAAGGTCTATTATCTATTGTCAGTAGCAATGTATGAAGCTCAGCTCAGACAAATCACACAGACCCAAGCAGTTTTATTTTGCATAACCATCTTGAGCTTGAGAAATCTGCATGTGGAAATCATTCGTCCTCACATAAAACTCCCAGTTGCATGGATTCCGATTGAAATGAGTGGATTTTGTGCAACAGTAAAAAGTTTTTGGAACAGAGCTTTTGTCTTATAACCAAACAGAACTGAATTATAATGAATAAAATGGCTTTGAAAACCCTTGATAAGAGGGTTTTCTTATTAACATTGCACAGTCTCCTATAGGGGGCAGCATTTTCATTTTAATGAGCTGGTTAAGATCATAAAGCATAAGTAAACTCATAAAAGTATTGTTGAGCAGTATTTCTTTGCTGTTGTCTCTCTCAGGGAGTACGTCGTGGACTTGGATGAAGGTTCGCAGCACCTGATGCGTTACCGTACTATAGCGCCTCTAGTGGCCAGCGGTGCAGTGCAACTTATTTAACCCTGGAGAGCCTCAGGAACAGAATGAAGGTCATCGGTGAACTCCAGCCTTGCATGGATGATTCCCGGCTGTGAACGTCCGTCTGCACCACACAGATCCTGTGCATGGCCCTGTGCCTGAACCCAAAAGCATTTATCGTTTAAAGGAACACACCAAATTTTTGGGACTTTAGCTTATTCACCGTATCCCCCAGAGTTAGATAAGTCCATTCATACCATTCTCATCTCTGTGCGTGCCATAATTCTGTCTGACGCACCCACCGCTAGCCTAGCTTAGCACAAAGACTGGAGGTAAACGGCTCCAGCTGGCCTCCTGCTCAATAAGTGACAAAATAACGGCAACATTTTCCTATTTACATGTTGTGTGATGTGTATAGTTACATCGTGTACTAAGACCGACGGAAAATGAAAAGTTGTGATTTTCTAGAGCGATATGGCTAGGAACTATACTCTCATTCCTGCGTAATAATCAAGGAACTTTGAGCCATACCATGGGTGCAGTGGTGCAATGATATTACACAGCACCTGAAAATAGTCCTCAGCACGCTTTCTGTGCAAGCAGGTTGTCACATTGGTTATGTTGACGGAAGTTAGATTATTTTCAGGCGCTGTGTAATATCATTGCACCGGTACGGCACAAAGTTCCTTTATCTTTACGCAGGAATGAGAGTATAGTTCCTAACCATTTTGGTCTAGAAAATCGCAACTTTTCATTTTCCGTCTGCCTTAGTACACGATGTAACTATACAATATTACTATATTAAGCTAGGCTAGGGGTGGGTGCGTCAGACAGAGTTATGGCATGCACGGAGAGGAGAATGGTATGTATGGATTCATCTAACTCTGGGGGATACGGTGAATAAGCTAAAGTCCCAAAAATTCGGCGTGTTCTATTAAAATGGCTATCATGTAACTGCCTTAAAAGCAATATGGATTATTATCTGTAAGAACAAACGTTCTTCAATGTATTGTGACAAATGCACATGTTCAAAACACAGTCGTGTGTGTATACTCTTGGCCTAAGACACTCTGATTGAACTTGGGTTATTGCAACCTCTGCAATATTTCATCATTTAACAACCTGACGCTCTTGAAGTGGAAACTGGTTTTCTCTGTAAGTGGGAAGTTGTTGGTTTGGATGTTCTGTATATGGTCATTTAAATGATCACTGGGGTTTTGCTGGAGTGCTAGAATAAAATTGCATTATTTATGTTTCTATATTGGTCCATAATAGCTTTTATTTTGTGTCTTCTGCATGTTTCGGAATCATATTACTGCTATCAGCTGTGACTTATGACTATCTGTAAACAATATTTATGGCATATTAAAATGTCAAAAACCACAGAATCATTTTGAATCCTTCCTCAGTTTACAGCGACATACTTGGAGTTATTCAGTAAAATTCTGTTTTTGTGATACAGAGTTTGGGAAAGTATGGGATTTGATTTGAGTAATTTCTAGGTCTGGAAAAAAGAAAGCAGAGTATGGAATAATATTTGCATTTCTAGACGATTGCCCCTATTTAGTTTTCTATAATATAAAATTGAGAATTTAATGAAAAGAAATGTATTATGAAAGAAGTTTTTTCATGGCAGCTGTTTAGTGATTCTTTAGTTCTTGTCAAACACAGCTGAATTAATTCAAGGTGCACTTTTTCATTATGCAAAAATCCAGGTTATAAGCGTTTTGGGTGCTCACAATATTCTTAGCACCATATTACAGAGCCTCCAAAGGGACCTTTGCAAATATGAAAATGAAATGAAAATATACAGACTTTCGTGTGTGCGCGAGAAACCATTAAACTTCAAGGACAATGCACATTGAGTCACCTATTGCTCCATCAACCTATTTCACGGTGTGGTTTCTTGATCGCCAAAGACAAATGTCTTACAGGGGTGGTAAAACACGATTTTACTTTTCTAACTTTAGCTAGTTTGTAATGTTGCTGTTTGAGCATAAACAACATCTGCAAAGTTACAATGTTCAAAGTTTAAAGCAAAGGAAGATATTTGCTTTTAAAGAAATCAATTACTAAGGACTACAGCAAACGGCCAGTAGAGACTACAGACATTCCTCCAGGGTTGTTGACATCACCAGTCCCAATATTTACATAAACCCCTCCTCCGAGAATATTAAATAAGGGGGGGGGGTGCGTTGCAGTGCGTTTAACATACATGTTAAATGTATGTGTGTATGAGACAGAGGGGAACAGGTCGCATTTGCAGCAAATATATGCTGCCCATCATAAATCAAAGCACCAGACAGACAGGGGTCGGAGGAGAAGACCGGAAAATGTGACATAATGGAAAATATTCGTCTGTATTTGCAATACACGAGCTGCGGTTCAGCTGTGCGAGACTCACACTGCCAGAGTGAATGCACGACGGGCGCGCGTGGCTCCCGCTGCACATTTCACGGAGGAAAGCTTCCACAATCTTCGCTAGTTCAATGCAGGATTCGCACAACGGCTTGTCCTGAAAAATGGATTTAAAAACAGAAGCTGTTTACGGGCCACAACCTGTAAGTATGATTTGTTTTTCGTCGATGTGTTTTCCTGTAATAGTTCGTATTGTTAATTGTACATTGTAGCAAGATAGTAAACAAATGACAACGCTGTTTGGCTCTGCAAACCAGTTTGCTAAATGATCATTCATCGTTACCCGACAAACACCTAACGTTACAAACTTTTTTAAATCTCAACAGCGAACTTGGAATTAGGGTAAATTATTCTTTACTGTTTACCCCACAAACACAATCAAGCCTTTGAAAGAATGTGTTTTACCACCCCTTTAAAGCAGACTTAAGGCCTTGAAATATGACTTACTGCCCGAACAAAAGCCACATTTTGAACACTTTTGTTTTATTACAGTACCAGTCTTTTTTTATAGACCCTTGAACTTGGCTAATAGGACAATGCACACAGCCATATTGTGCTATGAGTACTTTTTGTGTGACGGCCAACACAGAGGATGTGTTAAATTTGACATTAGGCCCTGATTTTAGAGGTACTACTCTAAGGAAATCCCAATTTTGTGCAAATAGATCTCTATTCATTCATGTGCATCCATGCTCTCTTTTTCTTTATAGGAAGATGGCAGTGATGCACAAAGGAAATAGGTTACTGCGCATGTGAATCGTTTTTTGTGTGCACGAAAAAGTTTCTCGTGTTCATGCAAAAGTCTGTATATTTTTATGTTTTATTTTAGGGGCTCTGTATGTTGTCAATATGTTATTTACCAAATATAAAGCTGAAAATAATGCTGTATGATCCATTTATGTTAAACATGTTCTGAAAATCTACAGAAAGGTTTGCAAATTTGAGTCTGGAAAAGTGTGTAGGGACCCTGCACTATTCTCATGCCTAAATTCTTTGAATGTATTACTTATATATTCAAAGAATGTCAAAACTTTGAAAACTGCATAGTAATGTTTATTGTAGGCTACTTTCATTCTAAGTGCCTTTACACTCAAAAAACAAAAAAACTTTCACTGTTGTTAGTTGAACTCAAATCATCTTTTTTCACATTACTTAAAAACTCATGTAACTATGTGAACTTAAAGTTACCGAGTTGTTTTTACTAAAAATGAGTATTATTGACAGCTTTACTTTATAAGTGTTTGTTCGGTCAACTTAACCTGAAACGAACACGAAATGAACTGAGTGAAACGAACAAACTGGGCAGTGGATCAGTAGTTCCCAGTATGCTTTGCAAGGGACTGCATTAGGAGAGTAAATTTAGGGATTAAAGTGTTATTTGATGTGTTTTTCAGTAAAGGGAAAGATGTTTGTTTAATGTAGTGTTTAATGTTCAGTTATGTTGGACATTTAGGAGTTTCTGTAATTTTTTTGGTGCCCATGTGTTTTAGACTGGAATTCCTGCCCTCAATTAAATTGAGTTAGTCCAATGAGTTATTTTTGCATTTTGTTTCTAAAAATACCCTTATTGTTATTTAATAGTTTTCCACTTACACTTGTAGAGCAATTTTTAATAAGGTTAATTAAAACGGTAAATGTGTTCACCTTACATAATAAACTTTTTTAAATTTAACATAACATTAAGTAAACTGCACTAGAAATAATATGTAACAGTGACAAATTCAAATGGTTTGTATTTACTCAAATACATTTTGTCAGCTTTACTTGAATTACTTTTGTTCATATAACTAAACTGTTATTTGTAAACATTACTCAATATAGTTGTGTGGAACCACTTGACACTGCTTTTTTAAGTAAATTCAACAAGTAATTTTTTTGTGTGTACTAGCATGCACTTTAAAGGTTTAGTTTCATGATGATTAAAGCAACAATTTATCTTTAACCCTTATAGAGCCTGCTTAATCATATTTAATACAAAGTTATCTAAATTATCAGAAACCTGCCTTCTTTCATCTGATTGATAATTTAGACTTTTTCAGCTAGTAAACAGGCCTTTTGTTATAATTCAGGTCAGTATTTGCTGATCTTTGAAGTGAAATAATTTCGGATTATATTGATCTTAGAAGAATAAAACTAAGCATTACATATTATTGGGAAATATATTAGTGGCAACTGATATATATATGCATTTGTAGTCTGTCATACTGTTATAAAGAACTCATATGTTATCTTTCTTTTTGGCTATATACATATCAGCATCTGCACCGTTTGAGCCTCTGAAAAAAATTTAGCTGTTTTTTCCCTCGAGTTTGCGCTCTATTCTCACTATATCATACATTGTCTAAAGGTTCAAAAATATTATTTACAGGGTTTAAAAATCATGTACGTTTTTGCAAATTCAGAGTTATAAACCTTGATAATGTGATTGTAGCTTGACCTATAAATGTTAATCGATTATAACATACTGTATACAAACCACAGTTTTTGCCTTTATTATTTACTTTTTTTATTTGAGGGTTGATGAGGTTATGTTCTGTGGAAATCAACAATGTCTGGTTTAATGAAAGCAGTCATTGTGGTAATATAAAACCCACCGTGTGACCCGGCTCTGGCAGATGACAATTGCCTAACCTCACCCTGTTTGACCCCTCTTATTCCACCTTGAGCAATACACCTGTTGCTCCATATCCTGTGCTGACTCTCTTCAGCGTGACTCGTCCCGTGTACGTGATCGTTCCACTGGCTGTATGAATTATACACCTGCGGTGAGGTGTAGTGGCCTTACATGTTGAAACATGACGGCCTGAATCAGTATTCAAAATATTTGTATTGTTGGTTCAATATTATGAAATGTGTGATTCAGCAAAGCCTCATACACAGACTAGAGCCACATCTAGCATCTAGTCATGATTCACTTCGTGGAAATGTGGCCAAGAAACTAATAAAGCATGTAAACTTGATAGTTCACATGCAATCATGCAGTCAACCCTCATAGTGCAGTGTCGCTGGTTGTTACTGGTATAGAGTGACAGCACGGTGTGGAAAGGTGCGGCCACATAGCCATTTTTCAGAAGTCACACAGAACCAAAAAGCGTTCTATGGAAGCTTGTTCCTGACACAGAATAAGTGTGATATAAAGTAAGAATTGTGTGATATAAAGACAGAATTGTGTGATGTTAAGTCAGAAATGTGAGATGTGAGAACATCACTTCAGCGGTAGGGAAAGCCCAGCAGCGGCTCTTTTACCTGAGGAGGCTGAAAAGAGTGAAACTGCCACAGAGGCTCATGAGAAACTTTTACAACTGTGCAATCCAAAGTGTACTGACTTATGGGCTGTTAGTTTGGTTCTCCAGCTGCACTACAGCCGAACGGCAAAGGATTCAGAGGGTGGTAAAAACTGCTGGCAAAATCATTGGGACTGTCCTCCTGGAGATTTCAACAGTGTACACCTCCCGCTGTCTACGTAGGACACACAACATCATGAGAGACAGGTTCCATCCAGCAAACAGCTAGTTCCGTCTGCTACCATCAGGGAGGAGGTACAGGTCTCTTTAAGTCCGGACCACCAGAATGGCTAATAGCCTTTATCCCCAGGCAGTCAGACTGCTGAATGAACACTGTTCCCCTCTAACTTAACCCCTTTAGTATGCACACTATCCACCAATTGCAATACCTGAGAACTGGACTTTGCATCGCTGCAGTATACATATTCACACACACTCTTTTTTTCATATTCCCCACTCTCGGTCTACTGTATGTCAATTGCCCTGTTATGTTGTGACATGTGTTACTGTTGATCTCTGGCACTTTATGAAAATGCACTGTCGATTGATGCACTTATGTAATCTCGTTTTACTATCAATGACAAATAAATTATATTATTATTACATAAAGTCAGAATTGCGTGATGTAAAGTCAGAATTGCGAGATGTAAAGTCAGAATTGTGAGATGTAAAGTCAGAATTGCGAGATGTAAAGTCAGAATTGCGAGATGTAAAGTCAGAATTGCGAGATGTAAAGTCAGAATTTTGTGATGTAAAGTCAGAATTGCGAGATGTAAAGTCAGAATTGCGTGATGTAAAGTCAGAATTGCGTGATGTAAAGTCAGAATTGCGTGATGTAAAGTCAGAATTGTGAGATGTAAAGTCAGAATTGTGAGATGTAAAGTCAGAATTGTGTGATGTAAAGTCAGAATTGTGTGATGTAAAGTCAGAATTTGCGTGATGTAAAGTCAGAATTGCGTGATGTAAAGTCAGAATTGTGAGATGTAAAGTCAGAATTGTGTGATGTAAAGTCAGAATTTGCGTGATGTAAAGTCAGAATTGCGAGATGTAAAGTCAGAATTGTGTGATGTAAAGTCAGAATTGTGTGATGTAAAGTCAGAATTGTGTGATGTAAAGTCAGAATTTGCGTGATGTAAAGTCAGAATTGCGAGATGTAAAGTCAGAATTGCGAGATGTAAAGTCAGAATTGTGTGATATAAAGTCAGAATTGCGAGATGTAAAGTCAGAATTGCGAGATGTAAAGTCAGAATTTGCGTGATATAAAGTCAGAATTACGAGATATAAAGTCAGAATTGCGAGATATAAAGTCAGAATTGCGTGATATAAAGTCAGAATTGCGTGATATAAAGTCAGAATTTGCGTGATATAAAGTCAGAATTGCGAGATATAAAGTCAGAATTGCGAGATATAAAGTCAGAATTGCGTGATATAAAGTCAGAATTGCGTGATATAATTGCGTGATATAAAGTCAGAATTGCGTGATATAAAGTCAGAATTGCGAGATATAAAGTCAGAATTGCGTGATATAAAGTCAGAATTGCGTGATATAAAGTCAGAATTGCGAGATGTAAAGTCAGAATTGCGTGATATAAAGTCAGAATTGCGTGATATAAAGTCAGAATTGCGAGATGTAAAGTCAGAATTGTGTGATGTAAAGTCAGAATTGTGTGATGTAAAGTCAGAATTTGCGTGATGTAAAGTCAGAATTGCGAGATGTAAAGTCAGAATTGCGAGATGTAAAGTCAGAATTGTGTGATGTAAAGTCAGAATTGTGTGATGTAAAGTCAGAATTTGCGTGATGTAAAGTCAGAATTGCGAGATGTAAAGTCAGAATTGCGAGATGTAAAGTCAGAATTGTGTGATATAAAGTCAGAATTGCGAGATGTAAAGTCAGAATTGCGAGATGTAAAGTCAGAATTTGCGTGATATAAAGTCAGAATTACGAGATATAAAGTCAGAATTGCGTGATATAAAGTCAGAATTGCGTGATATAAAGTCAGAATTTGCGTGATATAAAGTCAGAATTGCGAGATATAAAGTCAGAATTGCGAGATATAAAGTCAGAATTGCGTGATATAAAGTCAGAATTGCGAGATATAAAAACAGAATTGCGTGATATAAAGTCAGAATTGCGTGATATAATTGCGTGATATAAAGTCAGAATTGCGTGATATAAAGTCAGAATTGCGAGATATAAAGTCAGAATTGCGTGATATAAAGTCAGAATTGCGTGATATAAAGTCAGAATTGCGAGATGTAAAGTCAGAATTGCGAGATGTAAAGTCAGAATTGCGAGATGTAAAGTCAGAATTGTGTGATGTAAAGTCAGAATTGCGAGATGTAAAGTCAGAATTGCGAGATGTAAAGTCAGAATTGTGTGATGTAAAGTCAGAATTGCGTGATGTAAAGTCAGAATTGTGTGATATAAAGTCAGAATTGCGTGATATAAAGTCAGAATTGCGTGATGTAAAGTCAGAATTGTGTGATATAAAGTCAGAATTGCGTGATATAAAGTCAGAATTGCGTGATATAATTGCGTGATATAAAGTCAGAATTGCGTGATATAAAGTCAGAATTGCGAGATATAAAGTCAGAATTGCGTGATATAAAGTCAGAATTGCGTGATATAAAGTCAGAATTGCGAGATGTAAAGTCAGAATTGCGAGATGTAAAGTCAGAATTGCGAGATGTAAAGTCAGAATTGTGTGATGTAAAGTCAGAATTGCGAGATGTAAAGTCAGAATTGCGAGATGTAAAGTCAGAATTGCGTGATGTAAAGTCAGAATTGTGTGATATAAAGTCAGAATTGCGTGATGTAAAGTCAGAATTGTGTGATATAAAGTCAGAATTGCGAGATATAAAGTCAGAATTGCGAGATAAAAAGTCAGAATTGAGAGATAAAAAGTCAGAATTGAGAGATAAAAAGTCAGAATTGAGAGATAAAAAGTCAGAATTGAGAGATATAAAGTCAGAATTGCAAGATAAAAAGTCGCAACTATCTTTTAAAATGTTTTATTCTGTGGCGTAAAACAAGCTTCCATAGCTTTCTGTTGTCAGAGCAACAAATTCGAATGATCAACGCAAAATTTCACAGATCAAATGTGATCACACCTTAAAATCACCATGAAATCAAAGTGGACGATTCCTGTTTTTATGCTATATTGCAGTATTTATTATAAATGATTTCTCCGTGCACATAATTTTGTTAAATTCATGTTCCAGTGGTTAGCCTGACATCGTCATACTCAAGATTCTAGTCAGAATATGAGTCTGATACTGCTCCATTGGGCTGTGATTATGGGGTGTTTCAAACGAACCAGGAAAGAAAATGCCTCTGCACTGAATTGGATAGACCTATAACCAATCAGAGCAACGGAGCGACGCATATTTGTCAACAGAACTCAACTGCACGCACGCTGGAAGAAGTAGAAGAAGAAGATGAGTGTAAACGATCTTTGCCGGTGTTGTAAAAGAATTTAAGGATACACGGAGTACTTACCAACACGATCATCATTTCTGAGAGAAATAGTAAAGATGAATGCAAATACGAACAAGTTCTCCGTTTAGGATTAGAACAAATTCAACCCAAGCGCTCTTTGGTGACGTGGATGAGTACGTGACTGTTGATCATCTGTCCATCATCTTATAAAGCCTGCCCTGACAATTTCATTGGTCCGAATAGCCTTTGTTCGAGCATAGTTGCTCCATAACGGATCAAGTCCAGACCGAACTTCCCGACCTCAAATGTTGTGGGCGAGGCTAAATTCGGCTGGCATGCAGGCTAGTTCTGGTAATCTTGAATCAGAATAACTTCCCCTCTTGCAGCATCTCTTCACAGATGGCGAGGGCGGGGCAACCTGTCACTGAAATGAGATCCACCAATAGCAAACCACAACCATCCAATCAACTCCCCACAGACAAAATCAAGCCCCGCCCTACATTTGTTCTTGTTTGAGAAGCGTTTCACTCAGATATGCGCCACAATAGGGAAGAAAAAACTAGCGCAACTTCCATTTCATGCCGACTTTAAGTCACAATGCGGACGCAATTTGATTTACCATGCAGAAAATAAATAATGTATATCTTTATGACATTGTCACTAAAAAAAGTTCTGTCACCTTAAGTGGCTTTATTCTGTGAAACATGGATGTTTTGAATTCTCAAAAAATAAAATCCATTTGTTTGTCTATACAAGGAAAGTCAATGGGGTCCAAAACAACATTGGATGCAACGTACATTTCAGGAGAATTTTAATTTTCTTTCCCTTTAAAGGACATTAATCACTGATGAGTATTGCTGTTGTACTTTATTGGCTACTTTACCACACCCAGTGTTCGCTGACGTCAATACATGAAATATTTGGTAAAATGAGGATGTTTGAAAACTCTCAACATTAACTTACTGGCCTGTGCCACAGCTTCCGATTTCACACTGCCTTCCTCTGAGCGACACAGGAAGCCTGTCCATCATCAGTTCTGGCATAACTCATAGAGAACTGTTCATCTGTTTTCATAAAACTAGGTCACAATCCAGCTATTGGCTAATCGATTGTGCAAATATATGGAATGAAGAGTGAAGTCTTATGTTATGAGGCACAGGAAGTCCACACGTCCACCAATTGCCAGGAAAAAAACAAGACATCTGTAAAGTTGCATGATGTCATTAGGCAACCTCGGGCATTTACAAAACATTGCTTCAGCTCTTCCAAAAATGATTCCCAACTAGAGGGTACAGTACATTGAAGGATTTCGATTTTGCCAATCAAACTGCTATCAAACTAAATGCAGTTATACAATGTGATTCTGTGTCTGTTTCAGTTCAAAAAGTGACTATTATGATAGTGTTACTGATGATGCTAAATGATGAGATCATATGAACACATTTCCGACTAGCTGTCGAAGATGGTTTTGAGACAAAAGAGGTTTGGAAACACTGATCGTGGCTGTTTTGTCATCCTCTGACAGACACCCACAGATCCTCTTGAAGTCATGGCAGCGGGAGAGCAGCGACAGTGGCAGTGTTTAAAAGAGATGCACAGCAGTGCGTTTTTGCAAAATTCAAGCGCTGTCATTATTACGCATTTCCATCCTAAAAACCAAGTCAGACGTGTCATGTTTTCAAGTTTGATGCTTTCCCCCCAAAATTATGTTTGATCATGTCAATGTGATTTTACACAGCAACATGACTTTTTATGGCTCTTTGGTGTCAATAATTGCATTTTTAGACTAGGACACCTGCTCCGCTCAAAGTGGTAACCTGCAGTTCTCACTTTAAAGAGACATTTTTATCTGAGGTAGGGTGTGCAACTTCGGTCAGCGCCCGAAATCGCCTTAAAAGTACTACATTTGAATTTTACAGAGGTGTGCTGTGGTATCTGGCACCAAGATGTTAGCAGCAGATCCTTTAAGTCCTGTAATTTGCGATGAGGGGCCTCCATGGATCAGATTTGTTTGTTCAGCACATCCCACAGATGCTCGATTGGATTGAGATCCTAGGAATTTGGAGGCCAAGTCAACACCTCAAACTCGTTGTTGTGCTCCTCAAACCATTCCTGAATCATTTTTGCTTTGTGGCAGGGCGTATTATCTGCTGAAAGAGCCACAGCCACCAGGGAATATCATTTCCATGAAAGGGCGTACATGGTCTGCAACAATGCTTAGGTAGGTGGTACGTGTCAAAGTAACATCCACATGGATGGCAGGACCCAAGGTTTCCCAGCAGAACATTGGCCAAAGCATCACACTGCCTCCGCCGGCTTGCCTTCTTCCCATAGTGCATCTGGTGCCATATGTTCCCCTAGGTAAGAGACACACACGCATCCGGCCATACACGTGATGTAAAAGAAAACATGATTCGTCAGACCAGGCCACCTACTTCCATTGCTCCGTGGTCCAGTTCTGATGCTCACGTGCCACTGTTAGCACTTTCGGCGGTGGACAGGGGTCAGCATGGGCACCCTGACTGGTCTGCAGCTGTGCAGCCCCATATGGAACAAACTGTGATGGACTGTGTATTCTGACACCGCTTTCTATCAGAACCAGCATTAACTTCTTGAGCAATTTGAGCTACAGTAGCTCGTCTGTTTGATCGGACCACACGGGCCAGCCTTCGCTCCCCACGTGCATCAATGAGCCTTGGCCGCCCATGACCCTGTCGCCGGTTCACCACTGTTCCTTTCTTGGACCACTTTTGATAGATACTGACCACTGCAGACCGGGAACACCCTAACTAACTTGGATCACTGACATCCATTCAAAGAATTGGCCTCTGTTCACCTTCCCTGAGTACCACAGTAAAATGTGCAACACTTTGTTTTACAACCAAACTCGTAGTTTGTATCCTACATGGTATTTAGACCAGCTGAGAACTTGTGAAAAGTTATAAAATGTGTAAAGGAGTTAAAACAGCGGCAGGAATCCTTCTGTCATACACACAAACCAAGATCTGCTGCGAGGAGACGCGGCTCTGACGCCTGTATTGAACTGTCATGGGCAACATCGCACACAGTCAGTTCAACTTCAAGCGGCAGCGCGAGTGAACGCGATCATCTCTTCCTAAAGAATAAACATAAAATAACATCTCTTAAGGTATGTTGAGGATACATAACTATACATTCAAATGTCGTGTAATCGCTAAATCGATGTTTCAATGGTGGAAAGACAATAAAACAGCTTGTAAACAATGTCAGGTAGCTTCACATTTACCTCAGGCAGTCATTCAGTGTCCACAGCTGTTAGTTCACTAGAGCATTAACTCTTTCGCTAAATATATGCACTATATTAGCCTATTCATTATATTCTACTTAACCTGTTAGTGATGTCTTGTTTATGTAATTTATGTTTAAATAAATCTGTCATGAAAATGACAGCCACTGTGTATAAATTAGCTATTATATTTCAACAACGAATTGGAGAAAAAAAATGATAATTAGATTTAGAAGTTAATGCAAAAACTGCCTTATGTGAAGCTTGAGCTAAAAATAAATAGCAACTGAATTTAGGCCAATAGTTTGGGTTCTGTTGTTAATCTTTAATAGCAATGTGTATGTAAGGGCTCCCTTTGTAGTTTACAGCATTATCTTTAAGAAACTTTTAGTTATAATTGAATTAATTTAAGGACAGATTTTTTTTTCAGTAAACCATTGTTGAATAAAAAGAAATAAAAATAAATTTGGTAAAACTGCTGTACCGAACCGTGACTTCAAAACCGAGGTACGTACCGAACCGTCAGTTTTATGTACCGTTACACCCCTACGCTTCCAAATGAACTCTGATGCAGATTGACTCAAATATGAACGTGACACAGACCAAAGATATGTAAACGAACCAAAAACAGGAAGATGAGACCCTAAAAAGGACAGAAGGCTCAAGCACACCTGTTTTTTCTCAGTTCGGTACAGGCGTCAGAACCGCATCTCCTCGCAGCTGATCTTAGTTTATGTGTGTGACGGAGGGATTCCTGCCGCTGTTTTGACTCCTTTACACATTTTATAAGCTCTTCAGGAGTTCTCAGCTGGTCTAAATACCATCATATTAAGCTACGCACATACAACGAGCACATTTAGCCCAGCACACAGCATTGTTTGGGATGTTCGGTAAGGTCAGTCACGAAATATACGTAAAAGAAGCCAACCAATCAGGTTGTGAAGGTATCCCCATGCCTGTTAAAATGTCAATGTGAACGCTAAGCAGACCAGGACTAAATCAAACAAACCAAGCGAACCGAACTACAAGTGCAATCGCACTAGAGTTCATTTTAATCCAAATGAACATGGCAAGTGTGAACACACCCTTTGCGTGTGAATACTTTTCACACTGCAGTGGAATTTGCAATATATTTTAAAGTTCAACAATTAAGCATAAATGGGTGTTTTTCATTTAGTTTATCCTTACAACGTTGTCATCTGCACTGTTCCATTACCAAATTATTTTTTCTCATGACCACTAATTAGTAAAGCAAACCGTCGGCGAGTCAGTTTGGCATTTCTGTATTTGAGGCATCAATTGGCACTGGCTCAAACCACAGCGATTCCTGTTACGTGCGGAAGGACATGTCTGATATGGTAGTGATGGTAACTCTATCTCCCTTCCTCTGCCTCTCTTTGGAAAGGAAGCTCAAGCATGAAGAATGAAAGTCTAATGAGGTTAAACATCACGCTCGCTGCTTTGCTTTATGGGTAAATTGCCCTGAGGAGTTTTCATGCTTTTCCTCACTGTCCAAAGGCATAATTATGTTAATTTCACTGTTACATAAATGACATTAAATAGAAAATTCATCATCACTGTCTTTTCAGATTTGCTCCAGCATTGATAATGGCACTCATTATGTCAAGTAAATGAGCCCTATTAATACATTTCTTATTCATATATTACCAGTATTTTGGTGTATTGCATTGTAAATATGTATGATTTTCCTTATACATTCACATGTTAACCATGTCCCTGATACTTGTCAAGTTTGCCCTAGGATTCAGTCTCCTACACTCTTCAGCCCACAGATCAGGTCATAAATAGCTGGTTAAGTCCTGTCTGGTCTCTGTAAAGCTCATTGGCTTGAGTTTGGAGGAGGGATCAGGCGTCTATAAAAGATGACAACACTTCCTGAAGCTCAGATGAGCAGACGAGCAGGTAGTCAGAGACATCACACAACGTGTGTCCTTTAATACAACGGATAAAATACATAAAAAATACAAAAGATAATATTTTTAAGGATTTCAGTGGATAATGCATTGATCAAAATCAAAGCACAGTAAGATTTTTTTTTTTTACTATGTATTAGAAGTTTGGGTAAAATATGCCTGTGATAATTATTAATTTACTAACTTATATGTATGTTTTTACAGCATCGGCTCAGTTTAAAGTGTGTGACATCTGGGAGGAAAGGACTTTTGAAGGAGGATTTCACTATTGTACACTGAAGATGACTTGTGCAAAGTAAGTTTATTGTCCGATTAAGGCACAATACTAAATCCCAGTCCTGGAAAACCTAAAAATATTGGTGAATTTCAACAAATCTGACTGAAAAAGTAATGGAAAGTAATACATTTTGCCACTGAAAAGTCATGGGAATTTCTGCAAGTAAAAATAGGATCTAAAATATTTCTTCAACATAAAATTACTGTTTGTAAGTGCAAAACAACTGATTCTTGAGATAAAGGACAAAACAAGTTTTTATTATTTAATAATACATTATTATAAACTGATATATTAGTAGACAAAGGTCTCAGCTAATGAACCATACGGGAACAGGTTTTTATGAAAACCCTAAAAATGTACATTTATTCACTTCTTAATTGTGTCAACTCGGTCAGACGCATGCTATTTTAATTCGATCCGTCCAACAACAGTCTAAAGTCTTCAATTATGTAATATTGGTCTTCGGTAAAGGAGTGTTAAAATACATTTTCTAAAAAAAAATTTTCACACTATATTATGAACAATCCAGTTCCTAAATGCCTTAATTCTCTACCCTACTTTTTAATACTAAGCATATTTAACCAATCTTCTTAGGTAAATAAGACAATATAATGTAGTTCAATTGATGTTTTACTATTTTAAAACAATAAATTGAAAAAATAATAAAATATTTCTTTAAAAATTAACAGAAACATTCATCTTTGTAAAGATGTTATGTATACAAGGCATGCGAATCAGGCCAAATATATACAGTATGTAAAAAAATAATGAAAAACAACATTAGAATAATTCCCCATATGCAAAAAAAATAAAAATAATATATATATATATGTATATATATATATATGTATATATATATATATATGTATATATATATATATGTATATATATATATATATATATATATATACATATATATATATATATATATATATATACATATATATATATATACATATATATATATATACATATATATATATATATATATATATACATATATATATATATACATATATATATATATATATATACATATATACATATATATATATATACATATATATATGTATATATATATATATATATATATATATATATATATATATATATATATATATATATATATATATATATATATATATATATATAAGAGTTGACAAAATTGAATATTTTTCCATCTTAACCACACTGTAAAAAAATATTGTTGGTTTAACTTAAAAAAGTAAGTAACCTGGTTGCCTTAAAATTTTGAGTTAATTGAAATTAAAAATTTTAGTTAATACAATGAAGGAAATTGGTTTAACAAATAGAAACTCAAAATATTATTGTATCTGAACCACATAAACTTAAAAAAATATGTGATAAATCATGAAAATAGCATAATTTGGCATGTTTCACTGCGTTATTACAAATAAAACACAATTACGCAATATGCTTACAACATATTTTAATAATATTTGAATAAAGGGTGATGTCGATTCTCAAAAATGTTCATTGTATTAACTAAATTTTTTAATTTCAATGAACTCAAAATTTTAAGGCAACCAGGTAACTTTTAAATATTTTTTTTACAGTGTAGTACAGTGGAGCAGTTTAGTTTTTTCCTCAGTTGTAGCAGCCTTAATAAACATAACAAAAATGCCAAGATTTATCCCACAACTATTTACAGAAATGATCATACCGGGATGACGGAGTTGACATGTTAAAGTCGTGACCGCAGAGACTTCAACATTGATATAATATAAAACTTTCAGGACTATGTGTCCTACCCTGCTTCCCAATGTCCCAATATCCACTCTATCCGCCCTAAATAGTATTGAATAACGTCACATACTATTTAGGACGGTTAGTACAGTTTGAGATGCTGACCTACTGTGAGATCCGCAATGGGCAGAAATAGGAAAGTGGTCCTCAGAGTTAAAGATGACCAAGACATTGCCTGGTTTATTCAGAATTATATATTTTTAAAAAACAACAACGACAGAGTTGACACAAAGTGAGGACACAACTTTGATAGGCATTTTTTTATTGGAAATATAATTAAAGATTTCATTTTTACATAGTTTGATTTGATTTTGTTGCATTTCTTAACACTTTATTTGGCGGTTTTACATGAATTACGTGTATTTTACATGTATTTTTCAAGTATAGAGCATGCATTTAAAGGGTTAGTTCACCCAAAAATGAAAATTCTGTAATTAATTCCTCACCCTCATGTCGTTCCAAACCCGTAAGACCTTCGTTCATCTTTGGATCACAAATGAAGATCTTTTTAATGAAATCTGAGAGATTTCTGTCCCTCCATTGACAGCTACGCACATTTTCTGAAGAAACACGATCGCTTTATATGATGAACAGATTGAATTTAGGCTTTTATTCACATACAAACATTGATCAGTGAACGTGAACAGAAGCTCAACCGAACGTGCTGCGTAACATGAAAATGAACCTCTTTATGAACTTTTTGAAGCGTGGTAGTTGGGTAGCTGTAAATAGAGGGACAGAAATCTCTCAGATTTCATCAAAAATATAAATTTGTGTTCCATAGATGAACGAAAGTCTTAGGGGTTTGGCGAGTATTCACGTAAACACAGTCAGTTTAGTGAAAGTAAACAGTTGAGAAAGAAAACACATACTGTGTAAAAGTATAATGGATCTGTGCGTCAGTTCTTAAAGTGACAGCAGCCTAATAAACCTGCTGCCAAATTATGAGAGAATATTAAAAATATCTATATGGCAGTTTTTCCCCTTGGTATCAATGTCAAAATGGTGGCCAGTGAAAATGCTGAGTGGCTAGTAACTTTTGAAAACCACTAGCCACAGCGGCTGCTGAGCAGAAAAGTTCATGTCAAGCTTTTCAAAGGTAAAGCGAATCCTGCAAATCATCCTTTTATCCCATTTTTCCCACTCCAGTGTGATGTCGCGGTTCGGCCCGCCTGTCTCCGTGAGATCTGTGGACGTGGCCATGGGCTTCAGGTGCAGAGGCTCTCCTCACATCAACCACCTGCTCACGGTGTCTTCTTCCAAACCCCTGCGGCCCTGCATCTCCCCTCAGCCGCTGTTTGAGTACAGACACTCAGGCCTCATCAAGAGCGGCCGCAGGGAGAAACGCGTCGCGTTCGCTGACGCCAAAGGGCTTTCGCTCATCACAGTGCGCCTGTTCTCCGAGAAAGAGGACAAAATCCTGTGCGAACCGCTGAAAATACCCCGACTGAAGAAGTTGAGCTGCTCCACGGAGCCTGCTCAGAAGACTTTGGGCTTGAGTCTGGGGTTCGAGCAGCCCTGCAGAGATTTCCAGGCATTCAGAAGCCGGCTTCAGGATCGCATGGTGCTGTTGGAGAGCTGCGACGTCAGCAAACGCTGCATTCTGGGAACCGTGCGCGTCAAGAATGTCTGCTTTGAGAAAGCGGTACACATCCGGATTACTTTCGACTCCTGGCGCAGTTACCTGGACGTACCGTGTACGTACCTGGATCAGTGTTACAAGGAACCTGGGACTGACGTGTTTGAGTTTAACATCAGTGTTCCTGAACGATTAGACCCGCGCGAGCGCATCGAGTTCTGTGCCTCCTACTTACCGGTTGCGTTCGGTGCCACTGAATGGGACAATAATAATGGCAAAAACTACTGTATTTATGTGTGTGGCACTGAATCTGCTGTTGTCCAATGAATGACAGCTTCACTGTGTCAACTTTGCACTTTGACCCGTTTAGCACATAGCTGACCGAAATGCTGTGCCATTATCACTGTTTTCAGTGTTCCCAGAATTTTTTTTTTTTTAGAAAATGTGATTATTGATTAATTTACCAAAGTTTATAAATATCTTGTGGAAAGGTTTACATACTGTGGATAATGTATTTTTATGAGAAATGTCTAATTATATCAAATAAATGTAAGATTTATTTTGTAAGATGAAGCACTAATATGTTTATTAAACCTGTGGATAATTTTAAAGGAGTCCTTGATTATGATTTGACTTTTTAAACTTTAGTTTGTGTGTAATTTTGCTGTTTGAGTATAAACAACTTTCAAACAATCAAAGTTCAAAGCAAGGAGATATTTTCTTAGCCTGGTCCTACCAGACTCTCGTCCATTTCATTTGTACAGAGAGTCTGGCCACTCTCCATTGACAAGCGTTAACTTCCTTGAAGGCAGGTACTCTGTTGAAGTTTAAAACTATTGGATCTGCCCAGAGCCACTCTGGATCTGCCATAACCAATCGCTAACGTTTGTTCGTGACGTATGTCATCTCAAACTAGCGCACGACATGTGCTGCGTTCCACTCCAGTTTTAGACACGCACTTGCTAACTTCCCTAAGCACTTCCCCTCTGGGGAATCCCCGTCGCCATTTTGAAGTGCGTTCCACTTCACGAAGTGGACAAGGGAAGTTTATATGGACAGACCCTTGCTCCATCGATTTTGACAGAGGGAGCGAGTCTACTTCATATGTACATTTCAGGCAGCTTCATATACCACAATGCAACACGTTTGTGACGTCACCGCATATCGCGTTTAATTTACCCAACCACAAACAACTCAATGATTATTTTTAAAAACATTTAAAACAACCCAAATACACCTATATACATATAGAATGCTGCATTAAACAATTTCGTAAAGGAAAAAAATAAATAATAAATCAACTCCATAGTGGATTCGAAGTGATCAAGGGCTTAGGAAGTTCCAGTTCAGTCCATTGCAAATGTTCCTCCAGTGGGCTCTCATGCAACGTAAGTAATGACGCACATCTGAGTAAACGAGACGGAGGGAAGTTAACTATGGAAGGCCAACAGGGCCAAAACGTGTAATTACGTGTTTACGCGTCAGTTTCACACGTTTTGGCCCTGTTGGCCTTCCATAGTTAACGAGTGAAGGGCATAATAAAAATGAACTGGAACGCAGCAATCAACGTTATCGTTCTCAGCCACTCCCTCTGTTCGCTGCATTGGACCGGTTAAAATCGGAGAAAGCCAGAGAATATGCTGCAATCCCAGACAGGGTCCTGAAGGAAAATGAAAATTGAGCTGATGTACATAGGAGGGCGGAGCCAGGCTAATATTTTCTTTTAAAGAAATTACTTTTTAAGGACTACAGCAAACGGCTGGTAGGGACCACAACAAGCTTCTTCACGAGTGATGTCCCCAACCCTAAAATGTACATAAAGCCCCCGGGAACTCACAACAAAGGGGGCGAGGTCATGTTGAGCTGAGTTGTTGTGGTAGTGTTGTTGCCTTGGCGTCAAAACGCTGTTATTTCTGTTACACAGTCCACCGTGTTTCGACCCTCGCTCTATCTATTTATCTGAGCCACTGAGGATGCAGTGGATTCATTTCATTTGTGAAGGGAATGTGCCCAATGAATGAGCTAAATTCATATGTTTGTGTGAATCATTCATTGTACACTGGATTGCTTTGCAAATGAGGGGCAGTAAACGCAGGATTTGCTTCTCAAAGATGGATCAAATCCAACCCTTCGTGATCCAACTTCATAAAACACACAAGTAGCTACTGCACTTTATAATGTGTGTTTGCAAATGGCCTTTCTGAATGTGCTAATGTGGCTAACGCTACCATTGTCTCTTACTGTGTTCTTAGCGCTTAAAGCGCACTTATTACTTCTTAAAAATAAAACTAATGACATAGCTTTGATCGCTGTGAATACAGAGACAATGGTAACTTTAGCCTCTGTTGTGAACTTTTATCTTCTAAAGTGTAGGAAACTCAGAAGATGAAGACCAGGAGACTTCGGGATCAAACAGAAGTTATTCTTTTAATGAGAACTCTCTGTGCTGCAGGTCGTCCGAAAACAGTCTGACTCAAACAGCATACCTGATAGGTTATATACATTCCAAAGGGGGAGGGATTTACATTGAGGTTGAACAAAGCATGTAAATTAAATATACAGAGAGGGAAAACTCGCCCAGACAGAGTATCACCAATTCTACTCCTAATCAGCATAACTATTCAAACGCATAGAGGCAACGACGGTGAGAGTCTGAAAACAGGTCCGGCAGAAATCTCCTGCTGGAAACTCAACAATCTTCCTTTATACCTCAAATGCTCACTGTAAAACAGGCCCAGCAGGAAATCTCCTGCTGGAAAAACCCCAGAATTATTATCTATACCTTAAATGCTAAATACAATGTACTTTCTTAAATTTGTACTCCCACACCACTGTATAGTGTCCTAGCAAGCACATTCACAAAATATGACGTGCGGTACTTACTTACATGTGTTGAAAACGAAGTTGGTCAAACATCCATCTTTTGCAAATTGTACTCCTCGTTGTGTGAGGATCTCCACACTCCAGCTGTTGTTGTTTAGCCTCCACCCTATTCCGAAAAGGGGCGGGGAGCAGCAGCTCATTTGCATTTTAAGAAACACACACAAAAAATCCTATAATAAACAATCTGTGGGGTGTTTTGAGCTGAAACTTCACAGACACATTCCTGAGACACCCGGAGACTTATATTACATCTTGTGAAAAGGGCATTATAGGACCCCTTTAAATGTTTTTATAGTAAGTATTTTACTATATATAAGTAATATACACCTGGCTTCCTCCTATATTTATCTCAGACAAGATTTCTACAGTCAATAACTTTTTCTGAGCTAAACAATTGTTCCGTTTGGAATATCTAATTGGGTTATAAATGTTTCCAGCTAAAACACAATTTCATTTGGGACACAACCTAGTATTCCTCAAGGAGGTGCAGTCAAATCCCAGGATGTTTTTGGCTTGGTCACTAATCCATTTTAATCTATTAATTCCATGGATTGGTACCTGACATAGGCCTTTGGACTGACGCATGAGAACACTTGATCAGAAAAAGATGTTGTTTATGCGTGTTGAGAGATTGTTTTTGATCTCACGCTGCATGTTAAATGCCTCGCATAATGAAATCATCCCTGCTGGAAGTGAAACTGAGAGGTGTAATTGATCTCATTCATTCACTGAGAGTTTTAAGGGCGTTGCTAAATCCTGTTCTTATCAGCAGACAGACAGACAGACAGACAGACAGATCAGTGTTTGTTCAGGCTGATTATAAATTGCCTGTTCATAATCATAATCTTGATCAGAATTATGTATTACATGCAGATGCTCTCAGTTATCAAATATTACCATAGAGGTCTTGGAATCCACATCAGTGATTTGATGCACACATTTCGGAATATACACTGACATTATGATATTACTTAAAAAATAAAGCTTTAACTTAATATGTCATGAACAATTTCAGGCTGTTTTCCATCCATTTTCTTTTGATATGCTTTATTGAATTTATGGAGCTTGATTCAGCCCCGGCTTTCTCACTTGTACCCAAAAACTGAAAGGTCATGCTCAGCCACTGTTTTGACATGCGACTCAGAAACAAAGATAAGGGAATGTACCACAGTTCCACATTATAATAAGCTTTTTCAATGTTTTATGTACCATAAAGACTTAAACTGTCCGTGTTAAAAGCTGAACTGAAATACATTCATTCTCACACAGAAGTAACATGCAGAAAGTCTCAGAAGTGTTTTATTTATTCGTTTCTGTTAAAGCATTCTGACAGTTAATTCAACATTTATACATGTTTCAACAGACACAAAGACTCATATTGATTACAGGTGATTCAAAACCAGGGATTAGACTCTGATAACACAAATAACTTTATATAAAAATAAAGAGAATCACTTACATAATTCATTAAACATGATTTAGCCTATACGATTACGATATGATTAGTCTTAAAGGGAAAGTTCACCCAAAAGTGAACATTTTCCCATGATTTACTCACCCTCAAACCATCCTAGGTGTATGAGTTTCTTCTTTCAGCCAAACACAATTGGAGTTATATTAAAACATATCCTGACTCTTCCCAGCTTTATAATGGGAGTGAATGGTACCTGAGATTTTGAAGCCCTAAAAAGTGCATCCATCCATTATAAAAGTAATCCATACATTGAGCAGATCGCACAGCGCGCCCGTGGAGCGGGACCTTGAGCAGTTTACTTTAGTTTTTTTTTAATCATACATCATAATTTCACTCAAACTGAATAATTAAAAACAAGTTTAAATGGGTAAATCTTCAATATATATTTTTTGATTCTTCATTTTCTTTTCTGACATAGTCCAGTTCTTGTTAAAACACACTAGACATGCTTATTCTGTGTATTTTGAGCACTTTTTGTGTGAAATTATATTTATTTTGTCAATTAATTAAACTGCTCCCTGTGTGAATGCCATAGACTGTAAAAAATATGGACGTAGTGTCCGTGACGTCACCCATAGGATTCTGAAGAGCAGTTTTGAAGTGTAAAGTAGGGTCGAGCTGTCCGTTGCCATCTTGGCAGCGCGTCACTACCGGATAATAGAAAATGGGCAAAGAGGCGGGACGTGGGTGGAGCTGAGTTGACGCGATGACTAACAGACAGCAGACAAACGGCAAACCACCTGTCACTCAAAGTGGCCACGCCCTTAATTATCCAGAACTTTAAGGCTTTATATAATGTAAACAAATGAGTTATAAAAAAATTCACCCCCCTCACAGTTTTCATGAAGGGCAAAATTAGCCGTATAGTCCAAAAACACAATTTGTACCGTACCAATTTGACTGTAAACATGTGTTTTTCTGCTGTAAAGTTGGGTATTTTAACATGGGGCTCAATGAGATTCTGCTCCCTTCTGGAGCCTGTCTCTAGCGGCCAGTTGATGAATTGCAGTTTAAGTCACTTCCGTATTGGCTTCAAGAGAAACTGCGGGAGGTTGCCGCTTGGTGAATGCACTTATTCGCAATCGCGACGTGACCGCGGAGCGGGACATTGAGCGCTACTCCCTCCCATTATAAAACTGGGAAGAACGAGTATATTTTTTAATAAAAGTCTGATTTTGTTTGGCTGAAAGAATAAAGTCATATACATCTAGGATGGTTTGAGGATGAGTAAATTATGGGATAATATTTGGGTGAACTGACCCTTATCCGTCCCTCAGGTCATTTTGACCTAGGTCATTTTGATAGTGTCCAAGACTTGAACCACGAATACACACAAAAAATTGACTGGATCCAAGGAGTTTATGTGGTTGAAATGGAAAAAAAGTAATAAATCTGTCCCTCGCGGGTCAATTTGACCCCCATCGGAATGAATGGAATGCGAGGAATGTTTCAGTACAAAGAGAAAAAAAAAAAAATGCTCAAGATTAAAACTAAACTTTACCAAAAAATTATTTTAAAATGTCTACATGTGTATCTAAATGCATTCTAAAGAGATAGACCAAATAACTGACTTTAGGACCCAGCGGAACAGCTCATTTGCTCCATACAGACCTATCTAGTGGCAAGAGTCATAAAATTAAAACAAAAAATTTAAATTTCCACAAGAGGTGGCCAGAGACACTCAATGTTAGATATTCTGAGCTGAATTAACATGCATGAAATGTTAAGATATCTTGAATTTAAATGTGGAGAATGTGCTTAATTTTTTGTTGTTGATAAAATCTAGTAATTTAAAGTAAAGAAAATAAAAAATCTCCCAAAAATTACATTAAAAATTTGGAAAAATAGGTAACACTTCATTTTACAGAGTCCTTGTTACATATGTTAAATGTACCATAGTAATAACAATAGATTTATGCATAATTACATGAAACTAACCCTCAGCCAAACCCTAACCCTATATAGTAAGTACATGTTGTTAATTAATATTACTCAGTACTTAAATATATAATTACACTGTAACAATAGCTATGCTTCCATCCACCTATATTTATGCGCATTGTGGGATATCGCATCAAAAAATGCTGAATGGAAACGCCAAGATGCGCATAAATTCTAAAAATGCGCATAAAAATGTATGCGCTTGTTTGAGTCGGATAAATGTTCTATCCGATACGAAAACATACGCATAAACTGCGATGGAAATACATTTACTGAATATATTCCTCAATGCGCATAAAAAAAATCCTATGACTTTCACGATGTAACAGCATAACTGTATAACCAGCGGAAAAATCTTGTTTGCAAAGCATCTGAAACGCTGTTTTGGTCATTCAGAAGTCTGTTGTCAAAGATGCTCGGTATATTTCCCTCCTAGAACTGTCTTACACGACTGCGTTCCCAAACGGCAGCATCTGCCTCTTAAAGCAAGACAACAAGTTTATTGAGACGCACAAGTTTCTCTGAGATACAAATAATTTATTATATATGAAAATGATTATATATGGTGGCTTCTCCTATGTTTCTTAGTGACTTTTTAGCGGAAGTTTATCAGGAAGTGACGATTATGTTCTCTTAGACTAAGTTACATTTGCAACTTTGGATGGAATTATAGCTAATGACGGCTTAAAATAAAGTGTAAGCAAAAAAAAAAGGTATAATTTTAAGGCTTCGGGTCATTTTGACCCACGAGGGACTGATTTGTTACAGAGTGTGAGAGACGGATGAGGGTTAAGGAAGTGGATTTATAGCTGAAGCTGACTCACACGTTATCATATAGCTTTCAATACATCACACTAGTCACATGGAGTACTTTTCTGATGCTTTTTCTCCTTTTTGTAATACAGGCTTTAAAAGACATGCTGGTGAGTAAATGATGAAACATTTTTGGGTGAACTGTCCCTTTAAGATCTGAATGGTTGACTCACAGGCCTTACGGCTAGTGGCTAGACTATCAGACCATGACCTCATTCAGTGCTCATGTTCTTCTTATTTATTCTTACCTCTTTTTGTGAAAGCCTTTTGCAGGGTTCCCACACCTTGGTTAACCTCAAATTCAAGGACTTTTCGATGACTTTCCAGGTCCAATACCCTCAAATTCAAGGACATAACGTTTTTTTTAGCATTTATTTTTGGCCATATAACAGAGATCTGATATTCTATTTGTTGTATTTCTGTTTTGCATAAAACTGAAGAATATTCGGTACATTCTATACTGTTTTCTAAAATTATCTGATATTAACTTTTGCATGTATTTCACCCGAAAGAGCTTAGCTCATGTAACCCGAAGTTTTAACAACATATGAATATGCTTTGAAGTTTTTCTTGCCTCATGGGTTTTCATTATCTGAACAAGCAAAGCAATTCAACATTACAATAAATAAAATATTTGGGCAACAGATTATCACAAATGTTTTATGTTTATCGAACACAATATACAGTCATTGACTGAACATATTTGGGTTTGGTGTAAGCACTGAAAACGTTGAGGTCCCATCGTAGTAGTTTCGTGCGCGTGTGAACTTCATGGCAACGGACAACACAAAGAAGGCTACCTCACGCGGGAAACACTTAACCTGACTTGTAAATGCGTGTAAAGCAATAGTATGCATAGGCCATATGTTGGCAAAATAACACATTAGCGGAATAATATGGAATTTTTCCAGAAAACTTCTTGCACAAAATAAATTCAAGCACTTTCAAGTACCTGTATCGATGTATGTTCAGTAGGAGAGTAACGATACATCATGGTTCGGTTCATGTCACAGTTTTGGGGCCAGGGTTCGGTTCTGCTTGCTGTGGAGTCAAGGTTCATGGCAGGGCACCAGCAATAATAACACTAGATTCACTTTTAAAGGAACACGCCAACTTTTTGGGACTTTGGCTTATTAACTGTATTCCCCAGAGTTAGATAAGTCCATAATTACCATTCTCATCTCTGTGCGTGCCATAACTCTGTCTGACGCATCCACCGCTAGCCTAGCTTAGCACAAAGACTGGAGGTATATGGCTCCAGCTAGCCTTCTGCTCAATAAGTGACAAAATAACGCCAACCTTTTCCTATTTACATGTTGTGATGTGTATAGTCACAGAGTGTACAAATAACAAGGTTGCATGAGACACAGCCATCTTATAAACGTATACATACTAGGGACTATGTTCTCAGAAGGCGCAGCACTGCTCTACTTCTGGGGAGTGATTTGCTCGCAGCACCTGAGAAGCAGCGTTGTTACATCCGTCAACAAAACCAGCGTGACTAGGTAGCTGTTTTTGCACAATGAACCCACAGACAAAAATTTAAACTGCCCACCCCCCTCCAATTCATTAGCAAGGTAAATGCTACAGTCCAGAGAATTACCTCTAGCACCGCTCATTTGTTACTGTGGCAGAGCGCGTTCGTGACAACACAATACTAACATTACAGGCGATCCATGGAGCACGGGAAAAACTGCAATACAGTAGTTACCACCCTATTCATGTAACAGTGTCACAAACGTTACATTAGATCTAGCTAATGGTACTGTTACAGTAGGCTAGTCATCTAAAAACATAACGGAACACTTACCGCAGTCGCGGGTGATCCCGTCTGTACTACCGATGGGATGGCCGTATCCTTCAGCACACATTTCATGGTCCGTGTAGCAAAATCCATTTTTTTCAAAATAGAGCAAACGCGATGGTGCTTGATGATGGCTACAGGTGTGTTTGGATATATATCCAGCAGAGCAAGCAGCCATCGATTCATCAGGTCAGTGTTTTGGATTGGAATTTTATGAAATATTATTGTCAGGCCCGTCGCAAGGGGGGTGCGAGGTCCTGTGCGAACGTGATGTTCGAGGCCCGGGGGTATAGCCTATTAATTGGGGTCTACTGTTGCTATAGTGACGAACAATTTGATGTTTATGTGGATATTTAAGAAAAAAAATTGTACCGTCAGACAGAGTTATGGTACGCACGGAATGAGAATGGTATATATGGACTTATCTAACTCTGGGGAATACAGTTAATAAGCCGAAGTCCCAAAAAGTTGCCTTGTTCCTTTAACTTTATCTTTATTAACTTTATACATTGGCTTCACGTTTTATTTAGAGCAGTTAGCAAACCTGAGTAAATTAAAATGAAATAAAAGCCTCCACAGTAGACTAGTCAGAAATAATCTACTCATTTTACCATTTACCATAATGTTTAAAACAAACAAAACAAGCTCATTTATTTCATAAAAAGTGATGACACACACAAATAAATGTCCCACTTTAGCCTACTCAACAAACATAAATTGTATGAATATGACTAATACTGAAGAATAAATAGGCCTATAAGTTAAAGATATTAAATAGCAGTTTTTGTTTATACTAAAAAGTAGCCACCACACTCATTTAAAAATAACTAAATAACATAAAGTGAAAATAAAGTGGCATTTTGGGGTTATGGAAACAACAGTTACCATGGCGAATACTCAATACTTCATGAACTGAATGAAACATGAAAACTGCATGCCTTCCCAGCTAACACACGTCGAACCAGTTATGTGATTTAATGGTACTTTACTTTTATTTCATGACTTACAAATGGACATTGCAACGTTGCATGCTCATAGTTTCTCTTGCGCTTTATATACGGCGTGATATACATGTGTAACTAAAGAGTGTGCGCTTCGAGTGCAGTATAACGGCTGACAGGACAAGAAAGCGGTTTTCTGAGGTGACATTTTTTATTTCGCAACAAGCTACGAAAATTACATTGTTGCTGGGACTCCAAGGTAGCATTTAGCCTACCTGGCTAAATGGGGAAACTGGCTTTCTTTGTCCTTCCACCATGCAACTTGAGCGATTGCCCAAGTGACGTGACATGCACTTGGAAGACAAAAGTTAGTGTATATTTAGTAAATAATATTATTATAATAATATTTAGTAAAAAATACAGCTCTTATTAGGTGTTAAAAGTGTCCTAATTACTATTTAATCAAATGTCAAGGAAGATAAGGTGAATGAGACGCGTTCGGTTCGACATGAGACTATCGCGGTTCGAACCGTGGGTGGAGTGGTTTTTCGGTTCGGTTTGAATATCGTTACCCCCCTAATGTTCAGATTAGGTATATTTTTTAAAATGTTCCAGGGCCTTGAATTTTTTCTTCTTCAGATTCACAAACTTTCAAGGACCAGTGGGAACCCTGCTTTGGCATGTTCTAAAACAAATCCCACAGTGTGAATGTTTGGGATTCTGATGAGAACGTCCATTTCCAAACCACAGCCAGTGAAGGTGGTCCGTTTTTCCGGTTGCACTTCCTATGAGGTCTTGCATCCTCAGGTCAGCGTCCCACACTGATATTGCACACCTTACAGCTCGGGTCTTTTTTGGCGTTGGCAGTGGAGAGGCTCATGAGCTGGGGACGGCCGCTGATCTGAGCCAGGATGCCGTGCTCCAGCAGCAAGGGCTCTGTGAACAACACCTCCAGGATGACATCGCTGGCATGACTGAACACGGGTACGTCTCCGGCCGTGTACGTCAGGAAGGGATTGGTTGTTAGGTCCAGTCGTGGAAGATGGACTTTGCAAAAGTCATCCCCCTCCGATCCGGCAGGGGCCAGCACCAGCACTACATAGTGGTAAGCTGTGTACATGCAGTAGAAGTCAGCGAAGTAGAGGTTTGTACTCGGATTGAGGAGACGTTCGGCAGAAATTTGGAAGCGCAGAGCGCCGTACGGGGAGTCTTTGGGAGGGAGGCCTGTGTCGAACTCAGTGTTGCAGCTGAGGAAGACGCCACGTAGCTTTCCGTTGATGGGGGAGCCATGACTTCCACTGTTGTCTTTGAAAGATGGGAGCATTGCACCGCCACACTCTGATCTATGTAGAGACATGCAGAATAATCAATCATCCAACACTGAATTATAAATGTCACCTCTACACTCACCCTATCTTACAGAATTCATGTTATTGATCTTATTGTGAACAATTTATCTGTGCGTGTGTTTCTCAATCTTCCAGAGAAGCATTCAGATCTGCCTTCTGAATTTTTCTTCTTGTTTGATAATTCCTCTCACTCGGATGTTCGTCATAATACCAAAGGAAATATCTGTCGCTGCTTCGATTTCATAGCAACTTGCATTCGCAACCCATTTTACTCTCGAAATGTGATGTATTTCAGAGTATAACAGGATATTCAATGTGAAAAAATGAAGGACAGTTCTTAGTTAAGGCCTGTTTACACCAAAAATGATAATAATGATAACTATATTAGCGTTCACACCAATCAATGTTCAGTTAATGTCAAGAATGTCAGAAAATATCATTCTGAAGGCATTATAGGTGTGGTGTGGACTTTATTTTGCTCAATAATAGTGGTTATTAAAACTTGATAGTTATATTTATTGTTATAGTTATCATCTTTGGTGTGAACGACCCCTTTAGACATGGGGAATTGATTTGGTTGTGAAAAGTGGAAGAATGAAGCCAGACCTTAATTTGAGTTAAAGGGGTACTTCAGCGCTGGGAAGATGAATGTGTATTTAAATTGGGTCATTTATGCAGTAGAAATGTGAAATCATTTTTGAATTTGGTGCCTTCTAGACTGAGAAAAGACAATAATTTATTTTCGCCTCATGTGGATGAAAGACAACAACTCCCAGAATGCACTTGCTTCGCTGCCCAACGAGGCCACTCCCAAAGCCACGGCCACTGGTTATCACTTGCCCATCATGACACCGCCCCCACCGTCGTTTTGATTAGTTAGAGAACAGACACTACAATTAAAAACTAAACGTGTCTTTTCAATAAAGTGTGAGTGAGCCGAACGAAAGTCACGGCACAAACAGCAGGAGTCAGATTTCATTCATCACGAGAGAAGAGCTGAGCAGAGCTGAGGTAAGCACGGCAGTCATTCTCGGCGCGCGTCCAGTCTGGCACGTTTTCAGATTATGCCTATGGAAGCTTAACTTTCATATGAATTCATTGAAAAGTTGAAACACTCACTTTGCTCCGTACCACACCGTTATTAATGCCCGAGCTGAGCGGCCGTGCGCATTTACATTCTGTGAGTGAGATCCCACCCCTATGGGCGGGTTGAAAACATGCGGAACTAGCTCCTTCTACTGGCTGTAGTTTTTAGCCTCTGGCCAAAAAATCCTCTGATGACGCAAAATGACGATATTTGCGTCATCAGAGGATTTTTTCCAGAAATAAAATGCATAATTCTCTCGTCTCAGGGGGACATGAGGGGGGAAAGTAAGATAATTTGAATATACTACCGGGTTTCTACTGATACAAAGCTTAATGCTTATCGCTGAAGTAACCCTTTAAGCAACTTTTTAACTCTTTCAGCATTTTTGCTAATTTTCAGAATATTTTGTTGTATGAATATCTGAACATGTAATATATCAAAAGAAAGAACAGAGCATCTGCTTTTAAACAAAACAATTGTAAAAAAGCAACATTTTGAACAAAAAGAGAAAATCACGTTTTTGTCAAAGACTGTTCAGAATGATGATCAAACACAGATGGAGTCCATCAACACCCCAAAGCTTCACAGTCCTGTAGCTCATCATGGGTCAACATTTCATTCAGTAACATTAGGCAGTTTTGATTAATATGCTGTTTAATGTTGATGATCACGTTATTTTACATGTGTGTAAGCAATGCTTCAATCGCTTGTTTCTGCTTCTTCTCATGTGTTTTGATCTGGAGATTCTGTACTCTTTCAGAAGATGCGTAACAGCGCCCCCTACTGTATAACATTGAAAACATGGATTGCTGGACAATTCAGTCAATGGCAAGGAAAGAGTTAAGGTCTAGCTAGTTAGCATGGCCCTGTTAACCCTTGCTGGCAGATGCCATAGCCATATCTAGACAATTTGAAACTTCTCTCTCTTCTGACAGTCTTTCTAGAGTAAGTATATTTGCTAATTTTATAATTGTTATAATAAATTAATGGGTGAACTATCCCTTTAAGACCTGTATGGTGTTGCTCAGAGACTGAAAAGGAAATTTATTTTTTAAGTTTATTTATAAAGCACCATTTAAAAATGTAAATGCTGACCAAAGTCCTGTTTAATACAAGAGGATAAGCATTACAAAAAGATACATATAAAACAAAAGCAAAGAAAAGACACACACATCGTATACAAAATACAAAACTATGGAATCTTGTTTCTGCCACAGAATAAAAAAATAACAAAGGTAATTGCCATTTTTTTCCCTCAGAATTGCATGATATAAAGTGAAAATTGTGAGATAAAAAGTCCCAATTATCTTTTAAAATGCTTTATTCTGTGGGGGAAACAAGCTTCTGTACAAAACATAGCCTCTAAGATTGCTTAAAAAGGTGAAAAATGTTTTTAAGAAGAATCGTGCACAACAACACAACAAGACCAGGAATTAATAAAATAAATATAGTCTGTTTTGATCCATTTTGAGTATTCTCAAATCACAAAAACTCGCAGCAGATCAAAAATCAATGCAGTCTTACAGCTGTCAAGGAAAGATTTATGTAGAAAGCAGTAGAGACTGGGGATGACAGATGACACTGACCTCACGTAATGGAAGTATTCGGGATTCTGATTGCGGTAGAACACGGAGAACCTGAGCGGCCTCCCAGCAACGGCTTGAGCTTTATCCAACAGCTGCTGGAGATGATCCATGGCATAATCTGCAGAAAACAACCCATTATCAATGATTCATGAGTATAACATAAGTGCTTCTGATATGAATTACATGACTTTGAAGTCAATAAAAAGAAAGAGGTGCCACTATTGGTAGTGTCTTCTATCTGAACATAATATGCAGCGTCAACGAAAACATTTTTTCATTTGTACATTTGTTCTTTTTCAGCATTAGTACCCATGACAAACGTGTGTTATGACGATTACGTTAAGATTAAATAATAATAATAATTATTATTATTCGGCTACCATTACTAACCCCCGTCTGCTGCAGTGTGTAATTTATGTGCCTCTAGACTAGAGGAGCAGAAATTATGATTGTTTCTGAACAGGTTTCCCAAGCACTCCAGATGTTTGCCATTGGTTGGATAAACTTAGCCCCTCCCCCAAACTTATGCTATTGGTTGAGCCTCTTGTTGTGCTGCTCAAACAAACAGACCAATGATTTGAAAGCACAGAGTCACAGTGTTTACTCTTTTTAACATCTTATTTACAGCTGTCTTTGCATATTAAGCTGGGATAGATGAAAATATTTTAACAGCGAAAACATTAAAACACTAATATTAATATAACAATATATAACAAAACCTCTGTTACTCCGCCTCTGCTTACCCCCAGTGCAGAACTCCACCACTTGGCTCCATTCAGACACTTGGTAGTCTCCGTCAGGCTGTCTAATAGCGGTCTGCACAGCGACACAATAGTCCGTTCGAGGGCTCAGGAACCAGTGGCCTCTCACAGCCATTGGCAAAGGTACTGCTTTCGCCACTAGCTTGGTGGGAACATCCTGAAAAGCCAAACACCAGAGGGCACCATCAGATTCGTTGGCCTACAGGGTTTTTGTTCTGCTTTCAAGAGAAGAATAACTAACCACAGGTTGTTGTTAAACCCCTTGCAGTCTTAAAGTCACCATGAAATCAAAATGGACAATTCTAGTTTTTATGGAATAATACAGCCTTTATTACAAATTATCTATCTGTGCACATCATTATTATTATTTTTTTTTCTATTCATGTGCCCTTATACATTTTTATAAAAGGGGCCATGAACTGAGAAATAAAATTTTCATGTCATCATACTATAAGAATATCCTTTAAGTTTCAGAACTGAAAACTTTCTTGTTAGTCCAAAAACAGCTTTTATTGTAACCAAGCACAGCGACTCATTAGGTGGAAGACCAAGATCAATGCCTCATAGCAGCCAATCACAGCAGTGGGCGTTTACACTGAAGTCTCACAGCAGCCAATCACAGCAGTGGGCGTTTACACTGAAGAGTCACAGCAGCCAATCACAGCAGTGAGTGTTTACACTGAAGTCTCATTGCAGCCAATCACAGCAGTGGGCGTTTACACTGAAGTCTCACAACAGCCAATCACAGCAGTGGGCGTTTACACCTTTTATTTCCAAATTATGACCATTTTTGATTAAAAAACAATCATACTAACATTAAAAGTGCACCCAGGAAACATTATAAAACAATAAAAAAAATGCAGTCCATGACCCCTTTAATCAGAATATCTTCCCCTCCCTCTCGCAGCGACATCTCTTCTCTGATTACGAGGGCCGGGCAACCTCACATGAGATCCACCAATAGCAAACCACAACCATCCAATCAATTCACCACAGACAAAATCAAGCCCCGCCCTACATTTGTTCTTGTTTGAGAAGCCAAATATCTGAATAATTACTAAGTATAATAATCAAGTCAAATTTAACTCTTCATGACTGAGGGTCAAGAAGAGTTTAGACTAGAGTCAGTCTGCAGATTTGAGTTGACAGATAGTGTATAATGAGCACAGACTCAATTGTTCAGCTTCAGACTATGATTCCATCCAGCCAGAGAAGGTCAAACATGTTTGATATTTTGAACCAATTTTAGAACACATATTGTTTTCATTTGTCGTGCGTCTCCTAGCAACACGGCACATGTTTCTGTGTGAGTTTCTGTTGGGAATGACTTTTAAAATCTGTTCAGTCAGCTGGGTATAAAAAAGCGTGTTGAGAAGAAAAGGTGCAAAACGGCTTGTCAAGAGTGAATTGTGAAGGAACACTCTAGCCTCCTGAGCCAGCAGAACTGTAACTTACCCAGAGCAGGAGGTGACAAAAGCTGAAACATGAGTCTCATTTAAAAAGAACCACAAGCTGAAACATCAATATTGGACAAGAAATACCTCAAGAAAGAAAAAGAGGTTTTATGGGCAACTGAGATGGCAGGGACTCTTGATCAACCACTATGACTGGATCATTAAAGGACACATGGAACCAGTTCAAGTCATTCACTAGCAAGTCAGCTCATAACTGATGAACTAGTTACAGTGTTGTTATTGTTATCTAAAACAAAAATAGAGCTATTTAAAATAGTTTTGTTAAACATTTTCTGTTTATCTATAAAAAGAATCATGGGAAACACTAAATGCCTAATAATAATGCGTGCAGTCTAAGCAGCGGAACAATAGTACGATTTATGAGAAGAAGATAACATCTGCGGATGCAACATCCAGTGTGGTCATTTTACGCCTATTTTCTGTGTGACGACTTCTCTCTCAAAGGTGAAAGACTTTTTAAACTTCACTAAAGCGTAACGTATTTCCTCTCACGTATAAGAGCCCTATTTCAGTTAATTAGTCTTGTTGTGGAGGCTCGAGTTTCTGACAAGCAGAAGCAATTATGAAATGCTCAGAGGGGCATAATAACCATAGCAACCCCTTAGCAAGACCTATCCTTTCCCTTGCAAATGGAGTATTATAGCCCTGGCAAAATCAATGTCATTTCAGCAGAATTTAGCAGCAGTTTTTTTTGCCGACCAATACGTGCAAAAGAGATACTAGAACTAGCAATAGTCCTACGTTATATACGTAGCTTCACTTTGTCAGTAAGAAATGAAAAACTGAACACAACAAAGTTATACCTTTATTCAGTTCCATTGTTGGAGGCAACAAGTAAAGTATTTAGATAACTTTTTAAAGTAATATGGAATTACAAAGCTTCCAAAATAATAAATATATGAAGAAATGTAAAACAAAAACAAAAAAAAAATGAGATTGACGGCCTCTCTGAGTGAAGTTGTCACTGAGGCACTAACTGACTTTTTTCTGGATTTTTGGGAGGAGATTGGAGCTTTAGCTTTAATTTCTACATTTCCATAACTGTTTATTTCACACTAACATAATAAATTGCTCGGCATCTGCGAGAGTGTGGGCAGGCTTTTGACATCGCGCCTCTACTTCCTGCTCTCCACTGCACAGACTCCGGTCCCAAGATCACCACTGCGCAGACTCGGTCCCAAATCTGTGCAAGATATCAGCTCCATATTCAGACTTCAGTTACTTCAGCGGAAGAGCGGAAGTCGTGTCGTCCATATTTTGTGTGACAAAACTAATCGCCTGGCTGATAAGAGCTTGTGTTTATTGTCGATGAGACTCGCAGACCAGCTCTGAACACAGAGAGAAACCAGCACACATTTCACTGAAGTCTACGCAATTACTATTCATTACAGCGAGATGGTCTTTCTGCTGGGCCTTAGGCCTGTTGCACCTCCAACGGTGCTTATGGTGGACTATGGCAGGGGTGTCCACTTCCCTGAGGCAGGCCTAAACCTGACCGCATACCACACGGTTTTGCTGAAGGGTCTTCAGCTGGGGACCACCGCTCATTGACGTTTCACCCCTTAACCCAGAACATCTCCTGGTGGCGGGGCAGTGAACAGGGACGTCTCCCTGACACCCCCTGCAGCAAAACCTAATTGGATGTTCCTCCCCAAGCCTTATCTCGTCGCTTCAGCCAAAGCCAGTGGCTTGCTTTCTCAGCTTCCTCAGAGAGCTCTTTGGTGGATCTGCTCAGTGTGGCTCCCTGTAGTCCCAGATCCTTGAGCAGGCGTGATGTTAATCTGCCCACAAAGCCTCTGCCTCCCGCCTCCACCGGGTACAGCCTCACACTCCATCCACTTTCTCTGCACTCCGTGACCAGGTCTGCATACTTTGCCTTCTTTCTCTCATAGGCAGCTTCCAGTCCCTCCTCCCATGGCACTGTCAGCTCGATAAGTATCGCTGACTTCGCAGCTGCAGACCACAGCACCACATCTGGTCTTAAGCTGGTGCTGCATATCTCCAGTGGGAACTGGAGCTGCCTTCCCTGGTCTACTTCCATCCTCCACACCGCCCCTGGTGTTAACAGCTTGGCTGGTGGTCTCTTGCTGGTATGCATTGCGGGTTCCCCCTGCCTGAGGAAGCGGGTCCTGCATCGGCTCTCTGATGGACTCTGGTTGTTTGCCTCCTGCCGACTTTTCTCCAGCACCTCTGCCAGCTTCCTGAGCACTTGGTGGTGCCGCCATCTGAGCCGACCCTGTGTCAGTGCTGTTTTACAGCCCGACAGAACATGCTGGAGTGAGGCATTGATGGTCTTGCAAAGTCACAGGATTGCTCTATTCCAAGCCATTGGTGGAGGTTTCGAGGGCTCGGGAGGGTGTTGTATGTTGTCCTAATGAGGAAATTGAGCCAGAACTCTGCCCAGCTGATTGCTCGGCATGCGACACCCTCCCAAGCTGTCCACCGCCCTTGCTGCCCCTGTGCCACAGACCTCACTCTGAGCTCCTCCTGCTCAATCCTGGTGACCTATTCAACAACAAAGCCCTTCCTCTCCTTCCTGCTTGCCTTGGACCACAGAATGGGTGGCTCGCTCCATCCGAGACCTGCCCCTGGTGTTAACAGCTTGGCTGGTGGTCTCTTGCTGGTATTCATTGCGGGTTCCCCCTGCCTGAGGAAGAGGATCCTGCATCGGCTCTCTGATGGACTCTGGTTTTTTGCCTCCTGCCAACTTTTCTCCAGCACCTCTGCCAGCTTTCTGAGCACTTGGTCGTGCCACCATCTGAGCCGACCCTGTGTCAGTGCTGTTTTACAGCCCAACAGAACATGCTGGAATGAGGCATTGATGATCCCGCAGAGGTCACAGGATGGCTCTATTCCAAGCCATTGGTGGAGGTTTCGAGGGCTCAGGAGGGTGTTGTATGTTGCCCTAATGAGGAAACTGAGCCAGAACTCTGCCCAGCTGATTGCTCGGCACGCGATACCCTCCCAAGCTGTCCACCGCCCTTGCTGCCCCTGTGCCACAGTCCTCACTCTGAGCTCCTCCTGCTCAATCCTGGTGACCTCTTCAACAACAAAGTCCTTCCTCTCCTTCCTGCTTGCCTTAGACCATAGAATGGGTGGCTCACTCTATCCGAGACCTGCCCGCCCTTCTGCACCTCCTCCTTGGCCCTCCATTTCCTTCCAGTCTCTACTCTGGCATCCGCATCAGCCACTGCTCTGTCGGAGGAGTCTCTTACAGTTTTTTTCAAATGCTAACAAGCATTGTTCAATACTGAAACCACATTTTCAAAACTCTTCACACATTCAGCGACACACAAGTGTATACGGACCAAACTGTGAATCATTTTTCATTGCTTTCAGACAAAATGCATTCAATCACCACATTTTTCAAAATCCACAAACACTTTTGTCATTCATACTCCACAAACTGCAAAAAACTATATATTTGCAGGATATTTTTCATATGCCAACACACTGCTTTCAAAACTGATAAAAGCACATTCAAATCAGAATGATGGCAAATTGCAAGCATTTCTGCAGTAATTATTTTGAAATATAGAAAATCTTAGCAGAAATGAAATAATAATCATTCCAAGTTAATTGTAATTTCCGCTCAAAGCCAACCCAGGTGTCCTGCTTTAGTCTCATTACCATGTTCTAGTAAAGGGGATAGCTTGGAACTGATTTTGTTTGGAAATATGGATCACAGAAGACAGGTTGGTGGGCAAAGAGGAGTGGTACGAGGGAGAGTGCGTGGAGGACAAAAGAGAAGAAGACCAAGAGCGGTGATTTCTGATGAAATAAGGGTCACAATTATTGACCATTTATGTGATGAGAACTTGTGGCCTAATGCAAGAGAGAGGGAGGACTAGAACCTTAACAGGACTTTACAATGAGTGATTAGACTACACGTGTTGTTGATGTGTTGATTTTTTTTCTTCCTTTTTTCACCTATTTACAGTATTTTCACAAATAAAGTACTATATTCAAAGAAAACGAATTATTTCTGATTCATTCTTGTTACATTCGTATGCTGTTTTTCTATAATGAAATACTGGGAAATTCATTCAAACTTTAAAAATAAAAGGTCATAATTTATGTAATGCTCCCTGTTGCTAGTGTTTTTTTTAGGTCAGTGTGTTATGAGTGACATGCATGTTTTCTGAATGAGAATATGTTGCCAGTGATTGGTGGAACAAGCTTATTTTGAGTGTTTTGTTGATCTGAGTTAGATTACTAACTGGTTAGATTACCTGTTTGGCCAAAATTAATCTTGGTAATGCAGACTTTATGAAGAGTTTTGAAAATGTGGTTTCAGTATTGAACAATGCTTGTTAGCAATTGAAAAAAAACGTAATTCCATCACCAGCCTTGCCTTCTCCTGCCTGTAGCCCAGGGTGATGGATTTCAGCGGTATAGCTGGACTGAGTTCCATCCATACAGGCCAGCAGTTGAGAAGCACCATGGTAGGCCGAGCCATTTGCGGATGAAGGAGTTGGCTTTTGCCTCCATCCTGCTTACGGCTGATGAGGTGACTTTGCACAGCTTCAGAGGCCACATCACCCTTGGGTACAGTGTGAAGTGATAACACCACACCTTGTACTTTCCAGGTAGCTGGCTTGAATTGATCTTGGACAGGCCTTCTGACAGCTGCCGAAAGATGATTTTCCCCATATCCTTGTCTGAGAGATCAGATGTATAAAGTCTTCCCAGGCTTCGGATGGGCTGTTCCACAATGCAGGGGATGTCTTCCCCACTGATGGTGAAGGTGACTCTATCATTTCTCTTCCCCTTTCGCAATGAGAGGCTCCTTGACTTCTGCGGCTTGAACTTCATCCTGGCCCAAGTGATCCACTCATCCAGCCTCTTAAGCAGCCAAGCATATTGATCAATGCGTTTTAAACGTGACGGCAAATTCAGTTCCCATTTGTGTTTCCTAATTTTGCATGCACATCTTGTGACATGTTCAAATGCATAATCCAAGGATGCTGCTCTTAGATACTGATTAATCACAAGTCATCAATTGGAATTATTAAATCAAACAAAATGTAAATCAAACAAAGCCTCAGCACTGCCACTCTGAGTTCGATTGCTATGTCTGAGATAAAACACGCCCCCTCATTAGCATACAGACAAAGAAATGTAGAAATAAATAAATGTAGACAAATACATATATACATAAATGTGTAAATAAATGAAAAAACACAATTATACATAAATAAGGAAATAAAAGTATAAATACTATATTTTTTTTTTTGTATGTTTATTTAAGTATATATTTATGTATTTTTTTTTTAGAGTTACTTTTTCAAATAAGTAGCGCAAGTTAGTTTGCCATTTATTGACGGACAGCTTCTGTAGTGAAATGCAAACTCAGAACATTACACAAACCTGCAATAATTATATATGTTAAATAATACAAATATACTTTATGTATTTAATCTCACTTTATTAACTAATGCCTTTGTTGCCGACCTTCAATGATCCAATTCAACCATGCGAATAAGCAAAAATCACATTTGTGTTTGTTTGTTTAATTGTTGAAGTTAGAGTGTTGAACTTTCTTCTGCGATCCAGAATGGCTGCAGCTGAAAGGTTTGTTTGAGCTGCGCAGGCTTGAATTTGCATTTCCTTCAGCCTGAGGCCTATTTATTTCACTTTCAGTGTGAAAGGGGCCTTTACATTTGCTAAAAATAGAACTTTTGTTGTTGTCTTTTGTTGTTGTCGTTAAAAAACAAACCAGCCCAGGTAAGGAAAAGTAATGCAAAATAACATAACACAGTACATTCCATAAAAAGTAACTAATGCAATTAGTAACTTTTCCCAACACTGTTCAGTTCTGTATGATTGACTGCTCAGAATTATCTATCTATCTATCTATCTATCTATCTATCTATCTATCTATCTATCTATCTATCTATCTATCTATCTATCTATCTATCTATCTATCTATCTATCTATCTATCTATCTATCTATCTATCTATCTATCTATCTATCTATCTATCTATCTATCTATCTATCTATCTATCTATCTATCTATCTATCTATCTATCTATCTATCTATCTATCTATCTATCTATCTATCTATCTATCTATCTATCTATCTATCTATCTATCTATCTATCTATCTATCTATCTATCTATCTATCTATCTATCTGTCTATCTGTCTGTCTCTCTGTCTGCCTATATCAGGACACAAATGTGTATAATGACATGGGTATGACATAGGTATTACAAAAAGAGGGTGAAATATGAGGACGTTCCCCATGTCCTCACTTTTCAAAATGCTTATAAATCACACAGAATGATTTTTTTTTCACAGAAAGTAAACTGTGCAGTCTCCTGTGAGGGTTAGGTTTAGGGACAGGGGCAGTGTAAGGGGATAGAAAATACGGTTTGTACGGTATAAAAACCATTACGCCTATGGAATGTCCTCACATTTCACAAAAACAAACATGTGTGTGTGTGTGTGTGTGTGTGTGTGTGTGTGTGTGTGTGTGTGTGTGTGTGTGTGTGTGTGTGTGTGTGTGTGTGTGTGTGTGTGTGTGTGTGTGTGTGTGTGTGTGTGTGTGTGTGTGTGTGTGTGTGTGTGTGTGTGTGTGTGTGTGTTTAAGGGGTAGTTATCTTCTCAGTCGTTTTGGTGCATTTCTCGAATCATCCTCGACATTTGCAAAACAGTAAGTGCATTTCTCAGAACAATTCGTACAAATAGCAAAACACCATGGATTACCTGCAAAAGCCAGTCTCTTGCTCAAAATCCTTAGTTCATCTCTCAAAAGTAAATATCTGTGTCACTGAACATGTCAGTGCCATCAGAATAACAAGTCCTTGTGTCATTGTGTAAGGATAAGACAGTCAAATTGCTTAATCATGTTGTCAATATAACAGTGTACTGGAGGGATGTTCTGATGTAAACTATGGCTAAAGTTTTGATGAAAATTATTGTAAATTGTAGGTTACATCTTAGTGTATGTGGGAGTTTGATTGCAAGAGACTGGACAAGATTCACATTTACGCTTTTACTGTTTGTACAGTAATTTGTTGACAGAGCATGTCATTGCAATAGGCTACAGAAAGGAAAAGACAGCACTGCATAGCACAAAAAAACAAAACAAAGAAAAAACTAAAGTAGAAATGAGAACAATCTCCTTAGGGAAACCTATACATGCAGTGCTGTAGGAATAACAGTGCAGTCTTCCTACACCTCCTGACGTTCCTGTCTGTAGGGCAACAAATTCTCATCCACATCACAACGAATATCTGTAGAAAAAAGTCTAATGGAAATGTATAGAAATATGCTTGACATATTATGACAACTTGTTCAACCATTTTGCATGTAAAGACTTATGCTATGAACTAATGCCTAAATGTTGTGGGAGGTGAGATTATTCAACAGAGACCCATTATAATACATTTTGATCAACATGACATAAGGAATTGATAATCTAGGAAACAGCAGAGAATTACAGGTTTTCTCAGTCACTTTGGTGCATTTCTCACATCACTGTTTACATTTGCACAACAGTTAGTTCAACCTCCACAACATTTAGTCATTTGTGCACATAGTAGCAGTTTATCATTCCTTCCAACAAATTGCAAATGCTTTTGGACATGCATCAATTGCTTTCATACGACTCTCTGCTGTTTTATAACATTATCATTTGCTTATGTCATGTCAGGCTAAATTAACTATACTTGTGAATGCTGAATAGTCATTCCATATAAAACTAACAGTCCTCATTTCATTGCTTCGAGTCATTACATACAAAAATGTTGAACTAGTTGTCAAAATCTGTCAAAGCAGAGTCCTGCAGAGGGTGGATTCGCCACTCGAGGAGATACTTTCCTCGCTGTATTGCAAGAGATAATATTAGCTGTGATGTAGATGAAATTATGTGGCCAGACAGAGAGGAACATCTGGATGTGCATGATTACAGTACTAGTATTATGTATGTTCAGTTCCAATATGTAGGCCTACTGCAATATTGTTTACAGTTGTGCACAGCTCTACCCAAAGGGAGTTTATGTTTGTTGTAAATAAGGGTGTATTTTTCTTTTGCACAATGCTGTGAACAAATTAGACTTGCAAAGAGCATATGCAGTAGAAATGTGAAACATACATATTCAGTGTCTTGTTCTCAGTTACCTCACTAAATACAGTAATGTGTAACTTTACTGTATTTTTCAAATGGCTGTGCAAATAGTATATAGTGCTGTCTTGAGCATTTTCAAGTAGTGTCACCAAGATCTTACTTTTTTGCATTGGAAAACATTTACAGAGTAAACTGTCATAATGAAAACATGTCAAAGCCATTTGACTATCTTGTTCATAAACAATGGTATCAGGACTTTACATCTTGATGACACCGACACTTTCATTGACATGAATACTTGCTTTTGAGGAATGAGCTTTCCATTTTGAGCAAGTGACACGCTTTTGTAGGTTATCAACTAGGTTTTGCAGTTTGTACAAATTTTTTTGAGAACTGCACTAACTGTTGTGCAAATGTTAATAGGGATGTGAGAAATGCACCAAAGCAACGGAGAAAAACTGTATAATCATTTGCATGGATGTACCAAAGCATTTGCAACTTGTTCAAAGAAACAAGAAACTGCTTTTTTGATGTGCACAAGTGACACAATGATGTGAAGATTGAACAAGTAGTTTTGAGAATTACAATTCTGATCTGAGAAATGTTAAGCCTGACGTTGTCATACTCAATTCTAGTCAGAATATGAGTCTGAGACCGCTCCATTTGGCTGTGATTATTGGGCGTGTTTCAACCGAACCAGGAAAGACCTCAATTGGACAGACCTACAACCAATCAGAGCAACGGAGTGACGCATAACGTTAGTTGTCAACAGAACTCAACTGACTCTTTGCCGGTGTTGTAAAAAATAATTTAAGGATACACAGAGTACTTATCAACACGATCATAATTTCTGAGAGAAATAGTAAAGATGAATGCATGTACGAACAAGTTCTCTAGGATTAGAACGAATTCAACCCAAGCGCTCTTTGGTGACGTGGATGATCATGTTACTGTTGATCATCTGTCCATCATCGTATAAAGCCCGCCCTGACAATTTCATTGGTCCGAACAGCTCCTGTTCGGGCATAGTTGCTCCACAACAGATCAAGTCCAGACCATAGACTGTAAAACCAAACCGAGACCGAACTGCCCGACCTCAAATGTTGTGGGCGGGGCTGAATTCGTCTGGCATCCAGGCTAGAAAAATGTACCAAAGCGACTGAGAAAAACTGTAATGTGTCTGGCTTCTGGTGTCATTCACTTCCAGTTATTTTTATCTGTAAAAAAAAAAAAACAGCTCATTATGCTGCTTGATATTGCAAACTGGTGTTTCTTACCATTTTATTTTATTGTATTGTCTTTATTATAAACACGCTGGTTTGTAGCGCAAACAGTTTTACAGGGTGCTGCACTTTGATATTGTCACATGTGCTCCCTGCATAGCTGTCAACATTGAACATTGAAAATAAGGGAGATTTCCCGGAATCCATCCACAAAATAAGGGATTTTTTTACATGATTCTTACCCACAAACTTAAAAAAAAAGAGTCTAAAGAGTTTATAACTACACAAAATATTTCGATTTTGGCTGTCAGCATCCTGATCCATCATTGCACATCACACTCATCTACTAGACTCTCCTTGAAGTTTACTTCCCGCTACTTTTTCCCTCTTCCTCCCGCCCGCGGCTGCAACTGTCTTCTTCTTCGATAGCCTAAGCCAGTGTTTCCCAACCTTTTTTCAGTCATTTTATCATACGTTACGCTAGGGGTATAACGGTACAGATTGCTCACGGTTCGGTTTTAGGTTCACGGTTTCGGTACTGTTCTTTGCTATGTTCAGGGAAAAAAGGACTGTCAAATTAAAAAAAAGAAAATAATAAGAACAAATCATTTAAATACAGGCAGCAGCACAAATAAATACTATCGAGCAAAGATACTAATAAAATAAACTATGCTTTTCAGGTTTTTCAGGTACGTCTAACATTAGTTTTCAGGTACAGAAATTTATCAAATGTAAAATAGCATTGCATATTTGACTGTATAAATTAAAGATTAATCCTATTAAACTTACAAAAGCTATTCAATCAAGAGCAGGGAGTGATGCCCTTGTCTTTTGTTTGACATTAAACAGACAGCTGTAAAGGCTACTGCACCTTTAAGAACTCGGATATGCGTCGTCTTTTCTGGACTGTATAAAGTTTACTTAAGCCATATACAGACTATGTCTGCTAGAATACTCATCAATATGGACATGTTGACATACTTTTTGCGTGAGTTTGTCCGTTCAAGAGCAAGACTTGAAAGAGAACTCAATATTTGCGCGCTGAGAGACGTGTGCGCGCTCTCGGATGAGTGCATAGACAAATTTTCTCACACTGCGCGCGACTTCTCATTCGCGTCTTCTGGCACTAAACCAGATAGTTGCGTGTTCTGAGTTAACACAATCAGAACGTAAAAATACGGGATATTTTACGGGGAAATACTAAACCGGGAAGACAACGGGAAAAGAGCTAAAATACGTGAGAAACCCGGAAAAAACGGGAGGGTTGACAGCTATGGCTCCCTGTCTGTCCTTGGACTTTTAAGTTGAAGTGTTTCCTGTGCTTTATTTCGTAGTTCTTTGTAGTTTTTCTTGTTGATTTGAGTTTCAGTTCAGGTGTGTCTTATTAGTCTTGTCAGCTGTGTCTCGTTTCCATGATCTGTTTGCCTGTGTATTTAAACCCTGTGTTCAGTCTTGTTCTTTGTCAGTTCTTATCGTTGTGTTATGTTGTTTGCGCTGTTCCTGAGCCTTGTTTTTGTCCCCTATGATTATGTACTTGAGAAGTTTTGAGTTTACTTAATAAATGTACAACTCATCCTCATCTGCTGATGTTACAGATATATTCTTCTTGTTATTTCCCTATAGCGGCTAATAAATCGGAAGTCTTGCACGTTCACAGAAAGCACCTTAGGTGTTGAAAAATAAGGTGGATAAAAGGTTTCTTTAGAACGCTGTTTTAAGTCCTTCCCCTAATAAAAAAAAGATATATAGGTGCATGATTCCCCAAATTACCAGTGTACCAAATTAGATGTTTTTTTGCAAAGCAATATCCTAATTTTATGTTTTTATTGTTGTTTTTTAAAGGGGTGGTTGGCCTGCGATTGGGGGATTTAGGTGCCTATTGGGGAGGAAACATGTCCCTGTGAGTCATTATCCGCTCACAGCAGTTTTGGTCAGGTTTTTCATTCTCCTGCATTAGCAGTGGCGTGACCATCACAGTAGCCCCTGAAGGGCCTGTCAGATGTGCTCATTACCAACACACCTACAGCAACCTATACCTCCTCCTTCACATGCCATCTGCTTCTCCATTGCCTGCTTTTTATATTTGTCCTTATTTTAACCTTTATTCAGGCAGAACACACTTTAAATAAATGTTGGTGAACATTTGAGATATGTCTTTTAACCCTTTTATTATGTTGTGGTTCAATTTGAGTTCAGAAATGCTGGTTAAAATATGATGTTTTTGACGTTTAGAGTCATGAACATACCTGCAAATTGTTGTAGAATGTGCATATGAGATTACAAAAAAAATTACGTCAATCTGACCCGTATATTTCATGGTATTTCATAGCAGCTGCACGGTCTAAATGAAAACTTTTTTGATGTATTTTCTTATGTCAGTTTCTCAGATACCATCTGAGGGTATTTACAGCTACGTTTTTTAAATTGGGAGACTCTTTTATCCGAAGAAAATGTACACTGTGTTGAAGGCTTCATTTTTAATACTTTGTGAATGTTAATTTCACTGAGAACTGAACCGTTTCGTTTGTTTCTGTATTGGATATCATTCTTTTGTTTTATTTAATAAATGTTTAAGCTGCTAAAAGATCAACTTCACCTCATCATCATCTTCATCAAAATGTGACAACAATACTGTTTATAATATTCAAAGGGCCAGATTTACAAACACCTTGTGTCAGCGCAAACCCTTTTGGCGTTAAAAACTACTAATTCTAATGTTTAGTAAAAATTTAATAAAAAAATATAGCTGCAAGCAGCAATTAAGGGGCCAAGCACAAAGACGGTAAGGTAAGTCATGCTGGGACCAAATGCAACAATGAGCAATTAAATACATTATAAGATTATTTTGATTTAAAAAAAGAATGAAAAATCATAAATACAGTCACTAGTAATCCGCTTGTTAAGTCGTGACGTAAGGAACGGCGTTTCTGGGTCCAAGCCTCAATAACTCGTTTCACTTGAGAATGCCATCGACGGCCGTTTATGAGTGCTATTTATTCATATTAAACATCAAACATTTTAAAAAGTTAAACATTTTAAATACTTACAGTCTACACAACAGTCTCTGTGCTCACAGCGTCAGAGAAATTAATATTTTACCGATATATAAAAGATGAATCACTGTCTGGCCATCTGGAATTTTGGTATGGAGATAAAGGTTATGATTATATATTTTTTTGTAGTATTACACCACATTGTGTGTGTATATTAGCACCGTTTGTTGTTTTTCGTGTGGTATGAGATGGACCGATGGACCCGGAAGCGCTGCCGCGTGACGTCAGACTTAACAACCGGATATGATTTAATGGTTTATCACTTTCAACCAATAGGTGGTGCTGTGACCAAATTGATGTGTTGTGGTCAGAGTAAAGTGACAATGACATAACACATGCAAAGTTTGCAGTCAATATGCCAGAGCATTGCAGAGATCAGCCTCATTTTGGCATCAGGCCATACAATTTTTGATGCACAATACAAAAATGTCTATTGACACAAAATCCATAACTTTTTGCCAGCATGGTCTGAAGATGATCGGAGTCGAATTTGGTGAAAATTGGACAAGTGGTCTAAGAGGAGTTTGAAAAAGAAGGTTTTAGTTAATAATAATAATAATTTTTTACATTTATATAGCGCTTTTCCGGGTACTCAAAGCGCTTTACATATAGAAGGATGGAAATCACCTCAACCACCACCACTGTGCAGCATCCACCTGGATGATGCGACAGCAGCCATATTGCGTCAGAACGCCCACCACACACCAGCTGATTGGTGGAGAGGAGACAGAGTGATGAAGCCAATCAATATATATGAGGATGTTTAGGAGGCCATGATGGACAGAGGCCAATGGGCAAATTTGGCCAGGATGCAGGGGTTACACCCCTACTCTTTTTCCAAAGGACATCCTGGGATTTTTAATGACCACAGAGAGTCAGGACCTCGGTTTAACGTCGGGCAAAAACTATGGAATTTTTTTTTTTTATGTTCTTAGCATGACCCAAGGAATCTGTTGGAGCAGTTTTATTACAATAGGAAAATTATTCATTATAACTTTTGACCCGAGACGTTTTGAGTACTTTCAGGGTACGACAAAATTCAAAATAGCGGATGCCCAAAATGGGTAATGGGTAGATCTGGGAAAATTGAGTATCGCTCGACTCGGCATGTGGCACCAAATCTAAATCTAAAGAGTTTTGTTCCAAGTGTTCAAAAGCAAAAATAGCTCTTTTTCTTATCTCCTAACCACTAGGTGGCACTGTGCGAAACTGTACAGATACCTTCAGGTCATGATTGCCACAACACACACCAAGTTTTGTAAGAAGCGTTTCGGAGATATAGCCTCAAGTCCATTTTGGCGTGTTCTTCGTCGAATTCGTTCGCAAGTTCTTCGAGAACGTTTTGACCAATCAACCAATAAATTCCATAACTTTTTGTCGGCATGGTCTGAAGATAATCTGGTTCAATTTTCGTGAAAATCAGATCAACGGCCTAGGAGGAGTTAGAAAAAGTAGGTTTTTCAGAAAATTCGAAATTCAGGAAAAAATATTCACGATGGAAAATGGCAGACGGATTGAGTTAGAGACTCCAAATTTGCTATGGCGACAGTTCAGACTGTCCTCTATCTGTGCACCAAATTTCATAAGTCTCCCGCACGGTTCTAAGTGCAAGAAGAACGCCAATACATTTTTCATACAATGAAATTCAAGAGGGTCCAATGTTGTGAATCACAAGCCTTCACCACTGTGTCCTTGTTTAACCCCAGATTGTTCTGAAGGGATTGTCCTTGTAATAAGTTCAATTCCACTGGCCCTGGTTGTGTGACAGTAAATAAAGGCAGCAGTGGAGATCTAAACAGCAGAATAAGAGTGTATACTGACTCTGTGCTTAAAGCGGTTGGGCTCGCTGCCTTCTTTACGGCTCAGATCGATGAAGAAATGCGTCACTCGGGACATGTCCTCCCCCATTTCCCAGGTGATCCGGAACGAGTCACAGCTCACCTCGCTGATTTGAATATTATGGGGTGTGGAGAGGAGCTCCGCCTCAGCCATCACCTGCGGTAAAAGAAAACGGCAAACTGTCAAACAGTGGGAAAATTATAGGGTTAGTAAGAAAAAAAATCTATCTACTAACCCTCCCCTTATACAAAATGCTGGTTTCCGTATGAATTAAATTAATTAATCTATACATTTCCATGTCTATTAAGCATTGTATTCTTTAAATATTTGCTTGGTTAACTGTAAAGCTCATTTGAATGTTTAGACATGTCATTATGGTGCCTTAAAAACTAGTCTGAAACCAGTTTCTTTAAGATGTAATTTATTTGATCAAAAATACAGTAAAAGCTGACATATTATGAAATATTATTCCAATTTAAAATAACTGCTTTCTATGTGAATATCAAGTAAAATGTAATTTATTCCTGTGATCAAAGCTGAATTTTCAGCATCATTACTCCAGTCCTCAGTGTCACATGATCCTTCACAAATCATTCTAATGAGGATTTGATGCCCAAGAAACTTTGTCAGAGTCATATTCTGTTTAGTTTTTAGGATACATTTACATGTCAACGATGTACTAAAAACAGAATTAACGTTTCTGTAGTTTACATGGACACGATAAAAGGTATTATTTAAAAAAATGTACACTTTGAAACCATAGACTGTAAAAAAAAAATGGACGTAGTGTCTGTGACGTCACTCATAGGTTTCTGAAGAGCGGCCGGTGCCATCTTGGCAGCGCGTCATCGCGCGTCACTCCCAGATAACAGAAAATGGGCAAAGAGGCGGGACGTGGGCGGAGCTGAGGTGACGCGATGACTAACAGACAGCAGATAAATGGCTATCCACCTGTCACTCAAAGTGGCCACGCCCTTAATTATCCATAACTTTAAAGGGTTAGTTCACCCAAAAATGAAAATTCTGTCATTAATTACTCGTGGAGGCACACACGGAAGACAAGAACAAGTTGGATAAAGTTGTTATTTTGATTTTTTTTTGCGCACAAAAACTATTGTCGTCGCACCGTAAAATTATTGTAGAGCCACTGTGGTGAGATGGACTTTGTAACGACGTTTTAAGTGCCTTTTATGGGTCTTGGGAGTGTAAATGTACTGAATGCCAATGGAGGCCTATCTGAAGCCTTTCTCAGCCATCAGCTTTCAACAAAAATATCTTCATTTGTGTTCCGAATATGAACGGAGGTCTTACGGGTGTCGAACGACATGAGGGTGAGTAATTAATGACAGAATTTTCATTTTTGGGTGAACTAACCCTTTAAGGCTTTATATAATGTAAACGAATGAGTTATAAAAAATTTCAACCCCCTCACAGTTGTCATGTAGGGCAAAATTAGCCGTACAGACCAAAACCCCAATTTGTACCAGGCTGTAAACATGTGTTTTTTCCTGCTGTAAAGTTGGGCATTTTAACATGGGGCTCAATCTCTTTTAGAGCCTGTCTCTAGTGGCCAGTCGATAAATTGCAGTTTAAGTCACTTCCGTATTTGCTTCAAGAGAAACTGGGGGAGGTTGACCGGAAGGGTCAAATTGACGGTTATTTTCATCATTTACGGCTCGTAAGATCTAGCATTCTGCCCGCTATGATTCAGACAAAGATAAAGCAGTGCGAAAGATTACATTTATTTGAATGAATGAATTATAGCATTTATCTGAATTAATTATCGAGAGAGAGTCAGAGAGAGAGAGAGATTCATACCTGTGTCTGTTCAGCATCTCTCTTAACAAAGAAGATGTGCGTTTATTGCTGAAAAATAGCGATGTAACCCCATCGTTGCTGAGAAATATAATGTAGTGATCCAGCAGCTATTTTATTGTTAAAAGTCGCGGGGCAGCGTTGATAACAAGTTTCTGTGCTACTGAATGTTACTCCGCAGTGTGAGTGACGTAGGCCTATCCGCTTGTTAAGTCGTGACGTAAGGAACGCCGTTTCTGGGCCCAAGCCTCAACTCGTTTCACTTGACCATCGATGGCCGTTTATGAGCGCTATTTATTCATATTAAACATCAAACATTTTAAATACTTACAGTCTACACAACAGTCTCTGTGCTCACAGCAACGCAGACATTAATATTTTATCGATTTATAAAAGATGAATCACTATCTGGCCATCTGGAATTTTGGTATGGAGATAAAGGTTATGATTATATATTTTTTGTAGTATTACACCACATTGTGTGTGTATATTAGCACCGTTTGTTGTTTCTCTTGTGGTATGAGATAGAGCGTTTGGACCCAGAAGCGCTGCCGCGTGACGTCAGACTTAACAACCAGATGTGTGCGCTTCATTGAAAACAGCGCATTAAAACAGCTGATAATTGAACACTGGATATTTGTATATTTGTATATTTGTCTGGATATTTGTAAAAAAAGAAAACAGGCACTTTTCACTTTTTACTTTTATAACCGTGTAATCTCCAATTGAATTCAACTCTGTTGCCATACACCCTGTTATTTTATCTGAAGACATAATATTATAATATATTAATTTGGCTTGAGATGGCACGTTGCAGTCTATTAAAGGGGACCTATTATGCAAAATTCACTTTTATAAGGTGTCTGAACACAGATGTGTGTCCACAGTGTGTGTAAACAACCAGCCTATAATGGTAAAAATCCACCCAATACTTTTTTTATAATCCCCATCAATCATTATCAATCTCTCATAATGCCTGGTTTCATATTATAGTAAGATTAGGGAAACCCCGCCCATGACTGATTTGCTAATCCAATCACTCAGGCAGTATTGCTTTAAACTTGTCATGGTAAATAGTCAGGAAGTGCATAAAGACAAAATACTTCATGTCTCAAACACTTACACGGTCTGACGTAATCTCCTTAGAATTTCCTCAAGTTTACTTCAAAATGTAAAACACAAATATAGATTATTTTTTCAGTTATATTCTATTACATTGGAACCTATATATAACAATGTATAAATTTGTAATCCCACAACACCAAACGCGAATAGAGCGAATATACCGCATCCAGTTTTGGATGCTTGAACGATTTGAATCCATTCGCGCATCCACAGTGAATTGGATGCGCGTATAAATCGAGCATTTGAAGCTAAATAGACACGCGTTCAAGGTGCTCCAGGAGAAATAAGTCATAAAACACCCCTCTGCCTCTTTTCATTTTCATTAAAAATATATATTAATCATTAATAGCCACACAAATGTGGTCCAGGCAACTCCTACATTATCTTCACTGCATGTATATAAATACCCTTAAAGAATAAAGTTATGAAACTTCTCTTTGCCCTCAGTCAAAACGATTTGGCAGACAACAAATTATAGATTCATGACACCAAAGATCGCCCGTTAGATCCACACAAGACGAACCACTACAGGACATTAGAGCCAGCAGCAAACGTCAGAAGGACTAGCCGAGGAAGGGCTGCTCTCGCCGGGGTTAATGAGCGCTGAGTGCCCGGGCGCTGAGTGCCCGGTGATCGCCTGGATCTCACAACTCCAAAAACGCAAGATAATTTTTTAAATAGGTGCTCTCTTTATAAATAAACCACAGATTTGAGCTTTAAAAGTCTTAAAACTACATTTTGTGACACAATAGTAGTATTTTTAAATTATGCGGGGTTTCTCATCACGTCACTGTACCATGTGACAGCAGTAAGCAGGCTCCTGATTGGTTAACGCGGCGCGAATTGACGCCAAAGTTCAAATTTCGAAAATTTGCTTCAAACGCGTGAATGCACAAAAAGCACCACTCGCGCAAGACGCTCAATTCGCGTCAAATTCGCATCATTCGCGCAAATGAGGCGGAATCTCATCCATCGCGCCGCAGGACCTCCAGACGCGCGCCTTTCTATTGACTTAACATTGAAATCACTCGCTCCTGACGTTCCATTCGCGTTTGTGGAGCAGCAGCTCATTTGCATTTAAAGGAGAAATGCACACAAATGGTGTGTTTTGCTCACACCCAAACAGGGGCAAATTTGACATGCTATAATAAATAATCCGTGGGGTATTTTGAGCTGAAACTTCACAGACATATTCTGGGGACACCAGAGATTTATATTACATCTTGTGAAAAGGGGGATAATACTGTAGGTCCCCTTTAACACAAACACATTATTTGCCCGATCATCTTGTTAAACTGGAAAACACTGTTTCACAGAATGAGCCTGCAGATCCAGCGTCTCAGAGGAGGGATAATAAACAAACGCTCCGATCTGTGGCGGTGCGAGTGATGCTCTCTGCCTCCAGTGTGTGAACACTGCCATGAGTGTGTGTGTGAAGTGGAGTGAATGAGGCTGTGTGTTTGATTAGCTGTCACTTCCTGTTCCTGCGACCAGTGACCCCTGATTAATGCAAGCCACGGAATCTATTATCTGGCCTTGCGCTCTGAGAAAGAGCCTATAACTCTGAGAGAGCGAGCGAGCAGTGATTTACGTGCACCTCTCTCCCTCGTTCTCCTTCACTAACCTCATACTTTCCCCGTTTCAGTTGTCCTTTGATTTTGCTCTTTGACATGTACGTTTTTATATACTTAAGTGTCATGTAAAACGTTCATATAAGCTAAAATGTCACAGATTTGTCCTGTTCTGTTATAAATCTACCATATGGATAGTATGCTGAGACAGCACAGTGCCAAGAGCGGACTGGCATGAAAATGCTGGATGGCACAAATGTGTGCATGCCAGAAAATGAGAATATGTTTAACAGCAAGTGCTTCACACTTTTGCTTTAGCACACAGACATATGGCATGCTTCGTGAAAAGAATGCACTTATATATACGGAAAAAGAGTAAACTTTAGATTAGAAGAATATACTTAAGTGTGAACTGAATGCAATGTTTTCTGACACTTAATTGCATGTTTTTTTTTTTGCAATTGTATGTATTATGTATCATTCTCTCTTCTCACATGCAGCATCTCACGCCATAATGTCATGGAAACACATCAACTCCCCAGACTGCAGCCTTTCAGTCAACGGGAATGTAGGCCATAATAAATATCCTCACAGGACCTGCATCAAAGCTGCAAAACACACACAAACACACAGTCACAAACACACACACTCTCTCTCTCTCTCTCTCTCTCTCTCTCTCTCTCTCTCACACACACACACACACACACACACACACACACACACGTTTGTTTTTGTGAAATGTGAGGACATTCCATAGGCGTAATGGTTTTTTTTACCGTACAAACCGTATTTTCTATCCCCTCACACTGCCCCTGCCCCTAAACCTACCCATCACAGGAGACTGCACAGTTTACTTTCTGTGACAAAAAACTTGTTCTGTGTGATTTATAAGCATTTTGAAAAGTGAGGACATGGGGAACGTCCTCATATTTCACCCTCTTTTTGTAATACCATATGTCATAGGCTACCCATGTCATTATACACATTTGTGTCCTGATATTTCACAAAAACATGCACATATCTCTCTCTCACACACTCACTCACATAAACACTCTCTTATGCACACACACTCTCTCTTTCTGTCTCTCTCAGACACAAACATAAACACATGTACAAAAACACACACAGACACAAACATTCTCATACACACTCACACGCTCATACAAACTCTCTCACACACAAACATAAACACACTATCTCTCTCTCACACACTCACTCACACAAACACACTATCTCTCTCTCACACACACACTCACATAAACATACTCACACACACTGTCAGTCACACACACACACACACACACACACAAACACAAACACACTATCTCTCTCACACACACACACTCACACACACACTCTCTCACACACACACTCACACACACACACACACACGCACACACACACACACACACACACACACACACACACACACACACACACACACACACACAGACAGAGCACTGCTGTTCGCTTCCTATTTTAGAAAAACCTTTGAACAATTTTAACGAGTTTTGCTTTAGTTCTCAACAAAAACACCAAGATGCCACTATCTGTTATCAAACCGAGCCTCAGAAAAGCTGGTGAATCTTATGAAAACATGTTCAAATCACATTTTACCCCATAATACAAAAAAAAGAAGAAAAAAGAATACATTATTTTTTGCACAAAGAAAATAAAGCATATTGAATTTGCAGGACAATTCAAACTAATTTTAACAAAAGCATCCTGACATTTTACTTTTGAGTTTTGTTTAATTAGTCTGTCATTAGTCATAAGTAGGCTATTGTATAGCTAAATCATTGGGGAAAAATAGACGAGGAAAAATCTGCAAAAAATGAATGTAATCATCATTATTTCCATAAGATTCTCATTTAGATTTATATTATATATAAAAAATATATAGTATTTTTAATGTATAAGGTAAAATATATATTAGGCTACAGTAAAATCACTGTGTTACAATTATAAATATATTAAAGACAATATGTATTTTTCAATTCATATTGATGGGAATATGAAATATGCATATTGTGAAATACAAGCAAGGGAAACTTATTGATTGTAAATGCGTAAACAACATGCGTTACAAGCAGAGTGGATGTGAACTGTTGTTTCAGAGACTAAATCAATTGACCTGAAACTCTTTCTGTCCACTTTGATAAAGTCTCAGCACACTGTAAGTGTTGAGTGATAAAAGCACATCTGATTGGGTCCATCACAGGACAGTGAGACGCATTCACGCACGATGAATGGTCAGAGCAGAGAGGCACGGCTGGAGGAAGAGCGCGAGAGTCTGCCCGTATTAATGACTCTGTCATGGTTCAGATTTCTCATCCTGAGCGGATCTTATATCTATCTGCAATGCAGCGCTACTGTGGTGGGAGTGAAACTATTAAAAGCAACAGTGTTCTGCATTTCACTGTGTTAAACTACAAAACATCAGTGCAAGAAAGCACACGGTGAACAAAATGTTCCAGTCTGATTCTCTGTGCTTCTCTTCTGGATGGTGAAAGTCTACGAGGCAGTCCTCCTGACCTGAATCAACTGCGACTGAGAGAAAAACACCACCGAGAGGAGCATGATTCTATTCTATTCTATTCTATTCTATTCTATTCTATTCTATTCTATTCTATTCTATTCTATTCTATTCTATTCTATTCTATTCTATTCTATTCTATTCTATTGTTTTTTAATTAAGTGTTAATTTGACAGAAGAAAAGGAAAGCCGTACCTCTGTGATGAGGAAGGGAAGTGTTGGCAGACAGGGGCTGTGAATGAGCGTGGCTTTGATTCTTCGTCTTTTCCTCTTTCGCTGCTGCCAGCTCCTTAAACGAGGATGAAAACTGCGAGGGGATTCTCGTTTGCCCTCACTTGCTCACGTTCACTTATCGCCCCCTCTCTCTCTCTCTCTCTCTCTCTCTCTCTCTCTCTCTCTCTCTCTCTCTCTCTCTGTGTGTGTGTGTGTGTGTGTGTGTTCAACATCATCTGTGTGCCAAAGGGAAATTAACAGCCATGAGAAAGTGCAGCATCAATGAACCATAAAAGTCCTATAACAAGCTACTCACTCTTTCCGGATCCATCTCTCACTCACACACACACACACACACACACACACACACACACACACACACACACACACACACACACACACACACACACACACACACACACACACACACACACACACACACACACACACACACACACACACACACACACACACACACACACACACACACACACACACACACACACACACACACACACACACACACACACACAGACAGACAGACAGACAGACACACAAACACACGTTTGTTTTTGTGAAATGTGAGGAAATTCCATAGGCGTGATGGTTTTTATACCGTACAAACCGTATTTTCTATTCCCTTACACTGCCCCTGCCCCTAAACCTACCCATCACAGGAGACTGCGCAGTTTACTTTCTGTGAAAAAAAAACTCATTCTGTATGATTTATAAGCATTTTGAAAAGTGAGGACATGGGGAAAGTCCTCATATTTCACCCTCTTTTTGTAATACCTGTGTCATACCCATGTCATTATACACATTTGTGTCCTGATATTTCACAAAAACATGCCCGCACACACATATACACACTCACTCACACGCGCGCACACACACACACACACACACACACACACACACACACACACACACACACACACACACACACACACACACACACACACACACACACACACACACACACACACACACACACACACACACACACACACACACACACACACACACACACACACACACACACACACACACACACACACACACACACACACACACACACACACACACACACACACACACACACACACACACACACACACACACACACACACTCACTCACTCACTCACTCACTCACTCACTCACTCACTCACTCACTCACTCACTCACACACACACACACACACACACACACACACACACTCACTCTGACACACTCCCTCACTTAAACACTCTCTGACACACACACACACACATACACACTCTGACACACACACCTTATGACACACTCACACATTCTATGACACACTCTGACACACACTCTCTCTCACTCGCACACACACACACACACACACACACACTCACTCACTCTCACTCACTCACTCACTCGCACACACACACACACACACACACACACACACACACACACACACACACACACACACACACACACACACACACACACACAGAGACTCACACACACACAGAGGCAGAACACAACACAATCGCTCCCCCTTCACAGTGAATGACCAAAAGCAAACTCAATTTTACATCACACTGAACTAGAAATAAAAAGATGTCTTCAATTACTAAGCGAGAGAGATGACGACGCATCTTCAGCACACGCTGAGAAGTCAGATGTCTCTGTGTGATTGCAATCTCATCACTTTGTGGTATTTTTTCAGCAGAAATTGATTTAGAAGTCCTGCGTTTTAGGATTAGTAGTTGTTGTCTGCTGACTAAAGTTTTGTTGCCTTTGAATGTTTTAATTTCTAAAGCATGTTAAAACAAGTTGGCATGAATGACAGCCTTTCCCTACCAGCGTTTTTTTTCCCCAAGTTGCCAGCCACTACTTTTGATCATTTAAAAAAAAAAGTTGCCAGCCAGTGCTTTTGATCATTTTCACAAAAATGTCATGGCCCCCAGAATATTTTGTTGTATGAATATGTATATCAAAAGAAAGAACAGAGCTTCTGCTTTAAAACAACGATTTCTTCATTATAGATTCATGCTGTAACAATGTATGCAGGCAGACCGATGAAGACAGATTAATCCGGTTCCAAAATCTCAAAAGCTTAACCATCATAGGGGTGGGCGCCCTGGAGGCTGGCGATGATGTGGACAGGGACTGGAGTCATCTCTGGACTCTGGACAGGGACTGGTATTGGTTCTGACCAAAAGTCGATTAGCCAGTGGTCCCCCTGCTGGTTCTGGAGAAGACTGATTTCCAGGTGTAGTCATCTTGGCTTAAGACTCAGGCATGGTGGCCATGACGGGACGAGACTCTGGAATTGCGGCCATGGGACGAGACACTGGAATTGCGGCCATGACGGGACGAGACTCTGGAATTGCGGCCATGACGGGACGAGACTCTGGAATTGCGGCCATGGGACGAGACACTGGAATTGCGGCCATGACGGGACGAGACTCTGGAGTTGCGGCCATGACGGGACGAGAATCTGGAATTGTGGCCATGACGGGACGAGACTCTGGAATTGCGGCCATGGGACGAGACTCCGGAATTGGGGCCATGACGGGACAAGACTCTGGAACGGCGGCCATGCCGGGACGAGACTCTGGAATTGGGGCCATGACAGGACGAGACTCTGGAATTGCAGCCATGGGACGAGACTCTGGAATTGCGGCCATGACGGGACGAGACTCTGGAATTGCGGCCATGACGGGACGAGACTCTGGAATTGGGGCCATGACGGGACGAGACTCTGGAATTGGGGCCATAACGGGACAAGACTCTGGAACGGCGGCCAAAAATATTTGTAGTAGTCTATGAGTTACAAAGGAAATGCAAAAAGGTAAATAAAGCAAATAAATAAATATAAAGAATATAATAATAATTATTATTAATATTACTGTTACTATATATTTATTATAATATATACACTCACCTAAAGGATTATTAGGAACACCTGTTCAATTTCTCATTAATGCAATTATCTAATCAACCAATCACATGGCAGTTGCTTCAATGCATTTAGGGGTGTGGTCCTGGTCCTGGAGTTCTCCTGAATGTCAGAATGGGAAAGAAAGGTGATTTAAGCTATTTTGAGCGTGGCATGATTGTTGGTGCCAGACGGGCCGGTCTGAGTATTTCACAATCTGCTCAGTTACTGGGATTGTCACGCACAACCATTTCTAGGGTTTACAAAGAATGGTGTGAAAAGGGAAAAACATCCAGTATGCGGCAGTCCTGTGGGCGAAAATGCTTTGTTGATGCTAGAGGTCAGAGGAGAATGGGCCGACTGATTCAAGCTGATAGAAGAGCAACTTTGAGTGAAATAACCACTCGTTACAACCGAGGTATGCAGCAAAGCATCTGTGAAGCCACAACACACACAACCTTGAGGCGGATGGGCTACAACAGCAGAAGACCCCACCGGGTACCACTCAAGTCATCTCCACTACAAATAGGAAAAAGAGGCTAAAATTTGCACAAGCAAATTGGACAGTTGAAGACTGGAAAAATGTTGCCTGGTCTGATGAGTCTCGATTTCTGTTGAGACATTCAGATGGTAGAGTCAGAATTTGGTGTAAACAGAATGAGAACATGGATCCATCATGCCTTGTTACCACTGTGCAGGCTGGTGGTGGTGGTGTAAGGGTGTGGGGGATGTTTTCTTGGCACACTTTAGGCCCCTTAGTGCCAATTGGGCATCGTTTAAATGCCAAGGCCTACCTGAGCATTGTTTCTGACCATGTCCATCCCTTTATGACCACCATGTACCCATCCTCTGATGGCTACTTCCAGCAGGATAATGCACCATGTCACAAAGCTTGAATCATTTCAAATTGGTTTCTTGAACCAGATCTCAACCCAATAGAGCATCTTTGGGATGTGGTGGAACGGGAGCTTCATGCCCTGGATGTGCATCCCACAAATCTCCATCAACTGCAAGATGCTATCCTATCAATATGGGCCAACATTTCTAAAGAATGCTTTCAGCACCTTGTTGAATCAATGCCTTGTAGAATTAAGGCAGTTCTGAAGGCGAAAGGGGGTCAAACACAGTATTAGTATGGTGTTCCTAATAATCCTTTAGGTGAGTGTATACATATATATATATATATATATATATATATATATATATATATATATATATTCATTATCATTATTATTATATTGTCCTATAAAGCTTTTGATGTATCAGAGTCAATGTGTTTTCATGTATTAGGGTGTAAATTCATATATAGCATGCTTGTCAGACTCTGAATGTGACAACATTTCTTTTTAAAATTGATTTAAATTTCTTTTCACACACACACACACACACACACACACACACACACACACACACACACACACACACACACACACACACACACACACACACACACACACACACACACACACACACACACACACACACACACACACACACACACACACACACACACACACACACACACACACACACACACACACACACACACACACACACACACACACACACACAGACACACACACACACACACACACACACAAACACACACACACACACACACACACAAACACACACACACACACACACAAACAGAAATTACGCTGACTTCACTTAAATCATTTGTGTATATAAGCAGCATGTTAACTGGAGGATGTCACCATTGCACTGAGAGCCAAAGTCTAAAATCCTCCATAACGCACTGCTTCCCTGATATCAGCGTCCACTCATGCATGAGTAACTCGAGGACGGGACGCTCGGATGCTTCAACCTACTGAGGAACTAACCAAATGCTGCACCATATGGCCACAAACCCATCCCTGTAAAGCCAGCACATGACAAACACTGAACACAATGACTTCTGACTGCCATGACACACTGAAGGTCAAGTATTCAAGGCTCACTGTAAACCACATGCCTGTGATTGATGAGAGTGACTCGACGCTCGCTCGTGTTAACTATGTCTGTCTTCTCTCAGGATGAAGGAGTGTAATTAAAGGACAGTGGATAATTAAAACACACCAGACCCTGACAGAATGTGCAAAGACAAAAGGCCTTAGAGATGTACAGATTTGTTCATGCATGGAAGTATTTTTTCCACTCAAAACTAAATGAAAATGAACAACAAAAACATACAATAACACAGATCAAAACATTTATCAGTTCTCATATTCATGTAATAATGTAGATCTTTAAGCCAAAACAAAACTGTGTTTTCTGACTATATATTGCAACTTTTAAATAAGGAATATTCTGTAATTATATGAATTTTATACAAAAACAACTTGACATAATTGACAATGGGGTCAAACTAATATTGCTGCGTCCCAATTCGCATACCATCCGTACTAAATAGTATTCGAAAATAGAATTGGTATGTCCCAAATCGTAAAATGTTGAAATGAGTATTCCAAAGATACCCGGATGGTCTACTATTTCCGGTCAGAATTAAGAAGTAGTAGGTCATCCGGGTACTTTTCCCCTACTGTTTTTCGAATACTATGAATACGGACATTCTACTCTGTTGGCGTACTGTTTATCGCATACTATAGTAGAGAAGTATTTGATTTCGGACGCAGCGCAGTTTCTCTTGAAGCCAATACGGAAGTGACTTAAACTGCAATTCAAAGGGACAGGCTCCAGAAGGGAGCAGAATCTCATTGAGCCCCATGTTAAAATGCCCAACTTTACAGCAGAAAAACACATGTTTACAGCCTGGTACAAATTGTGGTTTTGGTCTATACGGCTAATTTTGCCCTTCATGACAACTGTGAGGGGGTGAATTTTTTTATAATTAATTTGTTTACATTATAAAGCCTTAAAGTTCTGCATAATTAAGGGCGTGGCCACTTTGAGTGACAGGTGGATTGCCGTTTGTCTGCTGTCTGTTAGTCATCGCGTCACCTCAGCTCCACTCACGTCCCGCCTCTTTGCCCATTTTCTATTATCCGGGAGTGACGCGCGATGACGCGCTGCCAAGATGGCACCGGCCAGCTCGACCCTACTTTACACTTCAAAACTGCTCTTCAGAATCCTATGGGTGACGTCACGGACACTACGTCCATATTTTTTTACAGTCTATGGTGTCGTATTCGTCTTTCATTAGCAATCTCTCCAGCGCCTCATTCAGCTCCACAGCACCTAAGCCCTGCTCTGCTTCATACTACAGTAACGTTAATAATCTCATCCATGAACATGATTTCTGCCCACGTCCCGTCTGATTCTTTTCCACCGGCTGTAAAGTGAAGACACGGTCACATATTTTAGTAAGCATCATAAATTAAGTATCATTCGAAAGCTTAACTCAAAATTCATACCGTAAAAAACACAGACTGTAAAAAAATATGGACGATGCACATTCACTCTCTTCCACTGTAGAGAAATGAAGCCACCAATGTCCAAACATGGTGCTGACATCTTTGAGATCGAGTCTGTGCCGTAGTGAGCATTAAAGGGTTAGTTCACCCAAAAATGAAAATTAGCCCATAATTTACTCACCCTCAAGTCATCCTAGGTGTATATGACATTCTTCTTTCAGACGAATAAAATCTGAGTTATATTACAAAAGTCCAGGCTAATCCAAGCAGTAGAATTGGATTCATAGTTGCTCTGTTTTTGAAGTCCATAAAAAGTGTATCTGCCCATCAAATAACGTGCTCCACTCGGCTCCGGGGTGTTAATAAAGGCCTTCTGAAGCGAATCGATGCGTTTGTGTAAGAAAAATATCCATATTTAAAACTTTATCAAGTAAACTTTCGACCGACCGCCTTCCCTGTTCAATTTGTGGAAAAATTGTTGAAAGTTCCCCTGCCGATCACAAGACTAACGCGACCAGGTCCGCTCGTCATGATGTCACGTACGCATCTTGAGTTTCACTTTCAACATTCAACACTTTTCCATGGAATGCGGTCGAAAGTTTACTTATGCAGATGCATTTTTTATGGACTTCAAAAACAGAGCAACTATGAATCAAATTCTAATGCTTGGATTAGCCTAGACTTTTGTAATATAACTCAGATTTTATTCGTCTGAAAGAAGAATGTCATATACACCTAGGATGACTTGGGGGTGAGTAAATTATGGGCTAATTTTCATTTTTGGGTGATACCCCTTTAAGTGGATCCTCAGTATCAAGGCCCCGCCTACATTCCCGCAGAATCACTCAGAGAAGCTGTCTCAGCTGTCAATCATAACGTCACACCCCCTTTATTTAATGCATCAAATAACTAAAACCAAACACTTGAAGATACATCAACTACCTAAAATGACAGAAACCATCTTTGGAACAAAAAAAATATTTGAAGTGGACTTTCATTAGTTTGTCTCGTTTAGTTTGTCTCATTTCCAGCATGGAGAGGGCGGGTTTATTAGCTATACTGCGATCAAAACATTTTGGCTTCACTTTTCAGGATTTGTTAGGCTTGTTTTGGGACATGCATTATCTTGGAAACTGTAATTTAAAACATTTTAGCGGGCTCATGAAACTTCATGTTTCATATTACAACGTTTATTTTAACTATTTTATATATTTTTTTGACAAAACACAGATCGATAGAAGGTCTGAGACTAAAGGTTCCATATTTGGAGACTGTTTTGTGATTAAAATTATATTGTGACAGGAGAATGCATCAACAACAAAACAAATCAATGGAATGTGGATGACACCCAGTGGCTATTTTTTGGTATTACGCCTAAACAAAATCTCAGGAACTCATAGGAAAATATTTAGTAAAATATATATATTTTGTTCAAAATAAAAATGTTTAGTACAGTACATTTGCTTTACAGTAAACCTAAACTTACATTACATTTTTTGAAGTACTTTCACTCTTTTAAAAAGAGACCAACCTTAGGTCTGTATTCCAGCATTCATGAATTACAATGCATTTTTACGTCTACACTCAAAAAGGGGGATGACGGTTAAAGGGATAGTTCACTCAAAAATGAAAATTACCCCATAATTTACTCACCCTCAAGTCATCCTAGGTGTATATGACAATCTGTATATACAATAATATAATCTGAGCTATATATATAAAAAAAAATGGCCTTGCTCTTCCAAGCATTATAATGGCTGTTTCTGTTTTGAAGTCCATAAAAGTGCATCCATCCATTATAAACGTACTCCATACGGCTCCATACGGGGGTTAATAAAGGCCTTCTGAAGCGAAGCCATGCGTTTGTGTAAGAAAAATATCCATATATAAAACTTTGCAAATTAAAATAACTAGCTTCTGACAGACGGCCGTACACACCGATTACGGTGAAAGTGTAACCCCTGACCTGATGCATGACATATTGATGAACGTGAAAGCGCAGAGGATAGAGCAAAACAAAACACTGGTCATGAATTAGAAGTCTAAAACGAGAATTTTTAAAGAGAACTGCCGTAGGATTACGATATAAGAGGGGTTTGAGTTTGTTGCCCAAGTCCAGCCCTATTTGTTTGAACCGCGAGAGGCGTCAAAGTTTGCGAAACTCCTACATCCTGCGTCATACATCGCGTCAGGGGTTACTCTTTTGCCGTAAGTCGACTTGCGTAAGCCGTCTGCCAGAAGCTAGTTATTTTAGTTTATAAAGTTATAAATATGGATATTTTTCCTCAAACAAACGCATGACTTCGCTTCAGAAGGCCTTTATTAACCCCCGGAGCCGTGTGGAGCACTTTTATAATGGATGGATGCACTTTTATGGACTTCAAAACAGATCAGCCATTCACTCCCATTATAAAGCTTGGAAGAGCCAGGACATTTTTTAATATAACTCCGATTGTATTCGTCTGAAAGAAGAATGTCATATACACCTAGGATGACTCGAGGGTGAGTAGCCTAATCATGGGGTAATTTTCAATTTTGGGTGAACTAACCCTTTAAGGGTTAAAAAAATCTGCGCAAAGTGGTGCAGTGTTGACGCTCACCAATCACATCATCTTTTCGTCACACGGGTCAAAGTGTCATTGCACGTGAAACTCCGCCTTGAACAAACTTGCTCTACATTTCATCATCTTTATAACTAAAATCTCGATCTTGCCTGTCATCTATACATATTTGTAATATTTTTGAGGCCGTGTTTGAAGGATCTCTGCCCTGGAGTGAGCGCTCTGGTAAGTGCACTGTCATGGATCTCACTGTGTGTTTGTGTCTCTCGCCATGTGTCGGGAAGCGTGGAAGTGCCGGTGTTTGCTGTAAATTTGTATTTCACATCTATTAATGTGTGTGCGACTGAATGTTCAGAGTATCGTGGCATGTCAGTTTTGTAGTCCTAACGATTGTAGTCCTAAATCCTTGTTCGTCACTGTTTGCACAGAATGTCTGTGAGAATCTGGGACAAATCCTAAACCACCATAATGGGAAGTTTACTCCAAAACTAGAAATGTTACCACACGTAGTTCGAAAAAGACTGTGAAGGTTCGCAATAATGGCCAAGTAACGTTAGGACAATAAGGACATCAGAAGCAATTTAATGAAACATCCCCTGAGATTAAATTGTTTTTAGAAGTTGTAGCCTAATATTTAAATATACATTATTAATGTAATTATACATGTATTAATACGTGTGTGTGTTTGTGTGTCCGAAATCGCTGACATCAGCTAAAATGGGACAAATAAGCTTTTTGCGATAATGGTGGGTGGTCTTGAAATGTTGTAATAACACCACTTAATTTGAATATCAACATTTGATTGGTCAAATGTAAATCATGTGGGTGTGGCTACTACTCAAGCGCTGTGGTGTTAAAGGCACGACATGTAAGATATTTGGATTAAAATGTCCAAAAACTACTAGGACAGTTATTTTGTTGACTTGTGTGCTTACATTATGCCAAATGTTTCTAAGAATGTTTAAATCCAGAGAAATAAGCAATTTTAACCAGGACACGGAACGTGTTCGTGCATCGCCTATCAAGGACATCATACCCTCGATTTTTACCCTCGATTTAACGCGAGTACCATGTTTTACCATGCCTTATATGGATCTAGCCCACTGCAGTGTGAACAAGTGTCTCATAGCAGCCGCCGAGCGAACGCACAGAGTAGCATTATAACAACTTTCAACACACTCAAATGTGTGTAATATGATAAAACAGCGCCGCGTCACCCCATATACACATGAGCTGAAGAAGCCGAAACACTCGTCTGCGGCAGAATAAAACCTCTTTGAAATCTTTGAAAATACAAGCTCTGTGAAATCAAGGCGTCGTCAAGCTACACCTTTGTTAAAAAAAATTTTTTTGCGAAAAATTACATATTGTGTTTTTAAGGTTTAAATTCTAATACAAACAGTATTTCAATCTACAGTCTGTTCATGTGATAATTACATTTTATGCAATGTGCAATTTCTTCGTTCTGTTTAAAATATATATATCAAGTTTTGTTACTGTCCCAATTTACCTTAACATGTCAGATAAAATGGGACAGTGGCATTCAGTTAAAGTGGGACATTCTATTAATTAAAAGAATGCATTGCTTAATGTGAGAAATTGTTTTGCTTTACATAAAATGGGAAAACATGTCAGCCAAACCACTTGCACTGTCCCAATTGACCAGAAAACAGCTGTAGAATAAAAATGGGTTCATGTCATTTTTGAATCTCTGCCCCTACATTTCTTCAAAAACCGTAGTTGGAGATACAAGAGACCGTGAGCATTTGTTTAAAACATTTATCGTATAGGTAGAATAGATTTATTTGTATTTAATACACAGTTTCAAATAAGTCCCAACTTTGCTGACTTCATCCTACTTATTTTGAATAAGTTATTACTTCACGATAGCTAAAAAAGTAAATCTTATATAGTATGGATGTGTGTAGTATGAATGTTTTCCAGACGTACTATACAAAGCCACTTGAAGGCAAGCTGCTACAACTTTTGCAGTTTGTGCTGTTTAATATATTTCCCCCCGGTTTAACAGGCAAGGCTTAAGCTAGTCCCAGGCTAAAATGCATGTTTGATCTGTTTTAACTGAAAATTCATTCAGTCAAACTGACAGCTTATGATTTGTTTAAGTCTTTTTGAATGGAAGTACCCCAAACCGGAAGTATTAAATTAAGGAATGGTTTATCCCATCATTTAGCAAGAAAATGTTCCTCTTTAATATGCTATAAAAGATGTATAAAGGATAATTTTATTGCTGCCTCTTTTTCTTATTTATTTATTTTGTTGTTTATGTATTTTATGCACCCTATAGGGATTATTTTGGGGGTTTTGATATGTTATGTATAGCACTTTCTTTAAATATATTGTTTTTCTTTTTCTTTGTTGTTTAGGTGGATGCTTTAAGCCTTTTTCGGTTTTCTGCCTCTCCCTGCACAGTATTTGGATTGCATTTTCTTGTTTTTGTTGTATATATTTTATATTTGTGCAAATAAACGAAACGAAACAAAAAAAAAAGGTGCCACCCATAATTCAAAACGCAGTAGGCTCGTCAGGAATAAGGCCGATAAAGCTGTTAATTTGTCATAAGGGTTTGTACATAGCAATTGTATGTGACCCTGGACCACAAAACCAGTCATAAGGGAACATTTTGATCTATACATCTATATTTCAATTGATGTATGGTTTGTTAGGATATGACTATATTTGGCTGAGATACATCTATGCTGGAAAATCTGGAATCTGAGGGTGCCAAAAAATCGCAAAATTGCGTTTAAAGTGGTCCAAATGAAGTCCTTAGGAACGCATAATACTAATGATAATACATTTTTGATATATTTACGGTAGGAAATGTATGTATACAATGTATTGTTGGCTATTGCCACAAATATACCCATAAGACTTATGACTGGTTTTGTAGGCCAGAAAGAGCTGTGTGTGTAAACCTCGCTCCCCTGGCGCATGCTAGCGACTGATGCTAGCGTCTGCTAGCGTCCTCGTTGGCGAGTAAGATCGGTTGCATGTGTTTGTTTCATTTAATTGACATATTGACGTTTGCAGTGATTTTGTAGCATCTCTTTCCTCTGGTTAGTGAGAATGGATGGCTCTGGTGACCCCAGTGGGCCTCCACGGACGCCGCAAGCAGGGGGAGCCAGAGGGTTGCCGATGGGCCGCCGGCTGCCCGCTTCCATCACTCCGGGACGCCTCCCCACAATGCGCTCCAGAGACCTCACGTTAGGAGGCGTCAAAAAGGTTGCCATTCATTGCTGAACATGCTAGTCGCTACTAAACATTTCAGATTAGATTTCAAGTGTGTTGTTCTTTGTCCTGCAGAAAACCTTCACCCCCAATATTATTGGTCGAAAATCAAAAGAGGAGTAAGTGATGGACCATTTACTATCAGTTCATCATTCACTGTTGATATAACGAGTGCATCACTGTTACTTACAAGTGATGCTTTGCCACAGATTAAAAGCTGATGAAGGAAAGAGACGCGATAAGAAGGATGTTGAGCGAGGTCGGCAGCGGGACGGCCGAGGGAGGGGCCGAGGTCGCCCTGAGGTCATCCAGTCTCATTCTATTTTTGAGCAGGGTCCTGCTGAGATGATGGCCAAGAGGAAAGGTAAAGCAGGTTTTTGGGGGATGATTTGAATAATCGCTAGGCCAAGTATTGGGATTTGAGCCAGTGTTGGGGTAACAGTTTAGGACCCAGGACCAGTAGTGAAAAATGAAGACCAAGAGTCAGGAGTGCAATTAATTCAAGAGAAATTTACTGAAGAATAGTTTGCAGTTTCATCAGCAGAAGCCAGTTTCAAGTCTCACAAGGAGTTCGTAGGCCGCGCTCCCTCTACCAGACAGTTGTACTGTTTTCAAGGTCTAGCCACCTCATTACTGCGAGGTGGATGATTCTGATTGGCTCAGAGAAAATGAACAGTCATGGTAAATTTCCACACATTTGTCAGTTAATCAGATTCACTTGTACATATATTACTTGTTGAAGTTTTCACCCCGGAATTAGGCACATAGTGACCTTCTAGGTCTGGAGCAGGCGCCAGCTTGCCCAGAACAACAAGTCCACCCATCTCTTAGGATGCCCGTAATCCACATCCAATACTGATCTGGAACACGGAATACAGCACATATACACAGATACACAGTCTCTCCAAGGTTGTAGTTGGTTGAGCTCTGTTCCTAACCACAAAAGTTTCCCAAAACATACTGATAACATGTGCTTTCTCTCAGTGAGAGGTACAGACAATAGGACAGGCCATATTCATACAATTCTTTAGGTAGTACGTGGTACGTTTCAGTAAAAGGAAATATAAAATTATTTCATCTCTGGAAGCCGGGCTAAGTGAGCAAGCACTGTTACTGCACTCCCGTCAGGTCAGGGGTGTGTAATGCCTCCAAAATCCAAACACACGACAACATGTTCTGAAATCAAGCGTTAAGCGACACATCACATATCCCTAGGACAGACACTCGGAGAACAAATACAAACTTTAGAAAATATAAAGGAAGAAACAACAATCATTGGTCCCATTGATTTAGTAATATCATAACTGAAAAGAATCAGTAAAAACCATTATAATAATATAGAAAGATAAATATTGATTAAGGCTTTGATTATGAATTTAATTCATATATATATAGATATATTGAAGCGGCAGTGGATTTAAGAATCCAACCTTTCACCAGAATATGGTATCAGTGACACTAAATGTAATTTTGTGATGTGCTCAACATCAGCTCTTAACAGCAGTAAAATCACTGTGACACACAGCTTTGAGAAGCTGATTGATTTAAACCTCAGCTCAGCAGCAACAGCAATATGACACCATTGTTGATAATAGATCATTATGTTTACTACTACAACAACTGTATTGTATTATATTTTAAAAAGTCATTTATTCCTGTGATCAAAGCTGAATTTTCAGCATTACTCCAGTCTTCAGTGTCACATGATCCTTCACAAATCATTCTGATATAATGATTTGATGCTCAAGAAACATTTCTGATTATTATTATCAATTTTAGAGACTGTTGTGCTGCTTCATATTTCTGTGGAAACTGTGATAGTTTCCCCCAGGATGCTTTGAGGAATACAAAGTTCATTAAAGTCTTTACTGTCAATTTTGATCAATTTAATGCACCCTTGCTGAATAAAAGTATTAATTTCCTAAAAAAAAAAATCTCTCTAAAAAAACTGACCACTAGTGTTGTACTCAAGACCGGTCTTGGTCTCGAAACCGGTCTTAAGACCATTTTTTGAAGGTCTTGGTCTTGTCTCGGTCTCATACTTGGAGGACTGGGTTTTATCTCAAGGCCGGTCAAGACCACAAATGCAAGGATATCACTAAATTGCGGGGGCATTGTCTGATTTAACATCATTAATGTGATTTGATGTAAAACTTGCTGCTTAAAATGCAATCAATAACTTTGTTGTAATGTGATTTCTTTTGTTACTGTGCTGCCGGGTTCAAAATCAATTCAGCATTGTCTCAAAAATGCCCAAAATCAATATAAATGCCCACAAAATTCTGAGATTTCGTTTTTTTTTAAATATATAACATAGAATATAATTAAGCAATATCACAAGTGAGGAGAAGAGTGAAGCGAGCAGTTTTCATGAATATAAGCGTGATTGCAAATTATATTGATTTATACAAACGTTCAATGAACAAATTAATCTGAGCATTATTTATGCAGGTGTAATTGTACCAATTCAGATGCAACTTCTGTGCCATGAATTTTATTGTCAGTGATTTGATTGGTAACAGCGCTATAGTGTCTTACTATTCTAGTTGTATTTATTCATTAATAATAATAATTAGTTACATTTATATAGCGCTTTTCTGGATACTCAAAGCGTTTTACAAACAGAAGGAGGGAATCTCCTCAACCACCACCAATGTGCAGCATCCACCTGGATGATGTGACGGCTGCCATATTGCGCCAGAACACTAGCTGATTGGTGGAGAGGAGACGAGTGATGAAGCCAATCAGTATATGAGGATGATTAGGAGGCCATGATGGACAGAGGCCAATGGGCAAATTTGGCCAGGATGCAGGGGTAACACCCCTACTCTTTTTCCAAAGGACATCCTGGGATTTTTATTGACCACAGAGTGTCAGGACCTCGGATTAATGTCTCATCCGAAGGACGGTGTTCTTTGAAAGTATAGTGTCCTCATCACTATACTGGGGTGTTAGGACCCACACAAACCACAGGGTGAGCACCCCCTGCTGGCCTCACTAATACCTCTACCAGCAGCAACCTGGTTTTCCCAGTTGGTCTCCCATCCAGGTACTGACCAGGCCTGCTTAGCTTCAGTGGGAAACCAGCCTTGGGTTACAGGGTGATATGACTGCCGAATTACATTGGATTACATTAAATATAAGACATTTCTCAGACAGTAGATATGGATCTTTTAGATGAATTTAAGGAGTGCTGGTCTTGGTCTTGACTCGGTCTCGCCCTGCCTTGGTCTTGGCCTTGTCTTGGTCTCAACCCCACAAAGTCTTGGTCTTGGCACACACTGGTCTTGGTCTCTGTTTAGGTGGTCTTGACAACAACACTACTGACCACAAGCTTTTGAATGGCATTGTGTATATATACAAGGTCTTTAAACCAGGGTTTTAATGTTCATGGAAAACCTGGAATTATTCGAAAATGTTATAATGCTTTCCAGGCTTGGAAGTCATGAACGTGAATAAAATGATCAATTAATTGGACAAAAAAACTTTGAGAGTGAAATCTCTATAAAATAATGGCAAATGATAATACTGTTATATGGTACATTTGACTCCAGTAACCAAATATTCAAGAAAGTCATGGAGAAATAGTTAAATTATGAATGGAAATGGCCATATTGATTATTCAGTGAGAATGTTGGTGTTAATATCTAGGGTGTGCGTAGTCTGTTTTATGAATAAAAAAAATAGTTTCAAGTTAAATATTAGCATTTTCTTTTTGTCTCAGTGCTGTCTTATTTTTTCTATATTTGATCAGGTGTATACGATGACGCCAGAGAAACGCCAAACACTGGCCCTTCGCCCATCATCAACATCAAAAAGGAGAGAGAGACCGAAGAGGAGACTAAAGAAATCCTGCGCAAACTTGAGAAGGACAACGTATGTTTTCAAAAATAAATATCGTAGCTTATTACCTTGCAATTAAACCTGATGCGGCGATCTTAACAATAGCCATGTTTCCGTTACAGATTTGTGCAAAACTTTTTTAGATATTTTCTAAATGTTGATAAAAAACTATTGCGCAATGACAGCGTTTACATTAACCGATCTTATGCGACGTAAATTAAATTTTTTCCTCTTGCGACGAGTCATTCCAAAACGAATGGTGACGGATGTTGGAAGGTTTACGTATATCCCTGCCACTGCACTAGCCATTATTTTTAATCGAAGGTGTCTGGTCCAAGCATTAATGGCAAGGAAAGACGCTTGTACTTGGGAGCGGCCACGTGTGAGGTGTTTCTCCCTCAGATCTGCTTCAAGGTCTTAATACATTTTGGAATTTCTTAGTGGTTTAGAATCCAGTATTCCCCTAATTTTTTAAGTCTTTTATGAGTTTAATAAAGAACTCTGTCTTGTCTTCGTGTCCAGACATACCGCGCCCTCTTTAAAGAATGATCGACTTTTATATACGCCAGGTAACCTGTAAATGCGCAAAAACTTTTCAGTATTGTACATCAGTACATAAACCGGATGCAATAATAACATAGTGTAAATGATTATATTTATGAAAACTATTAAATGGATGCCGCCTTAATGGGACAATAAAAGCCCTCTCTACACCGATCCCTAACCCTACCCAAATTTTTTTTTTATTATTATTAAACATTTCGTTAGGCACTTTATTTCCATTTTTATAACATTTTCTTAATTTTTAGTTAAGTAAATGCCTTTCCGATGTGATGGGAAAAGGGAGAAGAGCGAGCTCTGCAAAAGGCGGAGTCGATCGTGTCAACCTAGATCTTTAGTTTGCATTTTTGCTAAATATTCCTTTTTCGAATTGCCTGAAAAATAACCTCATGCGAGCCTGAAACCTTCTTTGCGATAAATTGACCATTTCCATTGGGCATGTTTTCAATAAGCAATTTAAAATCGCGCAATTAGTAGGGTAATGGAAACGCAGCTAATGTCGACAAACCAAAAGTGGTTCAAATTGTATCTCTGCAAAACTGTGATTAATCGAAAATGAAAATTGGTGTGCTTCTTCAGAACCATGATTTGAGGATCCGTGCCAAATTTGGGTACAGCGCCGCCTACAGGTCATGAGATTTTGAAAACATGGCTATTTTTGCTAATAACTTTTGAACAGTTTGACAATATATGTTTTCAAAAACAAATATAACCACGTATTAGCTAGAAATTAACTAATCAAATCTGTGCAGAACCCAGCACCTGGTCATATTACAGCCCAAAATCAAAAAGAAGAAATAAAACAAATTCTGTTTTACTTTAAGAAAATAAAGCGTTTAGGTACATTAAGATCTTTTACATTGAGAAGATAATTTGTATGATAATGTATCATATTTTTCTTCTTAATTCACATTACTATAATGACATTGCATTACATTAATACAATAAAAAAATACTGATATATTGTTTAAATTTAAATATTATACATAATTATAGCATTAATTGTACTTCTTTTCATAGATTATTTACATTTAAAAAGAAAAAAAAAAAACAGTAAATTTAGTCATGAAGCCTATGTGTAAATATAGACTTAATTTTCTAAAATATATTTATTTATATATATTCACTTTTTTTTTAATGTGAAATATGACCTGTGCCATGTTTTTATGTGATTCTCTCAAATGCAAATATTGCCAATTGCTCAACTGAAAAAATTATGTGTCACCTACAAGACTTTGGTTGTGTGCCGTAGTTTCTGGATGACCCTCACCTGACAGGTGAAAGAGGAAGCTGTCCTGTGCAGCTGCCGCTGGCTGTGTCCGGATGGGTCTTCAAACAGGAGTTCACTGAGAAGACCTCTTCAGATCCTGAACCAATCAGCACTGGAGCTGAAGTCAAGGGTAGGAGTGACGGCACAAATTAAAGGGGCTATATGCAACTTTTTCCCCAAAATAAACGTAACAATAGCCTTTTTATTTTACCATTTATGACTCAAACATCTCCTGATGAGCATACTGACACCTTGTCCGCTCACAGTGGGTGCACCTATAAGCCTGTATCCTATTTTTCCTATTTTCTGGCGGGTCGTCTTTTCCCGCGCTGTCTGCGGATGTGACGTCACCACCGCTGCGAGAGCGAGCAGAAAATGAGAGCAGTTCTGTTTTTTGGCCACAGGTGTCAGTCGCGAGTTTAAATTTCAGAAAAACGCATATAGCCCCTTTAAGATGGCCAATGCTGTTAGTCAGTCAGGAATATGCATGTTGGGGAGTTTCACATGAGGATAAAAAAGTTCCCTGCGTGGATTTCACTTGTGTTCAAGTTGGTAATTTGAATTTGTGGCATTAATTTGACCAACAGAAAGCTGCTTGGCTTTGACTTTTGTGTGAGCTGAGCTTCTTACATCCCTCCACGATTGACAATAGACGTTTTTTGCTTGTGAAATTTCACCACAAATTTACTAAAAGTAAAAAGTACTAATTGAAAGTTTATTTTTATATACTCCAGTCCATCCTACTGCTCAAAATACAATGTGCTAGACACACAGATAGAGCTTAAATAGGTTATGCCTCAGTCTGACATCATTACATCTACAGCAGCGGGGGAGAAGCGTGGCCATTAATTTGCGTTATTTTAACGTTATGTTTAGTTTTTACCTAAAACCTACCCCGTTCAGATGTAATGTCCACATTCAAGCGTTCCATACAACGGGCTTAAACAGCACGTCCTTTTTATAGCAGATTTAGTTTACAAACAATTGAAACTCGCTCTGACCGCATCATTTGAATCATTAAGTTGTTGACTTGAGATCAGATGGAGTCCAAGTGTGCCGTACACAAGCTGAAAAGTCTAGCGCTGTGTCTGTTATCGACCCCTATACCCTTAGGAAGGGCACTATTTGAGGGAACAGCCATTTGTAGTGGTGTCCGAAACCATAGTGGACGTTATCGAGTGCACTCATTCAGTCCCATAATGCACTGCAGTAACGAGTGTACAATTGGGCTGCGTTTTAGTAAGTTAAAAAACCCTGATCCTAAGTTTTATACTGCCAAATAAACAGATGGAGCGGTTCGTCAGTTCGGAAGCCTGTGCAATACGTCCAATGCAATTAAACATTTGCACTACATGATGCTGGTATTATTGTAAAGATTAAAAAAAGAGATTTCATGAATTGCAATGGCAAAAGTTTGTTGAACAAAACAGCAATAAAGTCATACTTGTCACGGGGCTTGAACTGCGTCAGAAATAACTGTTAAAGCAGTTTTTCATGATGAGCGATCACACAGCCACATAATGCGTGAGGTTATTAATGTACAAAACATTCAAAAGTCTTCTTTTTTTCATGATGGGAAGGGCTGGGCTGCTTGTGCTTCAAGCTTACAAGCTGATCAAGTCACATTATATGTAAGACACTTGTACAATTTCTCGTTCAAATGTATGCTGCTCCCACAAAAATTACATGACATAATAGCTAGGCTACTTCATAAATCACCTAGTCTTTTGATGAAGATGGTTGCTATAGGAAAAGTAAATAAAAAAAACTTTGCTATTGTCAGTAATTTTTATAATATTGTGACACAGACATGTCAACTCCAAATTTCAATTTCATAGCACACGACACGTTTTATGATCATTTTAAAATGTTAAATGTATGTATTGATACTTTTAATCCATTAAATTCAGAAACACTGAATTAACGTCTTCATCAAAAGACGATTTATGAAGTTGGCGTGTCATACTTATTTGGGGGTCGGCGGAGCAGCATATATTTTGATGAGAAAATGACACCTCTGGCCATTGATTCTGTTGGGTCAGATACTGTACGGACAGAGACTGTACGGACAATCTGACCCAATACGGTTCAGTTTTTCTATTTATCTTGCTCTGTCGAGCGGCAAAAGTGATTCTACACAGCTATACTGGGTTAACCCCATCCATTTCCATTGTGGGGGAATGGACTGTTTTCCCCCACGTCGACTCCGCCCCCACGCCACACCCCGAGCTATGACACGACGCCAAACAAGTCTATGATTGAATTTGGAAATAAAGCAAAATAACTGAGAAAAATGAGAATTAGTCCTCAGATGCCATGTCTTTAATTTATAGCAAAAAAAACTAGCATGAATAATAAACTTTAATAATTATCATGGTGAAGCTGGAATTGAAAATCACAAGCTAAGTGTCTTTAAAAGCTTTTATTCTTGCCAAGAAGGCCAATTCGCACATGCAGGTTGTGCAGTCAGAAAAGACAAAAAACAAAGCCCCTCACTTGTTCTTTTATACACTCATTTCAATGGGTGAGGGCCAATAACACAACACAATAAAAAAAACTCCCTAGTTGGTGTTATCTGCAGCTGTCCCACCTTGAAGCCTCCGAGAACTTGTTCAAGGCTACAGACAACGAACACACTAGTTCCATGGAGAAGAGTATCAAAGTTTCATCAAACAAGAATGTGTTACTACTGAAAACTAGAATTCCCCTTATATTTAACAAAAACATCTTATATGAGTTCAATATCAAAAACACAAAATTTCCCTTATACATGTCTCTGCGCGGGTGATGACTTCTTCCGGGCAAAATCACAAGGAACGACATGTTTTTATGGAATGTAGAGTGAAAAGTACTATATTGGACTATTTTTATTTTGGAAAACTACTTCACTACATTCCAAAGTATAATAAAGTATTAGAAAAATTTAATTAAAGGGTTAGTTCACCCAAAAATGAAAATTCTGTCATTAATTACTCACCCTCATGTCGTTCGACACCCGTAAGACCTCCGTTCATCTTCGGAACACAAATGAAGATATTTTTGTTGAAAGCTGATGGCTGAGAAAGGCTTCAGATAGGCCTCCATTGGCATTCAGTACATTCACACTCCCAAGACCCATAAAAGGCACTAAAAAGATCGTTACAAAGTCCATCTCAACACAGTGACTCTACAATAATTTTACGATGCGACGACAATAGTTTTTGTGCGAAAAAAAATAAAAAAAATAACGACTTTATTCAACCTCTTCTTGTCTTCCGTGTGTCCCTCCACAACGCATTCGCGAGAATATGACATAGCGCCGGCGTTCGGGAATCCATGGAATGCACACTTTAGTCCCATTTGAGAACTACGCCGAGACCTAAAGCACGATCAATGTAGAATTCAACAGCTTAGACACGCGCGTCTTCCTCTGCTCGTAAACAAATCACTTCTGGGTCATGTGTCCGAACGCCGGATCTGCGTCATATTCTCGCGCATGCGTCGTGGAGGCACACACGGAAGACAATAACAAGTTGGATAAAGGCGTTATTTTGATTTTTTTTTGCGCACAAAATCTATTGTCGTCGCATCGTAAAATTATTGTAGAGCCACTGTGGTGAGATGGACTTTGTAACGACGTTTTAAGTGCCTTTTATGGGTCTTGGGAGTGTAAATGTACTGAATGCCAATGGAGGCCTATCTGAAGCCTTTCTCAGCCATCAGCTTTCAACAAAAATATCGGGTGTCGAACGACATGAGGGTGAGTAATTAATGACAGAATTTTCATTTTTGGGTGAACTAACCCTTTAAGTACTTATTACTGTCAATCACTGGTGACCGCACCTATAGACAAGAAATAAGGTATTTAGTGAGCATTCATTACACACAATTGAAGAGTGACAACTCTCTCTCTATTATCCATCCATTCCTTCAGTCAAGCAGGAGCCACTGGATATTCCTGAAGCCAAGAAGGGGGAGACTATGTTCAGAATGCCAACCTTGCCCGAACCCGATTTGCTACCTGATTTACTGGAGGTGTGGAATCACTGCAAAGAGGAGGAGCTTCTCTTTATGCAGCTCCCTGATTCGCTGCCAGGCCAGCCGCCCACCAGTGACGTCCGGCCCACCAAAACAGAGGTGCAGTCCAGTGACGGACAGACCATGATGCAGAAGACCGAGACACAGGTTGCCACTGGCTAGATTTAGATCACATGGTCATGTTGTTTTTGCATATGCTCATGTTATTTTTGTCCTCCTGTGTGTTTGTGTGTCAGGACGAGTCTCAAGAAGAGAACAGCTGTTGTCTCAAGGATCTACAGGAGGGTTTGGTGGGAAAGATGCTCGTAAGGAAGTCGGGCAAAGTGCAGCTTATTCTGGGTAACGTCACCCTGGATGTGGCTCTGGGAACCTCCTGCGCCTTCCTGCAGGTCAGTTACACTCATTAGGACAGTGAAAGTAACATGTGAAGGCCATATGGGAACCCATACTTGGAATTTGTCCTCTGCACACACCCGGAGCTGTGGGCAGCGATTTTTGCTGTGGCACTTGGGGAGCGATTGTGGGTTAGGTGCTTTGCTCAAAGGCACCTCAATCATTTCCTGCCGGTTTTGAGAATTGACCCCGCAACCTTCGGGTTACCGGTCTGACTCTCTAACATTTGGCCATTAGGAAAGTTATGTTATAATGCTACTCTGTGCGTTCGCTCGGCGCTACTGTGAGACACTTGTTCACACTGCAGTGAGCTAGAACCATATTAGGCATGGTAAAACATGGTACTCGCGGTAAATCGAGAAAACCAGATTTAAACAATAAGACTAACTGTGTTGAGCTGTTGAACAATGATTTAGTTTTCTGTGATGAATGATCCAAACAGTTGCTCTTCTGTCTAATTAAACACATCATATAGTAAAGCGTCTTTGGTGTTTCCATGGTTTCTACTCTATTTCTCCTCGGAAATCGAGGGTAACGCGGCTATGATGTCACTGATAGGCGACACACGGACACGGTCCGCGTCCTGGTTAAAATTGCGTATTTCTCGGGATTTAAACATTCTTGAAAACATTTGGCATAATCTAAGTACACAAGCCAACAAAACATATAACATTGTTCTAGTGGTTTTTGGATATTTTAATAAAATAATCTTACACATTGTTCCTTTAAAGGCTGCTTTGTTTTTTTATTTTGCAAGGAAACCATTACAATAAGGCAATACAAAAATCACATCAAATCACTAAATAATCAACTTAAAAAACAAGAAAAAATATGAACAGTAATTAAACAGTCCAAAAACAAATGTACTGTTGTTGTTTCAATTTTGGCATCACAGAAAGTACAACTATTGTGATCAATATTAAATCTATATCTAAGAAGTTCTAAGGATGGGTAAATACTGTTAAAAATGTTAAAGTGTACTTCCTTAGATTTGGGAGGGACAGGCTGCTTGATTGTTGACCTGAGGGTATGTATATTAATCTGGATATACACCAATCAGGCATGACATTATGACCTATGCATATATGACTAATATTGTTTTGTGAGGTGGGGCCTCCATGGATTGGACTCGACAGATGCTCGATTGGATTGAGATCTGGGGAATTTGGAGGCCAAGTCAACACCTCAAACTCGTCGTTGTGGTCCTCAAACCATTCCTGAACCATTTTTGCTTTGTGTCAGGGCGCATTATCTGCTGAAAGAGCCACAGCCACCAGGAAATACCGTTTCCATGAAAGGGTGTACATAGTCTGCAACAATGCTTAGGTAGGTGGTACGTGTCAAAGTAACATCCACATGGATGGCAGGACCCAAGGTTTCCCAGCAGAACATTGCCCAAAGCATCACACTGCCTCCGCCGGCTTGCCTTCTTCCCATAGTGCATCCTGGTGTCATGTGTTCCCCACACACATGCACCCGGCCATCCACGTGATGCAATAGAAAACGTGATTCATCAGACCAGGCCACCTTCTTCCATTGCTCCGTGGTCCAGTTCTGATGCTCACATGCCCACTGTTGGTGCTTTCGGTGGTGGACAGGGGTCAGCATGGGCATCCTGACTGGTCTATGGCTATGCAGCCCCCACAAACTTTGATGCACTGTGTATTCTGACACCTTTCTATCAGAAGCAGCATTAACTTCTTGAGCAATTTGAGCTACAGTAGCTCGTCTGTTTGATCGGACCACACGGGCCAGCCTTCGCTCCCCACGTGCATCAATGAGCCTTGGCCGCCCATGACCCTGTGGCCGGTTCACCACTGTTCCTTCCTTGGACCACTTTTGATAGATACTGACCACTGCAGACCGGGAACACCTCACAAGAGCTGCAGTTTTGGAGATGCTCTAACCCAGTCGTCTAGCCATCACAATTTGGACCTGGTCAAACTCGCTCAAATTCTTATGCTTGCCCATTTTTCCTGCTTCTAACACATCAACTTTGAGGACAAAATGTTCACTTGCTCTCTAATATATCCCACCCACTAACAGGTGCCGTAATGAAGAGATAATTAGCGTTATTCACTTCACCTGTCAGTAGTCATAATGTTATGTATGATCAGTGTATTTTACAATGTTGTGTTAATTTCAAAACAGTCTCCATCACCACTGGTGTTTTAAAGCATTTTACAAAAGTTGCTTGTCCACACTGAAACATCGTAAAATGCTAAAATCCTCTTACTGTGCATGAATAAACACAATAAAAGAGATGATACGAGAGACCAATCTAAAACAATCGCACTCATGTTTGATGCTGGACCGCATTTGTGAGTAAATTTCCTTTTATCTTTGCAAGAATGTCATGAGAATATTGCACCAAGTAATTTTTATCTTTAGCAACACTGAAAGTAAACATCCAACATCCACATACAAGTATAAACATGAATATCTTTGGATGCGTCGTTGTTTTCAAATAACTCCAATATGCCAAATGTTTTCAGTCCAAACTGTAATGCAAAAACTGCGTTTTCACATTAATCTGAGGACAAAGTAGAGAAAAAAAGCATTTTTAATTCATATCAGGATTAGTGTATGTAGACTTCTGATCTGATCATTTGGTGGAGAATCACTGCCGACTGCTGGGGTGACGATGTTATAACCACGTTTCCACCGCAGGAACTTTCCCCAGGGATTTCCTGGGGAAAAAAGTTCCTGGGACAAATTGTTCTGGGTAATTTAGGTGGAAACTGGGCTTATGACAGTATTTATAGACCCAAAGGTCAAAGAATGTAATGAAATTGGTGACACAAACACCATATAGGGACTTTGGGTCTGAATCTGTACACACAATCTACACTCACCTAAAGGATTATTAGGAACACCTGTTCAATTTCTCATTAATGCAATTATCTAATCAACCAATCACATGGCAGTTGCTTCAATGCATTTAGGGGTGTGGTCCTGGTCAAGACAATCTCCTGAACTCCAAACTGAATGTCAGAATGGGAAAGAAAGGTGATTTAAGCAATTTTGAGCGTGGCATGGTTGTTGGTGCCAGACGGGCCGGTCTGAGTATTTCACAATCTGCTCAGTTACTGGGATTTTCACGCCCAACCATTTCTAGGGTTTACAAAGAATGGTGTGAAAAGGGAAAAACATCCAGTATGCGGCAGTCCTGTGGGCGAAAATGCCTTGTTGATGCTTGAGGTCAGAGGAGAATGGGCCGACTGATTCAAGCTGATAGAAGAGCAACTTTGACTGAAATAACCACTCGTTACAACCGAGGTATGCAGCAAAGCATTTGTGAAGCCACAACACGCACAACCTTGAGGCGGATGGGCTACAACAGCAGAAGACCCCACCGGGTACCACTCATCTCCACTACAAATAGGAAAAAGAGGCTACAATTTGCACAAGCTCACCGAAATTGCACAGTTGAAGACTGGAAAAATGTTGCCTGGTCTGATGAGTCTCGATTTCTGTTGAGACATTCAGATGGTAGAATCAGAATTTGGCGTAAACAGAATGAGAACATGGATCCATCATGCCTTGTTACCACTGTGCAGGCTGGTGGTGGTGGTGTAAGGGTGTGGGGGATGTTTTCTTGGCACACTTTAGGCCCCTTAGTGCCAATTGGGCATCATTTAAATGCCACGGCCTACCTGAGCATTGTTTCTGACCATGTCCATCCCTTTATGACCACAATGTACCCATCCTCTGATGGCTACTTCCAGCAGGATAATGCACCATGTCACGAAGCTCGAATCATTTCAAATTGGTTTCTTGAACATGACAATGAGTTCACTGTACTAAAATGTCCCCCACAGTCACCAAATCTCAACCCAATTGGGATGTGGTGGAACGGGAGCTTCGTGCCCTGGATGTGCATCCCACAAATCTCCATCAACTGCAAGATACTATCCTATCAATATGGGCCAACATTTCTAAAGAATGCTTTCAGCACCTTGTTGAATCAATGCCACGTAGAATTAAGGCAGTTCTGAAGGCGAAAGGGGGTCAAACACAGTATTAGTATGGTGTTCCTAATAATCCTTTAGGTGAGCGTATACACTTCTTAATCGGTCTGATTACATGCTTTTCTGTCTCTGTGTTTTTTTAGGAGCTGGTCTCAGTAAATACAGAGGGCAGAAGGGGAGACCTGTCAGTGCTGGGACACGTTAAACACAAGTTGGTTTGTTCACCGGACTTCCAGGCTCTTCTGGAAAACAGAGCGTGAGGAGCGGCTGCTGGAATCACCAGTGTTTCACTCGAGTGCTGTGTATCCCTTTGTGAGGAAATATTCCCATGTACTGTCACTAATGGAGAACTCGGAGTGAATGAACGAGAATTATTTATGCGCAAGGAAATGTATTTAGAAGAATTTATGAGTTGTCATTCAGGAGTGAGACACTATAACACATGTAAATATTGTGGGTTAGAATAACTAATACATTTATATAAAAAAATCTGGGTTTGAGTTTTGAAACTTTAAGTTAATAAAAAAAGTGTCAAATACATTTTCTTTTCTTTTTTTGTTTTGGTTAAATTGATTGAATCAGCCCCCTAGTGGTGAAAATTGCCAAATAGGCACCTTTCAAAAACATTACATTTTGACTATACATTATGTGGTAGATTTTGTATTGTTTTGTTAGGAAGAGGATGTTTTTGTGACCATAAAAGTCATTATAATTTGTTTACATTTTCGGACAAAAGTAATATTCGGTATGAAATCAAAATTTTAGATACCAGTGACAATTTTATAAAATAAAATGGGATAATCAAATGTAAAATAACAACACATAGTCACTGTATGGACATAGTTTAATCCTTATTAAAGTTACAAAAGTTATTCAGTCAAGAGCAGTGAGCATTTGATAAAAAAAAAAAAAAAAACACAGACAGCAGTAGTAGGAATATTAGGCTGCTGTCACTTTAAGACGGAATGCATGGATTCAAACTGATACACATGCGGTCGGTTTCTTTCTCAACTCTACGTTCATTTAAAGTCCCCATTAATTTATTTTTAATTTTTTTGGCTTTTAGTATGAAAATGTTAGTCTTACTGTTATCTAGAAGCTCAAAAACAATGACAAGTGTTCAGTCTCTCACTTCTGCCAATATGGATGATTTTGATAACATCACTCTGAAGCCCCGCCCCCTACATTATAAACAGACACAGTGGATCATATGAGCGAGTCGGCACAGGCCAGAAAACGCATCGACCAGTTTGAATTCTGCACTGAATGCTGTATTTTATAGCGATATGGAGGTTAGGAGGAGAAATGGTTAGAGATTAGGAGGAAACTGTGGCTTTAACGAAACTGTGATATAAACTAAACACTATTGGCTATTTAAAAAACAAAGAGGAGGAGCTGTTTGATATGCCCCGCCCTGTCTTCCTGTTTCAGTGGAAATTACATTAACACATTAAATAATGCTGTGTGTTTCAAGGCACTTCAGTGGGACTTTAAGACTGACTATGTTTACTAGGATACCGAGATGTGGATAGAAGATGACGTGACTGGTCACGGGTAAATGTGTGTTCAGAATGCCACTGCTCCTGTTTGGTGGCTTGAAATGGCTATACATTTGTGCAATGCCAGCTGGAACTTGTTGATAACATTTACCTTTGTCAATGCCTGCCTCAATCCTTTCCTCTACGCATTTAACCACGGGTCACTTCCAAACCCGCAGTAACATCCAGCAGTAGAACCACATGATAGAAAATCATACAGGAAAAAGGTTTTTGTCAAACAAGTTAAAAATATTCCTCAAGTGGTAACATTTAAATGAACTGGTCTTGTCCTAGTCAAAAATATTTACTATGACTGAATCAACCAGACTACATTGGGTTTTTAAAGGTCAATCCAAGTGAAGACTGCACATAATCTGACTTCATTGTGTTACTAAATTACATTAATATTACATTACATTAATACATTTAAATTCACATTAATCAGAAAAAATGTTTGTTAACAGTAAAATCAAATCAAAGCAGACTCTGAAGTGGCATTAGTTACATACATGCAGAAGAGGCATGAATGCATTTACACTGCACTTACAATTTCATAAATGATGTTTATGAGCAGTGTTGAGGAAAGTTACTTTGAAAAGTAATGCATTACAATATTGTGTTACCCCCTTAAAAAGTAACTAATTGAGTTACTTAGTTACTTTTTACTTTTTCTCACCTGGGTAGGGCTTTTTTCCCCCTATTTTTGTGCAAATGTAAAGACCTCTTCACACCAAAATTGAAATAATAAGCCTCAGGCTGAGGTAAAACTGCAAATTCACACATGTACAGTAAAGGGTGCAGCTCAAACAAACCTTTAAGCTGTGCTGCCATTCTGGATAATGGAAGAATAGGTCGCAGGAGAAAAAAGTTTAACACTTACTTCAATAAAATCTAAAGTCATTTTTGCTTATGGTTTAACTGAATCATCGAAGGTTGGCAGCAAGACATTGGTCAATAATGTCAGATTAAATGCATACAAATATTTGTTTTATTTAATATTTCATTATTGGATGTTTGCATAGTATTCTGATTTTGCATTTGACTGATTTTATTTTATTGACTGAAGTGAGATGAATAAATTCTCACATTTAGTCTAGAACTACAATAACATGTTTACACACAACGCCTCTGAAATTACTCTCGATTTTTCTCAACATGGGGACAGGAGAGCTGTCAGTCAAATAAATGGGAAAAAGTACCAACACTGGTTATGAGACTAATGTTTTAGATATAACATTTTGAATAGGCCTATAGAATTGATGGAAACAATGAAATGCATTCATGCCTCCTCTGATACTGATCTTATTTTACTGGTAACAGCCCTAGTGCCTCATTCTTCTAATTTAATACATTTATTAAATTTAATTTAATAAATAAAATAAAAATTCAAGAATTTGACAAACATGATGACGCATACATTTAATAAAGTTAGAAAAAAATTGGGGAAACATCACCCCTTAATGGAAAGGTTTGTTTCTGTTGCTGTCAACATTGTTTTTGGAAGTTATTGGAACATTAAAATGACAGTTGGCTCAATAATCTGAGGGGCGTGACTGGTGCTCTTTGAATGGGCATGATGCTGTAACAATGTAAGGCGTGAGGTGTGTGTTTCACGAGCTGTGTTTACATGAACGCCTTTTGTTTGATTGAATCCTCAATAATTCCAATTGATGATTTAGCCTAAGACATGTGATTTATCAGTAGGTTACACACCTTCAGAAAAAATGTGCTTTCCTTTTCACTCCTCCCATTGTGCATGATTGCAGAATAATAATTATATATATATATATATATATATATATATATATATATATATATATATATATATATATATATATATATATATATATATATATATATATATTCATTATTTTCTATATAAAATAATACATTTTTGTTCAATAAATATACTGTCATTAAAATATGTTAATATAAAAATATATTAAGATTCAAAAACAAAATTACTTTAAAAAGTAAATATTCTGAAAGCATTGAATGAGCCTATAATTTAATATGGATTTATAGTAGTAACATTAAATTATATTTTATTATATGATGATTAAAGGTCCCATGGCATGGCATTTTTCTATTATTTTATAATGTTTCCTGAGGTGTACTTATATTGTTAGTATGATTTTTACATTAAAAAAATCATAATTTAGAAATAAAAGGCATTTGTTCTATACTGTTGGCTAGAATGCCCTGTTTCAAGGGGCGTGTCTGCTGTGAGACTTCAGTGAAAATACCCACTGTTGTGATTGGCTGACATCTTTGCATTTGAAATGAGTGTTAGATTATGTTGCAGAGGAAGGGGAGGTAACCTTTCCTGGTATGACATCATAACAGGAAAATTCCAGATCAGCTCATCTGAGCTCTCATTTTCTCAAAGGCAAAGAAAGACAGCCAGAACTCGGTTTACACTCATCAACATTTCTAGCCACTTGGGGACCATATACAGGCTAGGGGAACTCATAGTAATGTTAAAAAACCTCATAAAATGAAATGTTCATGCCATGGGACCTTTAAAGGTCCCATGGCATGGCATTTTTCTATTATTTTATAATGTTTCCTGAGCTGTACTTATATTGTTAGTATGACCTTTACATCATAAAATGTCATAATTTAGAAATAAAAGGCATTTTTTTCTATACTGCTGTTTGCCCTGTGGCTGAATGCCCTGCTTCAAGAGGCGTGTCTGCTGTGAGACTTCAGTAAAAACACCCACTGTTGTGATTGGCTGACATCTTTGTATTTTAAATGAGCGGAGGGGGCGTGGTTTAACGAGGTCTACGAGGCACGAGCTGCTGCCAGAGAGACGGATGGACCTGAGTTCACTTCACATCAGTTCTCAGCATGTCTGAACTGTTTTATTAACAGCATATACTTCAGGTTATTAGTCTATTTCTAGTCGGAGGGACTGTCACTCATGTCAGAAAGTTAGTAACTTTAGTAAATTATGGATCAGCGCTGACTGGAGACGCAAACCGTTTAGAACGATTCAGTCCGATTTGGTGAACTGATTCGGTTCACTAAAAAGAACTGGTTCAAAAGAAAGATCGTTCGCGAACCGGACATCACTAATGTACCAGAGATGGAGCTCAGCGATTGCTAACAAAGTTATTTATAGTAACTACTGAGTTATGAGAGCGCTGTCAGTCAGCGCGAGTTTATTGTGTTTGTATCTGAGAGTTCTGAATAAACACGAGTCCCAGTCACACCGAGTCCGTCTTCTCTTCATCATTATTCTACCAACTTTGTAACACATGCAAAGTACCATTACAGCTGTCTAGATGAATGAGCTAAAAGTAAGTGTTGATAAAGTGTAAAATAAAATAAAAGCGTCAGTGACGCGCGTTGAGTACACAGCGCAAACAAAGACACAACAGCAGTAATCGAATGTAATCCAGTTTATTGTGGGGAAAGCTGGCTAGCCTAGCCGGATACCCTCACGCTTACCCCCCTTCTGCTTAATCTCACGCCGCGTTTGGTGCCTCCGCTGTGGGCCAGATGCAGTACTGGGGGTCGGGGATGTTGAAGGCCGAGCTTCGGCGTGTGTGAGGTTTATCTCTGCTGATGTTGAGCAGAAACTCATGACTGTATGCACATTTTAGAACCGATAGACGCGACGAGGACGTACAAAAACACTGACTCACAAGATATAAAACACGAAAACACGTTCTGTCTGGAGAGAGAGAAGCCGCATTGTGTGCACGAATAATAAATAATTAGCTACACATCAGAAATCACTGATCACAGATCAGAAGGAACTGAAAAAAGACTTCTGTTTTCATTTGTACATCCAAACACTGAGAAACTGCCAGCGTTCACTCGTTCACAAGTAATGATCTCTCGACTCGAGCGCTTGCATGGGCGTGGCAGATTCTCTGGGCGGAGGAAAGGGAGGAAACCGTTCCTGCTTGGACGTCAAAGCAGGAGACTTCAGGATTGGCTCGTCTGGCCTGTCATTTTCTCAAAGGCAGAGAGAGACAGCCACAACTCGGTTTTACACCGATCAACATTTCTATCCACTTGGGGACAATATTCAGGCTAGGGGAACTCATATTAATGTTGAAAAACCTCATAAAATGAAAATTTCATGCCATGGGACCTTTAATACCTTTTTTTTTTATATATGATGGTTTCATGTGATTATCTCGTGGCCACTCAACTTATATGATATTTCCAATCTCAATCTAACCATATGATGTCAACAAATGTAAAAGTCAGTCAGCTGTTTATTATCATGTTAAATATTGTCTTTAGCCCCAAATACATACTTTTACATATTCTTACCTTAATGAAAAACTGATGCTTTATTTACCTTGAACAAATCATTAGCAAGACCTTTGTCTAAAAATAAATTCAATAGTTTTTTAAAAAAAACATAATTGGATCAAATTAGCACAGAATCTGCTGCTGCCCGTGATCGCCTCAAAGATCAGATTTCCACGTGCATCTTGAAACATTTTTTGGAAAGTGCAGCTGCAAGTTTGTGCGCCATCTAGCGGTTTAGAGGAAAAAAAATCAAAGGAGCCTTTTACCCCGTGTAGCCTTTAGCCCCGTTGCAGCACTTGAATTGTTTTTTGCATGCAATATTAGGAAAACCATGGGCGTCGGAAGCAAAAAAAAATGTGGGTGGGTCCTTCCCCAGAAAATATTTTACTGGAGTAGATGCCATTTCCATTAAGTGCAAAGAGCCCGCCTTGTTTACTAAACGTCTGGTTTGGTCAGACAAAACTATGGAAGACACTACAGGGCTCGACATTAACGCTTGTCCGGGACAAGTGGATTTTTTGAAGGGGCAAGTGAAAGACCATTTCACTTGCCCGACCGGACAAGCTGATTAAAACATCAATAAGAAAAAATAACTAGGGAATCACCAAAATGCAAGAATGATTCTGCATTCATTAGTGTAAGTGGCGATCAATAGTCGATAATAATATATAATGTATAATGAACTGACGGTAACAAGGTTGTGCTGTTGATGCTCGCGCAGCCTCTCGAGGAGAAATCCAAACAAATGTGCGCCGCTCACACAGAGAAACACAGTTAACACACTGCAGTGAACATGAAGAAATGTGGAGTTTATTTATATTTATAACATGATACAGTTGCAACGTCACATTACCAAGAGTGCTGTTTTCCTGAATACCATCACGATTGAAAACATGACACTGATTTCATATGACAGTTCCATAAACAATTATTAACATTAAGTCACTTACATTTTAGACGCAATATTGAGTGTTTTTGTTCTATTTCAGCAGCGAAAATAGTTCCAAACAAAGATAACAGCAGAACCATAACGCATCTCACAGCAACAATGTGTTACTGAATGATTGAGCGTTTTGATTGAATCGGTTGAATCAAAGATTCAATGACCGAGTGCCGAGTGCCTCATTCGAATCGACTCAATGATTCACTCATTAAGACCTGCCGCTACCTACTGGCAGTTTAGATTCATGTTTAAACATTCTTTCCAACATTTCTTAATTGTATATTAAAAAATATTTAAAACAAGCTCATAACATTATTTAATGCATTTGTAATTTTTCAGTGTAAATTATTTCATTTGATTGGTAACAGCCCTATAGTTTCTTCTTCTAATTTTAAAAATATAAAAGGAAAGCTGAAGCATAGCCTATATTTAATAAGATTAGGGGGGAAATGCCCTTTATAAAAGGTAAAAATATCACAAATATGCAGATTTAAATATGTCAAAGCTGATTGAACACTGGTGAGAATATTGCTTCAGAATACATTTTATTTACAACACCGAAAAAATCTTCTTCTTTTTTCCGGACAAGCACATTTTTTTACTCTGACAAGTGAATGACAGATTTACTTGTCCGAGGGACAATCACGTGAACAAGCTTAATGTCGAGCCCTGCTCTACAATTTTCACAGCGGCAGTAGTGTGGGGGTAACTCACATGGGCGACCCGAGGTTTGAATCCGCCTTTTGCCGAACTCACTCTACTCCCTTTTTCCATCACATATCAGATCTGAAAGGCATTTATTTTCAATAAAAATGAGTGGAAATAAAGCGCCTAACGTGTGTCTAATAATAAAGTGTTTATCGGTTAGGGGTAGGTGAACAGACATGCACTGAATTAGAGATGGCAAAAGTGAGTGGGTCCAATATCATTGGTCTTAAAAAGTGGGTGGGTCTTGTCCCACCAACTTACAATGGTTCTGACGCCTATGAGGAAACATGACTGTAAACTGAATTTGCAGTCGCGTTTCAAATGCATTGATCAATGTGCTTAAGTAGACTTCAGTGTTACCACTCATCACGCGCTGCGCGTAGGGAACCAAGTGCTGAGGGTGGAACCACAAGAAAATGCTCTCTCCACTACCCCAACCTCCCCCCGCTCAGCTCTACAAAGTGATGAACATCACAAAGTATCATCATAAAGTATTTATGCTTAGGGCACCAAGACAGCCAGCAGTGACTGTGTGTGACATTTGATATTTCAAATTTGATCATTTAAATTGTGCATGAGATTTTATGGGAAATGCTTTTGTTCTGTTTTGGTTCTGTTCTACTTCCTGTTTCCTTTGTCCTCATTTTCCCGCCAATAGTTTGTTTCCCCTGGTTCCCTAATTAGTTCCCCACACCTGCTCTGTTTTGATTTCTCTGTCCTGTATTGTTTATGGTAAAGTGGTTATGTAATTCTCTCTTATAATAAAGTGTTTCTTTTATATTCTCTGTCGTCGTGTGCTCATTATAGCAGCCGCTGTGCTTAGTTCAGAGTTATAATCGGACTAATGTCAAATTAAAAGTTTTTCATTAAGGTACATGTTAAGTCATACGTTTTAAAGAATCAGGCCCACACTTAAGTTATTTTGCATTTACTAACATACTAAAGCACATGTACTTATGCATAGTTTTCAGTCACTGCAGCACAAGTCAAATTTCCATCTTAAAACAAAAATATGTGAACAAGATGCATGTTTTGCATTCAGTTTACACCTTTTTGATGATGCATTCTATATACAGCCGAGCAGATGAGCCAAGAATATGAACACAATGTGTTTTCTTTATAATGGGTTTCGATGGGAAAATTACACTTGATGAGTAACCTTGTGTTGCATTAATATTCTGTGCTCATCTGCTTTCCTGTACAAAGTATGCATCATCAATAAGGTGTATATTGAATTTTGGTATTTTAATATCACTGTCTTACTGCATTAATGCTGACTACAAACCTGGTAAAAATGACTGGCGGGCAATGGAGGAAAGCCTTGTTTTGCCCTCCAGGTTGGGCATTCCTATAAGTGTGTGACGTCATGTGAAAACTAGGCTAATTTTTACTTTAGTGGTGCGTTATTCAATATTACATAAAAATTTAAAGTTTATATATTTCAAATGCACTAAATTGCAATTTCATCATAACAGCCTACTAGAATAAATGGCAGACAACACTTTTTTAAGAATAACGTGGACAATTAAAAAACCAAAACCAATAGAATAACTTTTAAAAATTGTGATTTCCAGACCATGAAAAATATGGAAAATAAATTAAAAGCTTTTAAAAAATATTCAACTAATCTAGTAAAATATTGCTCAGTTATGCTCAGCTCTAAAATATTGTATCAACATATTGCACTCTGTGATAGTATAGTATAGTAGCCTATTAGTTACATACACCTTGCAAAATCTGCTAAATATCCATAATATAAAATAAATCGTAAATTACATTTTTTTTAGCACTGAAACGAAAATGTTTTATTAAAACAGATGTTTACATATAGTCCACAAGATATAATAATATCTGCATGTACACAATTGAAGCAAAAGTTTACATACACTTAATTGATTCTCAGAGCTGTGTGTCATTACCTGGATGAACTGTAAGTCTCATGTTTGTCTTGAGCACTCCTGTCCACAGTTCTTCAGAAAAATCCTCCAGGATTTCCAGCACATGGGTTTCCAGCATCCTTTTGAGATCCATATTTTCACACTGAGGATAACAGTGGGACTCCTGGCTGGAGACATCTATTACAAATAGTAAAAACGTTTACTGTTGCGACAGAAGGAAACACGATGCATGAAAATTCAAGGGGGTGTAAACATTTGCACATGATGATTGGGGGGTAAATTGTTCTTATTTTGTCGTCTGGAAAATATGCAAGTATTTTATGTAGCTTCTGCAAGGCAGTACTAAAAAAAAAAAGATCTTTAAATGAAATAAGAACAATTTCCAATCACCCCGTTCAAAGGTTTATTCTCTCTGGCTCTTAATGTGTTGTGTTGCCTTGAGCATCAGTGAATGTTTGCAGCTTTTGACAACACACACTATTATGAATCAAGATTCAAGCATATGTAAATGTCTGAACTGGCTCTTTTGTGTAAATTCAGTTATCATGTCTTGTGTCATATGTTAATAAACATCTTGAACTGACTTGAACTGTAGTTCCTCAAATTACTTTTGAGGCAATAAACAATCCTAAATAGTTTATTTTTCTTGCAAGACAGTGTGGAGAAAAAAAACTTTAAATCGAAGCGAATCATTCTGAATTAGCCATTTTTTTGGGGGGGGGGGGTAAACCTAGGAATCATTAATCGAAGTGTGACCAACCAACATTACAAAATAATGCTGCCCCAACAATTTTCGGAATGCCCCACCCCCGCCAGTTACGCAATCCCAGGCGGCGTTTACGTATGGCAGAGTACTGCAGTTGCCATATCCTGGCATTCAGACAAAGCAGGGGAAATAAACAGCTCATGATGATGCCCATTAGTTCTGTTGATTGAGTTGGCCTTTGGTAAAAATTCATTTCAGCTTTGAAAAGCAAATTTAAACAGCCTAACGCGGTGTCCTAACCAGACGCGATGCCATAAATTCCAGTGGCAAGCGTCTGTCCATACTAGACTCGACCTGAGACTCGAGGGCTCTCTCTGCAAGCGTGCTGCATTGCAACGAAATGGGTATAACATGATCAAATTACTAAATCTTACACCATTTTAACATTATTAAAAATACATACTGACTTACTGACTGAAACAATCTTTTTTTTATCATAGAATACACTTGTTTGTTCACCTTGAGTTGACAGTTTGAACATTGTTGTTTCCTTTCATTTATTTTCAAGATCTGAGGTAAATATCCATTGTTGCTTTCAGTTGGTTATGTCTATAAAGGTCACGAATAATTATATTCAAACTCACATTAAATGTTGTTTTACATTAAAGGGGTCATGAACTGGCTTTTACAAAAAAATGTATACTGTTGTCTGAGGTCAACTTATGACGTTTGTGTGGGTTTTACATTTAAAAACATCATAATGAATATGCAATAGGCTATTTTATGCCTTGGTTTTGAGGCTCTCTGAAAAACGGTCGGTTTTGATGGGCATGCCGCACTGAAGACTTGGAAGTACACGCCGATGGCTAGGATTGGATAAGATTTGAATATTTAATGAGCTTCTGCTCGCCCTGTCAGTGACAGCGTGTAGCAAACGGCAACCGGAATGAATCGCCCAGCCCACAGCCAGGGCTCGCAAAATGTCTTTATCAAACAAACACAATGATTCATCGCTCATCCACCCGCGATTGATTGGAATGTTATTTCTGTATAATTTCACCCAATCATCAGTGAATATAACCACGAACTGTACACACACACACGTGCGCAAGAAAGGAATGTTATTTCACTACAGCCCGTTGGCAGGTCGGTGATAGCCCGTCTGAAAAACACATAGCCCCGGGACTTTGGGCTTTGCAAGCTGGCGTTTCAAGTCCAAGTCTGATCACGAATGAACCAACAACACCTTCTCCAGCCTGTGACCGTGTGCTAAGGTATGTAATCAATAGATATCAACCGATCTGCAAACAATGCAATATAGACAGAGCGTATTTAGGCCACGCCCACACCGGGGGGGGAAACAATCCAACGCTCTCCATTGACTTTGCATTGGGTGAGGCTGCCTCATTGTCATTTCGGACTTATAACAAAAAACAGAACAATGTCTAAAAGCTGATATGTGACAAGGTGTACAGCAAACAAGCTAAAAAACACAGAAATACGTTTTAATAAGCTGTCGACCCAAAAAAACGAGTGTTTAAGAAGATAAAAGTGGATACAGGCAATACAAAGTGAAGCTTCAGCAGGAAGAATGGGTCAATTTTGGGATCCTGACACTCAGTATGCCTCAATATGTCTATGTGTGCAGTAAATATTTTGTCACTGTTAAGTAAAATATCCAAATGTCCGTTTTATATATTATATTTACAGTGGCTGATTACGTTCCTCTCTAGTCGCCGTAGTTCTCAGTGTAATATGACCCGTCGCGCGCTGTCTCAATGGCCTGAATCCACTTTTTTGTCCTTAAACGCTCGTTTTTTGGGTAAACAGCTTATAAAAACGTCTGGGTTTTTGCTTCTGGGTTTTGTTTAGCTTGTTTGCAGTACACTTTGTCACATATCAGCTTTTATACATTGTTCAGTTTTTTGTTATAAGTCCGAAATGACAAGGAGGCAGCCTCACGCAATGCAAAGTCAATGGAGACGGTTTGATTGTTTTCCCCCCCGGTGGGCGTGGTCTTCAGATTATGACGCGTGTCGCTCTGTCTCTATACTAACACATATAAAAACATGTTTTACTCACATAAGTGTGTTGCACCGTTCCTGTCGGATCCAATATAGAATATAGGATCAATATAGGAGGTCGGGGCACGATCATTCGAATATACTTCCAGGTTTCTACTGATACTGCTAACGCTAATTGCTAGTAACCATGGGCGTCGGAAGCAAAAAAAATGTGGGTGGGTCCTCAGAAATTTTTTACTGGAGTAGATGCCAACTACATTAAGTACAAATATACCACTTTACTTGGTAAACGTATAGGTGGGAAAGACAAATTTACGTAAATCGCCATACCATTGAAAGCGACAGTAGTGTAGGGGTAAGACGCACGTCATCTAGTTTTGACACAAACCGACCCGCGGTTCGAGTCCCGCATTCGCCGAAATCTATCTTCTCCGTTTTCCCATCACATATCAAATCGGAAAGGCATTTATTTTCAATACAAATTAAGAAAATATTAGAAAAGTGGAAATAAAGTGTCTATTATGTGTTTAATAATAAGTGTGTATCGATTAGGGGTAGGTAAACAGACATGTGCTAAATGTTAGAGACGATAAAAGTGAGTGGGTCCAATATCATTGATCGTAAAAAGTGGGTGGGTCTTGTTCCACCCACATACAATGGTTCCGACGCCCATGCTAGTAACCCTTTAAATAATATGCTCATCATTGTCATACTTTGTATGTTGTTTAGATATAATATGATTTGGGAAGGTAGTTGTTGTATGGCCAGGAGGAATCATGCCATAGGCCTACCCAAGGTTTTTGTGAAACGCCGCCACTGCCCGGACCTGGTCCGTTTTGATTTCATGTGGACTTTAAATATGCAGGTGCATTGGTATATGGTATTGTGAATCAGATGACAATGGCAAGTCAACGTTGTGCAGAAGGAAAACAACGTCCTGACTCCTGAAGAAGTGCAAATTCCAGCACCTGTTCATTCAAGTTCACAGGATTCATGTGGAGACCGTAAACTAATAAAGCTCAAGATTGTTGCTGTCGTTGCATGAGTTCGTGGTAACACTTGTTGTGAGAACTTTTAGGAAAATACAAGTTCCTAAAACTTTCAGGAACTTCTGGTCTAGTGTGTGGAGAAGTATTTCTCGAACTCGCCCAAAAGTGTTTTCCCAAACACCGTGTGAGCTATTTTTGTGTAAACCTTCATTTGTGTTGCTTCCTCTAGATACAAAAGTACAAACCACGCCCATCTCATGACTAACCTCTAACTTTCATTTTCGCACACAATATGAAACAGATTATGCAGCTGGTCGAGCACACACACGGTCATCTGGCTTCAGGTCGCAACCGGGTCCGAGTGCACTGCAGTGAGAATGGTCTTCAGCGCGCTCGCGTGCGCGTGCGTTCTCGTGCTGTGCCGCGCGGCTCCTTTAAAACAGAAAAACGTGCCTGAGAACAACAGACCGATCATCGGTAAAACTCAGTCTTTATACTATATGTCAAATATAGCATTTGACACAAAATGTGATTTCATAGCATCACCTTAATTTCTTGTTTTGCTAATTGTGGTCGTAACATTTAAACTTGGTCTATAGGGATTCTGACGCAAGAGGTTGACAATGAGGCTTTCAAAATATTTGGAAAGACCTACATCCCTTCATCGTATGTGAAGTACATCGAGTCCGGGGGAGCTAGAGTTGTGCCAATTAGGTAAGGCTAGTTCTTAATATAAAAACCAATTCATTGATTCGAATTCAGTTTATTATGTAAGGTGTTCCAGTGTGAAAAAGAACTACACTTTTGCATACTTTTAAGAGTGTTTAATAAAAGTTTTAATGTTAAATGCAACTATAGTTGAACTTAAAAGTGTGTTTTCCGACCTAAGTACTATGTCTTTATATGTAATTTCATAATTCTGTTGTTTTTTAAATATGGTTAAGTGTATTGTCGAATAAATAAATAAATAAATGTAATATTGCATAAAACACTAGTTTATCATTTATAATCAAGTAGGCCTATTTATTAATTAACACAATAAGTGCACTTCTTTAAAGCATGACAAAAGATTATTAAAACATACTTTTTTTGAAAGTGGCCTTTTATTTTAGCAACATTCTATTATCTGCGATTACAGGTTTAAATATATATATATATATATATATATATATATATATATATATATATATATATATATATATATATATATATATATATATATATATATACTTTTAAGATTTGAATTACAGTACAAGTGTAGCCTACATTCAATACAATTAAGCCATCTCTTTTTCTCTAGGGTTCCCATGCCATTTATGTTCATTATTTAGTCAGAATAATAAAATCAAATAATACTTTGGTAATATATCAAATATGAATACAAAACGGTGCGGCGTTACAATCAGGCATAACATTATGACAGTTGAAGTGGATAACACTGTTTATCTACGGCACCTGTTAGTGGGTGGGATATATTAGGCAGCAAGTGAAAATTTTGTCCTCAAAGTGTTAGAAGCAGGAAAAATGGGCAAGCGTAAGGATTTGAGCGAGTTTGACAAGGGCCAAATTGTGATGGCTAGACGACTGGGTCAGATCATCTCCAAAACTGCAGCTTTTGTGGGGTGTTCCTGGTCTGCAGTGGTCAGTATCTACCAAAAGTGGTCCAAGGAAGGAACAGTGGTGAAACAGTAGCTCAAATTGCTCAAGAAATTAATGCTAGTTCTGATAGAAAGGTGTCAGAATACACAGTCCATCATAGTTTGTTGCGTATGGGCTGCATAGCTGCAGGCCAGTCAGGGTGCCCATGCTGACCCCTGTCCACCCTCGAAAGCACCAACAGTGGGCATGTGAGCATCAGAACTGGATCACGGAGCAATGGAAGAAGGTGGCCTGGTCTGATGAATCACGTTTTCTTTTACATCCCGTGGATGGCCGGGTGCGTCGTTATAATATTATGCCTGATCAGTGTAAATCAATAATGAAAACTGTACATTAAAACAATTAGAACACTGAGAAATCAGCAAACCAGTGTCCAAAATGTGTTATTTAAACAATCATACTAATAAACATACATGTTGTGTTACAGGCTAAACCAGAGTTTTGCAGAACATGAAAAAATCTTCAAGTCAATAAATGGGTATGCCCTGCAACTTTCACACAGTATTCTCAAACTAATCTCAGAATGAGGCTTTCAGACCCATGAGTTCCTCATTGTTATGATGACGTTTTTCCTGAAGTATTATTCATACATGATTTAGGCCATTAGATGCATCTAGAAAAGGATGAATACATGATTGCAGTAGCCTAGATCTCACCTATTCTACCACTTTATAATAGGTTCTGAATGTGTATCTGTGCAGACCTAATTTTATGCCCTAAATACAGTCTGACACATCTCACCATGTCTGAACGAAGCTTACAGAAAAGCGAATACAAAAGCGTAACTTTTTCCATCTGTCTGTCAATTAGTCTTATTCTCATCGGAGGCTCTGTGAATATCGTGACATCTGACTTTGCTCACACTGCTGGGATTTACTTCAGACTTGCCCTTAAGGTGGGTGAACTACAGTATATGGCGTGTCTGTACGTGAATGTGAGATGCTCCTCGTGTCTCTTGAACTATTAGTTGTTAATAAAATGGCACTGTCTTCTTTATGTCAGTAGTTTTCCTGGTTCTTTACCATCGTCTTATGAACTTAAATGAAGGAAATTAACGACCAGACTCGGGTTGTTTTTGTGCTGTTCTCAGGCACATGATGAGGGCGAGTACTTTCCCATCTGGGGAACATGCCTGGGATTTCAGCTGCTCACTGCGCTGGTGGCCGGAGAAAACCTGTTGAGTAAGACGACAGCAGAGAATGTCGCTTATCCACTCAACCTCACCTCAGGTACTCAGACACTGTAGTCGTAAGGCCAATTCTCACATAGCATGATAAAGATATAGACGGATTCAACGGCAACAACTTAAACAAACGTTACTGCGCATGCGCGCTTTTGTGGCCCAAACGTAACTTCGGTAACGTAACAGAGGCTGCGTTATCTTTCATTTTAATTGTGCAACATTATCTTAAAGGGGCTATATGCAACTTTTTCCCCAAAATAAACGTAACAATAGCCTTTTTATTTTACCATTTATGACTCAAACATCTCCTGATGAGCATACTGACACCTTGTCCGCTCACAGTGGGTGCACCTATAAGCCTGTATCCTATTTTTCCTATTTTCTGGCGGGTCGTCTTTTCCCGCGCTGTCTGCGGATGTGACGTCACCACCGCTGCGAGAGCGAGAAGAAAATGAGTGCAGTTCTGTTTTTTGGCCACAGGTGTCAGTCGCGAGTTTAAATTTCAGAAAAACGCATATAGCCCCTTTAATTTATGTTTTTATTGTTTCAGCATGTTTATTATAAATGATCTCATTTCTGTCTGCAATATAGAGTGGGGGAAACGCCCGCCTTAAAGGGTTAGTTCACCCAAAACTGAAAATTCTGTCATTAATTACTCACCCTCATGTCAAGTTAAGTCTACAGAGCCCCTAAAGCAGGGGTGTCCAATCCTGATCCTGGAGGGCCACTGTCCTGCAAAGTTTAGCTCCAACCCCAATTAATCACACCTGAATCAAGGTCTTATTTGGCATACTAGAAACTTCTAGGCAGGTGTGTTGAGGCAAGTTGGAGCTAAACTCTGCAGGACATTGGCCCTCCAGGACCGACTTTGGACAGTCCTGCCCTAAAGGGACCTTTGCAAAAAAAAAAATATATATATATATATATACAGACTTTCGCGTGCGCACGAGAAACGTGCATGAGAAACTTATCTGCCTTCTAATTTACGGTTTGAATGTGAGATGCTCCTCGTGTCTCTTGAACTATTAGCTGTTAATAAAATGGCGCTGTCTTCTTTATTTCAGTAGTTTTCCTGGTTCTTTAGCATGGTCTTATGAACTTAAATGAAGGAAATTAACGACCAGACTCGGGTTGTTTTTGTGCTGTTCTCAGTAGTGTTAGACCGATATATCGGCCGGCCGATATATCGGGCCGATATTTGCCATTTTTACGTGTATCGGCATCGGCCGATATAAGGCTGCGATATTTTTTCCCCTGCATTATTTACAGACAGGCGTCCACAGGCAGCTCAAACTGTCTTCAAACTGTCTTGCTCTCCCTCCCTCGCACATATTAATCAAAATCAATTGAGAATTGACACAATGGTAAAAGGTCGAAAGACTGAAGTTTCACATGGAGCATTGGGAGATTTTTTCCTGAATTACCCCTGGTGTTGCTCTACAAGAGATTAAGTTAAGTGCACCTACACTCTAAAAAATGCTGGGTTAAAAATTGGGTTGAAAATTGACTAACCCAGCGATTGGGTTGTTTTAACCTAGCAATTGGGCTGTTTTAAGCACACATTTAATCCAACCGCTGGGTCAAAACAACCCAATTGCTGGGTTAGTGCATATTCAACCCAACTTGGGTTATTTTTAACCCAACATTTTTTAGAATGTAACCATTAAATGACTAGGTTGTAAATAGTTTTAAAATTAAGTATAGTACAGTCAGTGTGCACTTTATGCTGCTTGCTTGTTGATACTGCGTGCAAATAGTGTAATTATTTTATTTATGCTTAAATATTTATTTTCACCACTGAACTCTTTTTTTTTTTTCTTGTTCTACCTCACCTGTTTTTACTATTTGTTAAATATATTTTTTGTTTTGTTCAATAAATGTTCCTTTTTTCAAATTTAAATTTTAAATTGCTATCATCATGACCATTGTGTCATTTTTATGATGTAAATTGAGGGAGCAAAAGCAATATCGGCTCAAGAAAATCGGCAGCCCATATCGGTCATCGGCTAAGGCTGATGAAAAAAAAAATCGGTATCGGCATCGGCACTAAAAAATCCATATCGGTCAATCCCTAGTTCTCAGGCAAATGATGACACAGGAGACCTACACCTGTGCAAGACAGAATGCACATTTCATTCGTCTATGCCATGCGACAGTGATGTCCCTTGATCGTTTGTGTTTTTTGTTATCAGTACTGTATTAGCCTAATTGGGTGGGCAGAAAGCTATGCCATAATCAGAATTTTTTTTAGCAAAGTAATACTACAACTAAGAAACAAATGTGTTCAAAGTTGCACAAGTCAGGATTAGTGTAAAAATGCGTGTTAAACTCACAGCACACGCAGTGATGAAGCGCAGCATTCAGAAACGCATTGCTTAACTAGTCTATTTCTTTTCTTAACTAGAAGTTAAAGAAAAGTAGACATTTCAAGATTTCTATACACATATTTCTCATGTCTGTGAGGCAATAGCCTTCTGAGTTTCGTTTATTTATGAGGCGCACTCCAGCTCATGGGCAATGCATGTGATCGCTCCCGCGCGACTTCATCTCACCCTTATAATCTGCCATTACTCTATGCTATTTATTAAATCCAAGCAATTGGCTGACGAAACCTTGATTAAAATTAAGATACAATTTATACAAAGCGAAATTCATTTTAAAGAAGGGCTTCATACAAAACCAAACTTAATATTAAACAAAATATAATAACCACCAAAATAATTTGACCCACTCGCATCTTTGCACTTTTCATAGTCAGATGAAATTTAAAAATAACATTATAATATTTAAACATAAATATTAAACAAAATACATTGTTTAATGGCTACAACAAGTAGGCCTTTAGTACAGATGCATGTCATGTCTGAGCGGGATTTGAGCGAGCGTTGTTTTACCAGTGAACTGTTCATGAGCGCGCGCCTGCATAGAGCAGATTTTTGAGCTGAGCATCACACCCGTCCGCTTCGGTCATTACAGGCTTGTTCTCAGAACGCCCACGTATTAAAAAATGGTCGGGTTGAATCGGGCTCAGGGTCATAATTACAGTTAATGTGTCGTGACGGGCCAGGCTCGGACACAACGTGCACGGGCTCGGGTAGGGTCGGGCTTGATTTTTTGAGCCCGATCTAATCTCTAGATGCAAGTATATTGCTTGATACGAGTCCTTTGGAAGCTCAAAGCGTGCGTCTGTCATATCAGTATTATGAGATGGTGGTCCAGTGGGTTAAACCATGGAACTGATACGCAGAAGGTTGCTGGTTCGATCCCAGCGGTCACCACCAGTGTGTCCTTGAGCAAGGCACTTTACTCTACGTTGCTCCAGGGGGATTGTCTCTGTAAAAGTCGCTCTGGATAAAAAGCGTCTGCCAAATGCATAAAATGTAAATGTATTACAAATGTCATAGACATCACTGTCACATGGCATAGACGATCGAAATGCTTGTGCACACGCGATAAGTTTCCCGTGCCCACGCGATAAGTTTCTCGTGCGCACGCGATAGTCTGTATATTTTTATTTTTTGCAAAGGTCCCTTTAGGGGCTCCGTACAAGTCACCTTTATTTATATAATGCTTTTTACAATGCCGATTGTTTCAAAGCAGCTTCTCAGTGTTAAACAGGAAAATAACAGAATTTGATTCTGCTGTACAGCCGCTCTGGAGAAAACGGTGATGTCATCCAGCTCATTTCAATGATCATACAGTGACAATGCAGGCAGATCAGTAATATTTTATTTGAATATTTATTTGAAAATTTAGTGTCCCCAACTGAGCAAGCCAAGCCAAAGGCGACAGTGGCAAGGAACCAAAACTCCATCAGGTGGCATAATGGAGAAAAATAAACCTTGGGAGAAACCAGGCTCAGTCGGGGTGCCAGTTCTCCTCTGGCCAACGAACAAACAGTATATGATTATGATCCTGGCAACATTACAGGTCAGAGGTCATATTAGATCGGAATATTTGTAAGATTGGAGTCATCACGCCGGAGACGGGTTTATTGAGGATGTTGTGTCGATGAGGCAATTTCAGGGTGGAGTCTATAGCTGCGTTACCATTACAGATTTGCGCAAAACTTTTGCGATATTTTCTAAAAGTCGATAAAAAAAATTGCGAAATGACATCGTTTCCATCTACTGATGTTATGCGACTAAAACAATTTTTTTCCTCTCGTGATAAATCATTCCGAAAATCATGCTACGTATGTTGTTAGGTTTATGTATATCCCAGCCACCGCACGCCATTATTATTTTTGGTAAGAGACGTGCGTGTTATCCAAGCACTGATGGCAAGGAAAGCACCTTATACTTGAGCGGCACAGATGAGGTGTTATGATAAATTGTGGCATTTTATATTCTATTGTTTTTTATGAGTTTAATAAAGAACTCTGTCTCGTCTTCTGTCCAAACATACCATAATCTGTAAAGAATGATCGACTTTTACATACGCCAGGTTATTGTGACGCATTGCCACATACAGAGACGAGCGAAAAGTTTGATTTTGATGGTGTAACTCAAAGGTTTTTTTTACCACTTCGTTATTTTGGCTTGGAATTTCGTTTGTTGGAAATGTAAACTGAATTTAGAAATGCTTTTGAAATGAAAAACTTTGCGTTTAATAAACAAAATATATTTTTGAAATGAAGACAGCGTTTGGAGTGCAGAATAATCCGCTCCCTGAGTCCACGGCCTTTGCTGTTATTGAGTGTACACAAATAAAAGTAGACAGTTTACTGTTTATAATTATGTCTTGCACTTATCTGTATGGCTAAAAATGACAGAGTATTGTGAGTTTCCGCTGGAATAACGAAAAAAATCCATCAAAAAGACGACGAAGCCTATTTAGTTTCATATAGTTAGGCTATGTCTAAATATTTTAATCTTTTAATTTCATATGTTGATTATGAAAAGTGAGCAGCATGAGTAAGGCACATAATCAGATGCGCATATTGTTACGAGCTGGTGTACCAGGATCAGGCAGAGGACACAGAGGATGCAGATTCAGACGGATTTTAATTCACATTAAACTAAGGCAGGCAAAATATACAACTTACATAATGGATAATACAGGTACTTAACATAACGGCATAACGGAGACCAGACAAGGAGTGAATGAACAGGGAGGAACTTAAATAGAGAACAGAAACGAGATGATGAACGAGACACAGCTGGGATGAATGAACTAATGGGTGATCAGGGAAACACAGAAATGGCGGGAAAGAGAACAAAGGAACATGTGACAAATCAGAAACACAACCAAAACAGAACAGACATGTGACACATATGTCTTGAGACGTGGATTTTGAGCACTTCATTGAATTGTGTTTTCTAGGAAGTCTTTCTTTAAAATAAATTTCGTTTTGTATAAATTGTATTTTAATTTTGATCAATGTTTAATCAACTATTTGGCTGTATATTTAATAAATAAGAAGCAAACCAAGATCGTCGGGAATGGATTGACACGCGTAACTGAGTTTCCTCAGTCTTTGAGCAAGGCTGAAACTATAGCGTCTTTCTGTTTTAATAAATTTCTTGAATATATATCTTAATTACAGTAGGCCTATAGATAGTTATGATATTTGTGGTTGCACCGGGGTCAGTCATTATAAAGTTACGCCACTTTCCTTATTAGGAGAAAATATATGTAGTTTTAACGACATAAGATCTCGTTATTAGACATACTTGAGTGAAAAAAAAAAAATTCTGCTCCCGGGCATAGTGAAAATTTTAATTTATCATATAAAACCAGACTGTGACATTTAAAAGTGTGGGAGTACTTTAAACAGAAGCCGAATAAAACTGTGCTTTGTTCGCTCTGCAACGCCGGTTTCACACTGCACGCGCTAGCAGCGCAGCAAGAGCAGCGGGCGCCGTTGTGCTTTCACACTGCCAGTGTTTATCTCGCGCAGCTGAACCGTGGCGTGTGTATTGCAAATACAGATGAATATTGTCCATTCGGTCACATTTTCCGGTGTTCTTCTCCGACCCCGGTACGTCTCGTGCTTCGATTTATTATGGGCAGCATATATCTGCTGCAAATGCGACCAGGTTCCCCTCTGTCCCAAACATATATGAATATAACATGCTGTATATAGGTAGTTTACATGATTAAAGTAACATTAAAGTTAAGATATCCTCTAGTTTTAATAATTTAAATGTGTCTTTGAAGTTTGGGCAAAAATTCTGGCAGCTTTAGTTAGTGCACAAGTATATCTTCAAAATAGATGACTAGTTATACATTAACACTATACTGAAAGCTCCTGTATGTGAACCTTTTGCAGATAAATACAAGTGCATTTTCGTTTACTATTGACACAAATCAATAAGTAAATCATACTCAACTACGGTAATTAATAACCTATTATAGTAAACAACATTTCCTAATTAGGCCTACTCTGTATACATTTTATGATGAATAGTATCATTATTTATACATAATGTTTAAAATGCATCTTGTGTTCATATATTTCATTATAAAAGGGCTTAAGTACACTACCCTTCCTGAAATACAATTAATATTGTCATCATTCATTGATTTCATGTTAAAATAATATACAAATTCACTACCCTCTTTGAAAAATAATCAGAAAAAAAGAATCATCAGATTAATCTGGGAAAATAATCGTTAGATTAGTCGACTAATCTGAAAAATAATCGATAGATTAATCGGCCAAAAAATAGTCATTAGATGCAGCCCTACAGGGCTGTGAGAACAAAATTGTGTCATTTTGTTCTCGCAGGCCTGGTTTGGGAGTTCTCGCAGCTTGTTCTCGACACATCATCTGAGCAGAACTTTTTTCCTTGTGGGTGTCCGAGAAATATTGTGTGATTGGTCAGAAACTTAAAGTGGGCGGGGTTAATGCAGAGAAACGGAAATGTTCGGCACCTGCTTTTCTCGTGAAGTATGGAATGTCCTGGCCAGAACGAACTTTGTTCTCGCCACCTCGAGAAAACGAACAAATTTCTGTGTTCTTGCGAAGTATGTACCAAGCTTTAGGCTGGCCACAATAAAAGGCCACTCTAAAATGTGCAAGGATGTGTTAAATTGATAAAAAGTGTTATATTTATATTGTTAGAAAATATTTATATTTTGAAGAAATGCTGTTCTTTTTAACTTTTTATTCATATTTAAATGTTAATGTAGTTGAAACCAACTTTGCAAATGTGTTTGTGTCCACTAACAGAGGCTCTGTCCAGTCGTTTGTTTGCCAGCGTTCCACCTGACCTCCGTAAAGCCCTGTCCCAGGAACCACTCACTGCAAATTTCCATCACTATGGAGTGACTAAAGAGGTACGTACACACCCTATATGTTCATTTAAATCATTCTAATTAAAATAACAAACACAGAGCGATGAACTCTTTCTCAGGCGTTCATGGGTAATGAGAAACTGAAAGGCTTCTTTTCAGTGCTGTCCACAAACATAGCACAAAACGGCCTTGAGTTTGTTTCCACCATGGAAGGTAAAAAACATATTTTCTACATTACAAATCACCATACAAGCAGACATAGACAGTGTGGATGAAATGATATGGGTCTGCAGGCAGGACGTACCCTTTCTATGGGGTCCAGTGGCACCCAGAGGTCAACCGCTTTCAGTGGGACCCTCGCTACAACTTTCCTCATTCCAGCAATGCTGTGCGCATCTCATCCCTAATGGCTGAATTCTTTGTAAATGAGGGTAATTACAGCCTCTCACTTATTTACTCATTTGCTTGTGATGTTCCTGGTTTGTATAAATTTGGATGAACAAATGCATGCGTCTGTTTTCAGGAAGGAGAAGCAGCCACCACTTCAGTGACGCAGCAGAAGAGAGCCGCGCGCTCATATACAACTACAACCCTGTTTATGTGGCAAACATCTCTGCATATGAACAGACTTATTTCTTCTGAGAGATGCACATGAGAGAGAAAACCCTTCTCAAGACGTTTCAGATTGACTAATGTACTGTAATAATCACAGCCCTCATATTTAAGGATATATTTTTAACAAAGATTTTAGAGTGTTTTCTTGAATTATTTTGTGATTTATGCTTAGACAAAATTACAGTAGCACTTTAGGTAACACTTTATTTTACATGTGTCCTTGTTACACATGTTACATGTTACCATAGTAATAACAGTAAATTATGCATAATTACATGCAACTAACCCCTCAACCAAACCCTAATCCTACCCCTAACCCTTTGGTAAGGTAAGTACAATGTTGTTAAAATATTACTCAGTACTTAAATATATAATTACACTGTAACAATGACACCTTAAAATAAAGTGTAACCGCACTTTATTTTACAGTCCTGTTCCCCTTGTACATACAATGTACTTATTATAGTAATTGCAATAACTGCCCTGAAATAAAAGTGTGTTGGATGTACATCTTGTACATCGGTCCCACATTAATCAATTAAGTTAAACAAACATAATTTGTTCATGTAACTTCAACATCATGGAATTAATACATTTGACCAACTAGTGGTCTCAAAGTGAATGACATGATTCAGGAATTAAATTTCAGATTCATTCATCCACTTCAATTTCATATATTTTATTGTTACACAACTGAATTATAATACTGCACTAGCTAGTTGACAAGCTAGCTATAGCACACATTAGCATCTTTAATGCTAAGCATTAAAAGCTCCTTCAGCAAAGCAGTTATGACATTAGCTGTATCAATCCATCACAGCCTAAGCAAATGCTCCACTCTTCACAATGATAACCCCAGTGATTTAAATTCTTCAAATAATTTCCAACATAAATGAATATTAGGGCTGCGCAATATATCGAAATATCGCAAATGTTCATATCGCAATATGCTTATCGCAAGGGCACGCAATATCTGAGTGATTTTAATAGGCTGCTTCAACATTTTAAAAGTGTACGTTTTAGGTCGAGGCATATAGCAGAGAATTGACTGGGCACACAACTGTTACTTATGTGACTTTCTTGACATTAAAAAGAGTTATTAAACGCAATAACTTGCGAAAAACAACTTCTTGCCGTCTCGCACTGTCTGCTGTCTGACACACACACTGAAAAGTGCGCACAAGCCCCTTCTCGGAAAGTGTGTGATCCCTTCAGCTCTGTTTCGTGCCTTGTTACACACTAAAACTGTCAAATACACAGTTATGTCAAAATGTTCTTGATGAGTATTCATGTTAACACAGTCGTTTATGCTTTAAGTGAACAATATCAGTTGGGGAAGGAAACCGAATGCGTGTCAATAGGATCCGTGCATTAGGTCTTAAAGTGACAGCCTGCTTATACAGTAAACCTGCTAATGCTAATACAGTAAACCTGCTAATGATAATACAGTAAACCTGCTAATACACTAACCTGCTAATGCTAATACAGTAAACCTGCTAATGCTAATACAGTAAACCTTCTAATACACTAACCTGCTAATGCTGATACAGTAAACCTGCTAATACACTAACCTGCTAATGCTAACAGAGTAAACCTGCTAATATACTAACCTGCTAATGCTAATACAGTAAACCTGCTGCAGTCTGTCAAACAAAAGAACAAGAGAAAATCACTTAGTGCTCTTGGCTGAATAACCTTTGTAGCTTTATTATGTATCAGTGTATATTTAATTCATGTGAAGACTGCTGTTTTTAGTTCTTATTTTTAATAACAAAGATAAATTAAAATTGCAAAAATAATTGTCCACCAATAATTGTTCAGGTGTCTTTGTTTACCTGGATGTTCTTGATGTTAAGTTTTAGGTTGATATAACTATATATTACGAAGTCAAGAAAAGAGTTTTTGGTATTTAAATATTGGCATTACATTTTTAGTTTTTTTACATTGATATTAAAATAAATTTTTTACATAAATGGGACATTTATTTTTGCTAAAACCCTGCTGGTCACTTTCAGAAGTTGTAGCAATGCTTTCTTTTCTCAGAAAGAATGTGAAACTCATAAATGGTATCATTCTCATTTCTTAAATGTTTTTTTTTAAATATAATTTAAATAGATTTTGCACAATAAAAGGAATATCGTATCGCATATCGAATATCGCATTATTTAACAAGCTATTGCATACCACATTTTTCTTCAATATTGCACAGCCCTATTGAATATTAAACACAATCAAGTTTTCCCCTTTCTCATCTTGCTCAAAAATACATAAAATAACACTTTTACATATAAAATAACAACATTTACTCTCTCTTGATTTAGCCATATGCAAAGCATGTTGGGAACTAACTAACCAGCCCAGCCCAGTTTCAGTTAAAGCAACACAAATCATTAATGTAATCTCAACACAAACGGATTAAGTAAACTTCAATTTGACTTATATTTAAGTGGATTGAACACAATCAAATTAAGTTAGGACAAAATGTATAGCAATTGTGTTGCTTTAGCTCATTTTAACTAAGCAATTTGAACAAGCAGTAAACATCTTTTTTTTTCCAGTGAATAACTAGGTTCTAACCCTGAACCTAACCTTAACCCATGCAGTTACCTTACATTACCAGTACTTTCTTAGGAAAGTACACTGTAAGTACACATAAATGCAACCAAAATTACACATGAATAAACATCAACAAGGTCTACCCACTGGGTCTCCAGTTCGAGTTCGAGGTCCCTTTCTTTGCAGACAGGTGTAGCTGCAGGTCGGAGTAATGGGCGTGTCGAAAGGTGAATTTATAAAACAGAAACTCACCCCTAACCCTACCCCACACCCTGACAGATAAAGACCTTTCGTCACACCCATTACTCCAACCTGCAGATACCCACACTTGTCTCTGTGTGGAGTTTGCATTATATGATCAATAAGTTATGATAACAAATGTTTTTACATTGCTTTATCTCATCAAAATAAGTTAAGCAATTTTCAACTTCAAGTTTTACAAGATTCAAATAAATTTTTTAAGTCAGTTTAATGTAATTTAAAGCTGTTTTTTTTTTTTATCCAAATGATCCAAAATAAATTTTTAAGCAAGTACACAACAAGCCAGTATTCAAAACTATCTCCTTCCCTTAGCCCCATTCACAACGGTAAACTTGTAATAATGTGTTATAATTTGAGTGGTATGGGGGATTTCCTCAGGAAATTCAAGCATGTCTTTGCGTCATTACGTCACGTCGATACATAAAGAAGGAGTCCGGCTAGTAGCTTACACTGTATACAATGTCAACAGCGTAGGAGGAATGACGTGGAAGAGAAGATATTATAAATATAAATATAATATAAAGTCGCTAATTTTGTTTTGGCGCACAAAAAGTATTCTCTTGGCTTCATAACATTAAGGTTGAACCACTGGAGTCACATGACTATTTTCATGATGTCTTTACTTCCTTTCTGGACCTTGAAAGTGTTCATTAAATTGCTGGAGAGAATCAAAAATATCTTAATTTGTGTTCTGAAGATGAGCAAAAGTCTTACGGTTTGGAACGACTGTTTGGAATTTTTGGGAGAACTAACCCTTTAATGTATGTATTTTTTAAATACATTATGTGTAAATGTGTTATTCCTACATGCTAAGAAATGAACCTTGTGCCCTTATATTGGCAACCACAACATTATAAATAAATGGGGTGGGTATTGTGTATCGAGGCCCTTAGGGGCCCCTCAGCACCAGGATCTTGAAGAGACATGCATGGTGGACTCTATTTACTTGGGGCAGTTTAGGAGCTCCTATATCTCAGTACCACCATATTGTGAGCCATAAGGGTGGGCTCTTTAGAGAGTACTGAGGCCATTTGTCGGCCCCTAGGGGCCCCTGTCAGAACCAGGCATGAAGGTGGCTGCACTGTAAACCCATACTTTTGACCAAGATAATCCCAGTTAACAGGTTAGAACTTCAGTTAACGTTCTGAACAATGTACAAACTTTCTTCCAGTAACGTTATCTGGTCTTTTATAATGTTCTCGAAACATTAGCATTAAAACATTATATATATACATTGCTTTTTTCCCTAAATGTTTTAGTTGGACGATCATCTGGCATGTTTTTAATGCTACAATTTGCCCCTTTTCACATTTCCGGGTTTCTCAGAAGCGGAAGTCGTCATAGTTGGGTAAACTTTTATAGCGCGGTTACATTAAATATATTTTTTGTGTTTCCATTTGCTCAAATAGCAAAAGAAAAACTCCACAACAGGGTTTTCACAATTTTCAAAAAGGAAAAAGTCAGAAGAGAGAAAGATGTCAAGTTGACCGTTACTCCTCACAGCCACTGTAGGGCGTTTTCACACCTGAAAGTCTGCACCAAGGTCCGAACCGAAGTTCATGTTTTGATACATTTTATACATTCGGTTAGTTTTGGTTTGGTTTCACATTGCAATTATGTGAGCGGACTAAAGAACTTTACATGACGCACTTGCGTCCACTCGTCATCATCTATGTGGGCTGCATCTGGACATTGATTGGTTTGTAAACGGACGTGCGTCTGACGTCAGCGTCTTTGACAAGAATGAATGAACGGACGCATATTGTTGCCACTGTTGAACAGTGCGCATTGCTTGACTATTTTTTATTCGTTACGTTTAAAAGTGGACATTTCAAGCTTTATATACACATATTTCTCATGTTTGTGAGACAAGTAGCTACTGAGTTTCGATTTATTTGAAACGCGCTCCAGTTGATGTGTAAAGCATGTGATCGCTCCCGCGATTATTGTCTGCTATAGACTATTTGCTTCTTATTTATTAAATCCAGGCAATTATCTGATTAAACGTTGATTAAAATTAAGATATAATTTATACAAAACGAAATTCACATTAAAGAAAGGCTTTCTAAGCAAAATCATAAAAAATTTCGTTCAAAATCATTTCTGACTTTCTGTCTTCTGACATATTGCGCATCTTTTCACTTTTCATAATCAATGTAGCCTAGATTGAATTTAAAAATAACATTATAATATTTAAACATAAACAGGAACTTCCTGTAAATGGTCTGAAAGTACGACTACGAACCATACAGAAAATGCTTTCACACCAGAAACGAACCGAACCTTTGACCTCTTTTCGTCGGACCAAATTTCGTCTGTTTAGTCCGGACCGTGGTACGGGGGAGGTTTCACACCTGTAATTTTGGTTAGGACCAAACTGAAAAGTCCGAAAATCCGGACCAAACAAGGTAGGTGTGAAAGAGCCCTTAGAAACGCATGATGACGTCTTAGCTTGATTGGGCGGAGCTTTTATTATGCCATAGTCGCCGCTTCCGCTCATGTGTATGTGGAGTAACGCAGTGCTGTTCTACTGCCTGCAGTGATGAGGTGCAGGTGATAACGAAGTGCATACAGGTGAGAATCAAAGAGGGTGCTGGGAAGTGTAGTGCAGACATGGTGGATCTGTGACAGACGGCTGCTCACACTTGTTCACACTGCAGTGAGCTAGATCGATGGTACTCGCGGCAAATCAAGAAAACCAGATTTAATCAATAAGACTAATTATGTTGAGCTGTATAACAATAATTAGTTTTCTGTCGATGAATGATCCAAACAGTTGCTCACCTGTCTAATAAAACACACATATTAAAGCGCCTTTGGTGTTTCCATGGTTTCTACAAAAATAAAACCGGAAATTGAAGGTAATGCGGGTGTATGATGTCATTAGGCGACAGTCTGTGTCCTGGTTAAAATTGCTTATTTCTCTGGATTTAAACACTCTTGGAAACATTTGAGATGAAATGAAAGCACACAAGCAACATTGTTCTAGTGTTTTTTGGAAAATCTTACATATTGTACCTTTAACTCGTTAGGTTTAACTTTTTTTATATATGCAAAGGTAATAGGCTAATACAAAGCATATTGTTATAAATTTTAACTTCGCAGGTCTGTGAAAAGGGTCCGTTCAAATAATGTAATAAAATGGAATGTTTCTTTAACGGTCGCGTTAGCAAGAAAACGTTTTTAAAATATTTTAAAAATCGGGTCGTTTTGAACATTAAGATTTATAACGTTTTCATGACATAATGGGAACGTTAGCAAAACATTTACGAACATATTTTTGTTAGCTAATGAGTCTTGCAAACGCCAGAAAATCTAGTTTGTGTAGGCTAATCATTTTGTCGTTTGTAATTACGCTGCTATTTCTATTCAAATTACTTATAGCCTACATTTCATTTAAACTGCAATGCATAACATTAAACGTGTCATGATATATTATGTCTAAAATCGACTTGTTTATGTCTTCATAAGTGAGTCACAGATGACAGTGGAGATGTGTGCTGAAGAAGATTGGCTCAATTTGGTGCCCATCACTCCGGCTGGGAGGGACTTTAATGCGCTCTTGTTTAGTTCTCAATGGATGCCAAAATCAGCCACGACACGCGATCAGATGTAAAACGGAGGACGTTTTCTGATGCGCATCGGACATAAACGCGTGCGAACGGCAGAATATGAGTGGAACGTCGTGAATGAGACTGTATTTACTGCCTCGGGTCGCTATGAAGACGTGTGAGCAGGACTGTGTTTAGTCAGATGAATCCAGATGTGCTGAATGGCCTGACAGAGCATCATCTCTGTTTATAAACACACATCCGTTCATATAAAGGAATCACACGGGTGGATAGATGCACCCTTTCCAGTGGTGCAACGGTAAGATCACCTTTATCCTTCCTGGAATACTGTGTGGGATTTTATAGGCTACAATATTAAAACACAATAAAATATGTGAGGTTGAGGGTAGACTGGTGGGTTTATATACACAAACAATAGATTCTGCTAAATGGGTCAATGACAAAGGATGTCTGAGATGATGAGGAGAAATCCTTTAAAAATCTAGCTTGAAACGCACGTGCCAGATCTTAGAAATGTTATATTGCTATCCATATTGTTTTCATACATTTTGAAAAACGTTTATTCCTCATTTTCTACAAAAAAGTTGTTGTTTCCCAAAAGAGTTATTGAGTAAAATGTGAAGTGGTGTAATACTTTCTTTGTACACTGAATACACTGCACAGTGTAAGTTTCAAACATATTTTTCAAGTAGCCTATTATTTTTTTTGCAACTATAATATAACCCTATGTTTGAGCCACAAATATCTAATAGTTAATAATAATAGCCTATATGAAGTTTTCATAGGGTTTAGTCATTTGACCTGAGCAAAAAGCGTAATTTCACCACAAATTAATTGACTAAAATACATGTTTGAGCTGTTTTAACTGAAAGCAACTTCCACTGAAATATCTTAAAATATGTCAGTGTCATTGTTTTGTCTCAAGATGCACACCAATAATGTTTTTTTCTTTCTTTCTAAGGCACGTTTATAAAAGCTTCTTAAATGTCCTAATTGAACTAAAGCCTAATCCTGGCTTAATCTAAGTATTTTATCGTAATTATGTAAAACCAGGCCATCATTTTCTTGTCACATTACAAAAAATGGCTTCCTGCTTGTTAGTTGCACCACACTGACTTTGATTTGGTGGACAAAATTAATATTGATAAATTGTGATTTATATATGGTATATTATTTTAAATAAATGAACAAAATACATTTATAATAATTTTTAAGTAATAATATTAATTCAGAAATTGAAAACGTTTATTAGTTTACAGGTAGGCTGTTGTATTATATTTGCATTTGTATTTTTTAATAACTTAATAGATTTAGGTCAAATCGTTGACCAGATCTTTTTTCACTTAAAGGGGTCATGAACTGAGAAATCAAATTTTCCTTGAGCTTTTGAGGTCATCATACTATAAGAATATCCTGCAATTTTCAGAACTGAAAACTTCCTTGTTAGTCCAAAAACTGCTTTTATTGTAATCAAGCCCCGAGAACGACTCATTAGGTGAAAGACCAAGATCAATGCCTACTTCATCATTGCAACGTTGGGCCCGCCCACTGGTGTGTTAGTGAGATGATGAGGAGAGAAGAGTGATGCAGGATCACTGCACTAAAAATAACATTACCTTCCAAAGGACCCTAATGCTAAGAATGTGCTTATTTATTTTCAAGAATGTGAATGTCTCAGTTGAGTATTATTTATTTGTATTCGGTTCATTTCACTGTGGATTTGGTAAATCAGTCGCAATTTCGGCGCAGGATTTGCAAACAGACTTTTACGATATGGACTCGACAGTAATGCCACAAGTAACCGTGTTAATTCTAACGCTCCCTTTACAATCATTGAAGCTGTCAATCAAACACGGGAGTTTTGACTCGCGCCAAAACTCCCGTTATAATCAACAAATCTCTTATTTACATTGTGTTCGCACTGTTAGTTATGATGAAAGTAGTGGGCGTTTACACTGAAGTCTCACAGCAGCCAATCACAGCAGTGGGCGTGTACACTGAAGTCTCACAGCAGCCAATCACAGCAGTGGGCGTTTACATTGAAGTCTCACAGCAGACAGAGAGTGTTCAAATCAGAGGCAAAAATCAGGGTAGGAATACTCTTTATTTCTAAATGATGACAATTTTGATGTAAAAATCATACTAACACTATAAGTGCACCCCAGGAAACATTATAAAACAATGCAGTTCATGACCCCTTTAATACATATGTTCATTGTTGTCACTCTCCAACTGTCATATACACATACTGGTTAAAAGAGCATATATACATCACACCCAATTTTAATGCAGAGTCATGAAGCTTTTGACACTTATAGGGACAGTCAGCCTGATAGAATGATATTTGAGTAGATTATTTATATTTTCCCAATACAGGGGTGTGGCATTCATCTGATCGCTCTTTTAGATCTGATACAGACCTACTTCTCATTCTGTCTAGAATGTTGAGATTAATTGAGGGCTGCTGAATATATTTCGATTACACCCTTGTTTCATATTTATAGGTCATTCCATATTTGTCTTGAAAGCACTTCACAGACGAGAGCCCTCTAATCTCGTAGGGTTGTTAATATTTCATGCACATTTTCAGATTGCTTTTTTGTTAAAGCCCCGCTGTTGTGAAAATCAAGCTATAATGTTGTTTATATGTGGAGTTTTTTATATGCTTTAAGACAAACCATGTGCAAATTTCACAGTCAACACTATTGCAGAGTATTTACTGCTTAAAACTGCAGTGAACCAAAAATGTGGTTTGAAACCACCCGTTTCCCACCGTCACAAACATGTGAAACCCCCCCCCCCCCCCCCCCACAATGTTCAAGACATGGTTACGGCCTTGACGCGGCTTTATAAACGCGGCACTCAAGTTAAAAAAAAAAACATTAAAAAAAAAAAAACATGTCTCTAGACCTGCATATAAACGCGTCCTGTGTGAATGGCCCTAAACTGATTAAAAGATAAACAGCGCATTTTTATTTCAGTGCTGTTATTAAACAGTCAGCTTGCCTCGTACATTCAGTTTACAGCATCAACAGCAAGCCAAAGAGGACAAGGTTTCAACTGAACTATGCATTTGCATTTTAAACACTCATTATGTTCTAGCTCTGTCCATGCAATAAATGCACGTTCTTAAATGAGAGCGTTTTTTAAGCTAATTTCAACTTGGCATGAATACAAAATCAAATCAGAGATGCATATTAATATTTACAAGATACATATTCACGAATACAACTCCTTGTAATTACCTTAAAGGTGAACTATGTAAAAACATTTCAGTAAAATATCCAGAAACCCAGAAAAGAGACGAGTCCTCCTCTGAGCTCCCAGCCTCTGCTTCCTCAATGGAAGACGTGACGGCGGGATTCAGGAGATCCTCGAAGTATTCCTTCCACCGTCCGACAACATCCCCAGTCAAGGTCAACAGCCGCCCATCGCCACTGTAAACAGCGTTGGTAGGGCACTGCTTCCCCCTCCTGAGGCGCCGGACGGTTTGCCAGAATCTCTTCGAGGCCAGCCGATAGTCTTTTTCCATGGCCTCACCGAACTCCTCCCCGGCCCGAGTTTTTGCCTCCACGACCACCCGGACTGCAGTCCGCTTAGCCTGCCGGTACATGTCAGCTGCCTCAGGAGTCCCACAAGCCAACCAGGCCCGATAGGACTCCTTCTTCAGCTTGACGGCATCCCTTACTTCCGGTGTCCACCACCGGGTTCGGGGATTGCCGCCTCGACAGGCACCGGAGACCTTGCGTCCACAGCTCCGAGCAGCCGCTTTGACAATGGAGGTGGAGAACATGGTCCACTCGGACTCAATATCTCCAGCCTCCCTCGGGATCCGGTCGAAGCTCTGCCGGAGGCAGGAGTTGAAGATCTCTCTGACAGGAGACTCGGCCAAACGTTCCCAGCAGACCCTCACAGTACGTTTGGGTCTACCGAGTCTATCCAGCTTCCTCCCCCGCCATCGGATCCAACTCACCACCAGGTGGTGATCAGTTGACAGCTCCGCCCCTCTCTTCACCCGAGTGTCCAAGACATACGGCCGCAGATCAGATGAAACGACCACAAAGTCGATCATTGACCTACGACCTAGGGTGTCCTGGTGCCATGTGCACTGATGGACACCCTTATGCTTGAACATGGTGTTCGTTATGGACAAACTGTAACTAGCACATAAGTCCAATAACTGAACACCACTCGGGTTCAGATCAGGGGGGCCGTTCCTCCCAATCACGCCCCTCCAGGTTTCACTGTCATTGCCCACGTGGGCGTTGAAGTCCCCCAGTAGAACGACGGAGTCCCCAGTCGGAGCACTCTCCAGCACCCCTCCCAGAGACCCCAAGAAGGTCGGGTACTCTGCACTGCCGTTCGGCCCGTAGGCACACACAACAGTGAGAGACCTATCCCCGAGCCGAAGCCGCAGGGAAACGACCCTCTCGTTCACCGGGGTAAACTCCAACACATGGCAGCAGAGCTGGGGGGCTATAAGCAAACCCACACCAGCCCGCCACCTCTCACCATGGGCAACTCCAGAGTGGTAAAGAGTCCATCCCCTCTCGAGGAGTGTGGTTCCAGAGCCCAAGCCATGCGTGGAGGTGATTCCGACTATCTCTAGTCGGAACCTCTCAACCTCACGCACAAGCTCAGGCTCTTTCCCCGCCAGCGAGGTGACATTCCATGTCCCAAGAGCCAGTTTCCGTGTCCAGGGATCGGGTCGTCTAGGCCCCCGCCTTCGACTGCTGCCCGATTCGCTTTGCACCGGCCCCTTACGGTCCCTCCCGTGAGTGGTGGGCCCACGGGAAGGTGTCCCCACGTCGCTCCTTCGGGCTGAGCCCGGCCGGACCCCGTGGGGGAAGGCCCGGCCACCAGGCGCTCGCATACGAGCCCCAGCCCCAACTTACATAGTGATGACGATTTCAAAACCTCATGAAGCTTCGAAGCGTTATGAATCAGTGAGCCGAATCATGATTCGGATCGCGTGTCAAACCGCCAAAGTGCTGAAATTTGGCGATCCAAACTGCTCATTCGACTCACTGATTCATAACGCTTCGAAGCTTCATGAGGCCGTGTTTTGAAATCGTCATCACTATATAGGTCGTTATTTAGGGTTTTTTTGCGCACAAAAACTATTCTCGCCGATTCATAAAGTTATTTTAGAACCACTGTAGTGAGATGGACTTTGTAACGACGTCTTTAGTACCTTTTAAGGGTCTTGAGAGTGAACCGTGCCATTGTGCCAATGGAGGCCTTTCAGGGCCATCAGAATTCAACTAAAATATCTTCATTTGTGTTCCAAAGACGAACGGAGGTCTTACGGGTGTCGAACGACATGAGGGTAAGTAATTAATGACAGAATTTTCATTTTTGGGTGAACTAACCCTTTAATAAACAAAAAAATACTGCAAATTTCTGGTGTTATTTTTGTGATTGTTTGGGGCATTCTACAGTTCTCATCAAAACTTTCAACACAGAGCCCACCTCAGATTGTTTTAATCAATGCATAAATTGTAAAAAAACAAATGAACACTATCAGTTCCTAAATTCTGATTGGGTGGGCAAGGCAAACGTTTGGGTGGGCTCAGCCCACCCCTGCCATTGCCTAGAACCGACCCCGCTGTCTGACTCTGAGACGGTGAACAGGAACATGTTTGTGTAACATTAGCAACACATTATTAGCTGTTTGATAACCTAATCAAGCCAAATACTGTTTCACGAGTTCACACTTACAAATAAGTCAGATAGAAAGAATGGTATGCGTATTTGGCGTGCTGTCCGAGGAGAGGGCTCCGAGCTCGGTATTTGGCCCGAACCCAGAGTACTCCCCCCGTATGTCTGGTTTAGGAAGTAACCAGGTGAGTGTGAGGAAGATGGGGTGGTGGAGGGATGCTGCAAAACTTGTCGAGAAACATTGGTGAGTTGACTGGGTATTTATATGATCCTCCACTTGTGCTGATTGGGTAGACATGTTGATTACTGATTGCTGACAGCTGGTTGGAATGACATGATGATTAGATAGATCATTTGAACGTGCTCCTCCCGAACTTTGTTACTGAAACATCATTTCACGAGTTCACACTTACAAATAAGTCAGATAGAAAGAATGGTATGCGTATTTGGCGTGCTGTCCGAGGAGAGGGCTCCGAGCTCGGTATTTGGCCCGAACCCAGAGTACTCCCCCCAAAAATTGCAACTAACATGGGACAGCAGCCGGTAAATGATGTTGATACCCCCCAAAAGTTGCAGAGCATGAAACTGATGCTGTGCCAATCGAAGGTGAGGGTAAGTCACTGGATCGGGAAGTCTTGTCATCGTCTGAGGTTTTGATGGTCGTGGTATCAGAAAGTGAACCTCGTTGGTAGTCAGCTGGGGATGGAGATAGCACCGCTGCGGCAGTGGCAACGAACTCCTTCCTTTCCAACTTGTTTTCAAACTGTCTAATAAGCTGGTTGTATGGAAAATTTTGCTCCTGCCAGAGCAAAAGAGATGACTCTTCTGTGGCAGTGGAGCGAGTTTGAATGGAGTAACCGAGCTCCTGCGGGAGCGGATTTGACGACACTGCTGCGGCAGTGGAGACAAGTCATTTTTCACTTGCTTTCCAACAATCAAATGAGCCAGTTGTATGGAGAATTGAGCTCCAGCCTGAGCAAAAGAGATGACTCTTCTGTGGCAGTGGAGCGAGTTTGGATGGAATAACGGAGCTCCTGCGGGAGCGGAGGAGTTGACGACACTGCTGCGGCAGTGGAGACGAGCCGTTTCCAACTTGCTTTCCAACTATCCAGTGAGCCAGCTGTACGTGGAATCGGGCTCCTGCGGGAGCGGAAAAGATGACACTGCTGTGGCAGTGGAGCGAGTTTGGAATGGAGTAACAGAGCTCCTGCGGGAGCGGAGTTGATGACACTGCTGCGGCAGTGGAGCGAATTTGGAATGGAGTAACGGAGCTCCTGCGGGAGCGGAGTTGATGACACTGCTGCGGCAGTGGAGCGAATTTGGAATGGAGTAACAGAGCTCCTGCGGGAGCGGAGTTGATGACACTGCTGCGGCAGTGGAGCGAGTTTGGAATGGAGTAACGGAGCTCCTGCGGGAGCGGAGTTGATGACACTGCTGCGGCAGTGGAGACGAGCTGTTTCAAAGTTGCTTTCCAACTATCCAGTGAGCCAGTTGTACGGGGAATTGGGCTCCTGCGGGAGCGGAAAAGATGACACTGCTGCGGCAGTAGAGGCAAGTTGAACGGAAATGGAAACGGAACTGTTGCGGCAGTGAAGACCTTTTGGGCAGAGAACTGGGCTTTGTTAGAATGAAAGAGATGACACTGCTTTGGCAGTAAAACCGGTTGGATGGAGAAACTGAGCTTCTGTTGGAGCGAAATTGATAACACTGCTGCGGCAGTGACGGCTCCAGCGGGAGCGACTGGGGAGATGCTGCCCGGGGCAGTGAAAGTATGATCGTTTCCCTTATTGGATTGATGATGTTGAAATGAAGCAGATGCGGAGATCCTGTAGGTTTGGCTGTATGGAAACAGATTTAGCTGATTAGAGTCAGTTGGGCTTCTTTGATGTGGAAGCGATTAGAACGAATGTAGCTCTTGAAAGCTTCTGACGACCAGCGACCGAGTGCTTGGATCTGATGCTGGGAGAGGCCTTTTTTAGCGGCTGTGGTTGCTGCACCTATGCGGAACGAATGGCTAGAAAAGTGGTCTGCTGGGATGCCGGATTGAATCAGTATGGACTTGAGGTGTTTTTGGAACCAAAAACGTGTGACAGGGCGGTTGGAATCGTCTGTGAAGAGTGGGTCAGAAGGGAATTTAGTCTGCAAGCTTCTGAAATGTAGGTAAGCTAAAAGGGATTGGTACGGCTGGATTGGTGATGGGAGGTTGAAAATGTAAATGAAATGGCCTTTTTTCATTTGATCCGTCTTACTTTGTTTGATGAAATAAGACATGGTTTCGTCATCTAGCACTGATAGATCAGAAATTGTAGGATGGACCTTTGGGTTGAAGGTGGACGTGATGGTGAGTTCTGAGCTTCTGAGAAAACCGAAGAAGGCCAAAATGAACATTGCATCCAGGGTGCGGGAGGTATTGGTGGAGTGGTAGCCTCGGCGGAGGGTGGAGATACATTTAGTGAGTATATCTAGAGTTATTGGTTGTCTGGCGTCTGGGTGGGTGGGTTGGGTTTTTTGGATGCCTTTGATGAGCATGGATGTTTGTGAATTGGCTATTTCTGAAGAGGGCAGACCAAAAATGAGTTTGTGAAAAAATTGAATTCCGCTTAGATAACCCTTGATGGAGCTGGCTTGGAGGTTCTTAATACTGTTGAGATGAGATATGAATGAAGTGATGGTAAGCAAAGAAAAATCAGGGAAATTCAGGTTGTATGTGGAGTGGAAAGACTTGAAACACTTCCATGCAGTTAAGTAAGATTGGAGGGTTCTGGGGGAAACGGCTTGAAGAATGGAATTCAGAGAGGCGTCAAGGAGGGGTTTCAATGGGTGGTTTATGGGAACATCAGCTCTGAATAGTGAGGTACTGGGGTTGGGAATGGGTCCGCCTCTGGTGCTAACAGCCTGAATTTCTGGAAAGCAAAACGAGAGAGAGAGTCAGCTATTTGATTTTTGGACCCAGGAATATGTTTTGCAATTATGATGAATTGGTCACAGGCTGAAATCCAAATGAGGCGTCTCAGGAGAGGCATTAGTGCGGGGGAATGTGAACGTCCTTTGTTAATGCAATGCACGGTTGCTTCGTTGTCACAGTGCACTAAAATGCTGTTCGTGGACCATTCTTTACCCCACAGGAAGGCTGCTACGACTAAAGGATACAACTCGAACAGTGCTGAGGATGTTAGTGACTGTGGTGAGTCTGACAGCTGGGTGGGCCATGTGGATGCGAACCAACGGCCTTGGTAAAATCCCCCAAAACCAATGGAGGGAGCTGCGTCGGTAAACAGTTGAATATCCACAGGGAGAGAAACCAGATTATTATAGAAAAAAGACAGCCCATTCCATTGTTTAAGGAAAGTTATCCATAAACTGAGCTCGTTGCAGCACAAACTAGTTAGGGAGATTTGGTCCTCTAGCGCGTGAACTGAAGATGCGAGGGAGAGGAGATGTGAGATGAAAGGGCGGCCTTGCGGAATGATGCGCATCGCAAAGTTTAAGTGGCCGAGCAGGGATAGTAGCTCACGTTTGGAACAGTTTGGACTGTCTAGGAGGGTGGATGCGACCAGAATTATCCTGTCGATTTTTTCCTTGGGAAGTGAGGCCTGGAAGTTAACTGTATCCAAGTTAATGCCCAAAAATTCGATGGACGTGGCTGGGCCCATGGTTTTGTCTTGGGCGATTGGAATCCCGAGCTCAGCGAAGACCTTTTGGACTGTGAGAAGATGTGCAGCCGGGATGGAGCCTGGTGGTGAGATGATTAGGAAATCATCAAGCAAGTGAATTATGTAGGGAATTGAGTAGTTGTTGGAAAGAATCCAACAGATAGCTTCTGATAGCATGTCAAAAATCTTGGGGCTACTTTTGCAGCCAAAAGTTAAACGTACAGAAAAGTAAAATTTTCCGTGCCAACGTACGCCGAATAAATGCCATGAATCTGGGTGGATTGGCATCACTTTAAATGCGGAAGTGATGTCGACTTTGGCGAGCCAAGCGCCGCGACCCGCATCTTGAATCAAGGTTATAGCTTGATCGATGTTGTGGTAATTGAGAGAGAATTCTTCAAGCGAGATTAGGCTGTTTATGCTTGGAAACGGAGAGTTGTGAGGGGCTGAGAGATCGATAATTAAGCGTTTTTTGCCTGAAAACTTCCTGGTGGCCACTCCGATAGGGCTGATGCGGAAACACTCGAAAGGGGGAGTGTTAAAGGGTCCGATCATGAAGCCGGATTCGATTTCTTTATTGATTAGAATATCAACTGTATCAGGCTCAGCGAGAGCGGACTGGAGATTGTCACATATGATACTTTGAGTTGGGAGGCTTTCCACGCCGGGTTTGAAACCGTGCTCGAGACCAGACAGTAAATAGTCAGTAAAGTTAGTGTTAGGGTGGTGAGACAATTCAGTAGACAAACGGGAAAAATTCACGGGAGTCGACAGGTAATTTTTTTGAATCTTTATTTACGCCTCTTTTTACAGGGCATATTGTGCGGGCATGAGCGCCGCCACAATAGCTGCAAATGTGCATGAAACGACAACGTTGTCGTGAGCATCGTCCCGAGTTGAAGTTGTTGCAAACTTGACTGCTGGATGAAAAGGTGTTTCTTCTTTTGGAATCGATGGAAGAGTCGTTGAAATTGATGTTTGCTGGCCGCGGGACATAACTGGTAGATTTTACTTGTGGTGAATCCGTGCTGGGGGAATTTGAAGGGTTAATCAAAGGACAAGCTGTGGTGGAGTGAGAAACAGATCTGCAAACCGCGCAGGAAATGTTACGGCAGCCTAGGAACACTCTGTTGTGTAATTCTGTGTCTAAAGCGCCCCAGTAAGGACACTGGTTCCACTGAGCTATACGGACGGCGCATTTTGCTGAGAACAGCTTATGATAAGTATAAAAATGGGTCCCTCCATACGATAACGCAAGCTCTGCAATTATCGCGAGATAGTCGTTTAATTCTCGTCTCCTGTGGGGGAGTGCAGCGCAAATTATTTCGCTGCAAATTCAGAGAATGAAAGAATGCGGGATGAATTATGTGCTGGGTTTTTGAGAGTGACTGCAAAATCACCACAGTCGATTTGACGATCTGAAACTGAGGGAGGGAGTAAAGAAAGAAGGGAAGATAAATCGATATCCGCACCTGTGAGGATCTGTGCTCTGATGTTGCTGGCAACAGGGGGAGGTTCCAAGGCTGTAGCATTCGGCGGGATGGGCATTGGTGTCGCAGAAAATAAGGTAAAAGGAGAACGAGTTTGGGGAAAAGTGTTAGGAGGAAGGAAAGCTGGAGCTGAGGCCGCTTGCGGAGGCAACCTCTCGCTTAGGTCGGCCCCCGGCAGAGGAGGAACGGGAAAAGTGGGAAAAGAGCCAAGTTGGGGAGGAAAAAAAGGCAACTGGGCCTGCACCGCTAGCGGAGGCAGCCTCGCGCTAAATTTTTGCGCTGCTGGCGGAATCATACTCACGCTGAAAGGACAGCCTGGGGAAAAGGAAGCTGGCATTGTGAGCTGTGGTGCAACGCTGGAAAAGGCTGCGGCCTGTAGCTCGGCGGAGCAGAGAGACGAGTTGGGCTGGGTGGCGGCGGCGGCAGCGGTGGCAGTGGCGGCGGGATCTGGGGCGCGGCCCAGGCTAGCTGAAGGCCTGCTGCAGCGGACTGGCGCTCGAGGAAGGACCGGTCCTGCGAGGGACGGAGAGGGTGTTTTATGAGACCGTGAGTTTGGAGCCTTGTGATTTCTTGACCTGTTGGCGGTTCTGGAAAGTGGAGTGGATTTTGGAGATGGAGAAGCTGCTTGGAGAGACACGTACAGGTTGTATAGTTGAGATTTATTCATTCTTCTAGAAAAATGCACGTCAGCGCTGATTAGCGCTTGCCTTAACCCCAACACGGTCCATTTTTCTATTGCTGGAATCGTAGGTTGTGCTGAAGCGTAGGAGGAAGCTGGAGATGATGGATGTCTTGATGGTGGAGGCGATGGCAAGCCTCGGCGTCTCGGGGTACGGGAGGCGGCGCGGCTGGGCCGACGGCCGCGTTGTGTTGCTGGAGGTTTGGGTGCTGTGTCCTGTTGAGTCGGGGTGCTCCTTGCATCGGTGGGATGCTGTAGGGGATCCTGGGCAACAAGAGAATCGTCATCGGACGGATAAAGTTCTATCTCAGACATTGTAACGGATGGTAAGGACCAAATGCTGCAAAACTTGTCGAGAAACATTGGTGAGTTGACTGGGTATTTATATGATCCTCCACTTGTGCTGATTGGGTAGACATGTTGATTACTGATTGCTGACAGCTGGTTGGAATGACATGATGATTAGATAGATCATTTGAACGTGCTCCTCCCGAACTTTGTTACTGAAACATCATTATGTGTCTGACGTTGTAAAGAGCGACACATAAAACGGCATCACCATTCTGATACACTGACTTGTAGACGAGCCTGTATAATTAATTCTTCCTCTTCTTCAGAATCAGTTTCTGGTTCAAACATACACTATATTGCCAAAAGTATTGGGACACCCCTCCAAATCATTGAATTCAGGTGTTCCAATCACTTCCATGGCCACAGGTGTGTAAAATCAAGTACCTAGGCATGCAGACGCTTCTACACACATTTGTGAATGAATGTGTCGCTCTCAGGAGCTCAGTGAATTCAAGCGTGGTACCGTGATAGGCTGCCACCTGTGCAATAAGTCCATTCGTGAAATTTCCTCACTACTAAATATTCCACGGCCAACTGTTAGTGGTATTATATCAAAGTGGAGCAATTGGGAACAACAGCAACTCATAGAAAAATCACAGAGCGGGGTCAGCGCATGCTGAGGCGCACAGTGCACAGAAGTCACCAACTTTCAAGTCAATAGCTACAGACCTCCAAACTTCATGTGGCCTTCAGATTAGCTCAAGAACAGTGTGTAGCGAGCTTAATGGAATGGTTTTCCATGGCCGAGCAGCTGCATCCAAGCCTTACATCACCAAGTGCAATGCAAAGCGTGGGATGCAGTGGTGTAAAGCACTGTGCCACTGGACTCTAGAGCAGTGGAGATGCGTTTTCTGGAGTGACCAATCACGCTTCTCTGTCTGGCAATCCAAGAATGGCACTGACTGCCTTATGCCAAGTATAGGTAAAGGGGGGATTATGGTGTGGGGTTGTTTTTCAGGGGTTGGGCTTGGCACCTTAGTTCCAGTGAAAATAACTCTTAATGCTTCAGCATACCAAGACATTTTGGACAATTTCATGCTCCCAACTTTGTGGGAACAGTTTGGGGATGACCCCTTCCTGTTCCAACATGACTGCGCACCAGTGCACAAAGCAAGGTCCATAAAGACATGGATGAGCGTGTTTGGTGTGGAGGAACTTGACTGGTCTGCACAGAGTCTTGACCTCAACCTGATAGAACACCTTTGGGATGAATTAGAGCGGAGACTGCGAGCCAGGCCTTCTCGTCAAACATCAGTGCCTGACCTCACAAATGTGCTTCTAGAAGAATGGCCAAAAATTCCCATAAACACACTCTAAACCTTGTGGAAAGCCTTCCCAGAAGAGTTGAAGCTGTTATAGCTGCAAAGGGTGGGCCAACTCCATATCAAACCCGACGGATTAAGAATGGGATGTCATTAAAGTTCATGTGCATGTAAAGGCTGTCATCCCAAAACTTTTGGCAATATAGATTAGATTAGATTAAACTTTATTGTCATTACACAAGTACAAGTACAAGGCAACGAAATGCAGTTTAGGTCTAACCAGAAGTGCAATAGCAGCAAGTGCAGGATATACAACGTTTGCATAAGTGCAGGACATGGATATGTACTGAATATATATAAATATATCTATAAATAGAGAGATGGTTATTACTATAAACAGAATTTACAGGTGAATATGTACAGTGAATAATATACAGATGGTTAATACTATAAACATAATTTACAGGTGGATATGTACTATGAATATAATATAATATACAGATGGCTATTACTATAAACAGAATTTTACAGATAGAGGTATACAATGATATGTTAGGCTAAAATGAGGAATATGGCAGTGGATTAAGGTAGTGCAATAAATTATGGACCGAAGCTATCCGAAAAAAAGTGTAAAAGTGCAGTGGAAATGATTGCATATTACAGTTAGAAGTATGGTGCAAAATACAAATGTAAACAGTTGGTACTGTAAATAACAGTCGGCAGTGCAAATGAGCATAATCCAGTTACGGTATGGTAGTGCAAAATGCATAAGTAAACAGTTGTTACTGTAATAAACAGTCGGTAGTGCAAATAACAAAGTGAAGGTGGATGTGAGGTATGAGAGTTATCAGTATATGAGGGGAGTGGATCAACGGGGGTTTGAGTTCAGTAAGGAGACAGCTCTGGGGAAAAAACTGTTCTTTAGTCTGCTGGTCCTGGTCCGGTGGATCCTGAAACGCCTGCCGGAGGGCAGGAGAGAAAACAGTCTGTGGGCTGGGTGAGAGGAGTCCTTGAGGATGCTGCGAGCTCGATGCAGGCAGCATTTCCTCTGGATGTGCTCGATGGCAGGTAGTGGAGTCCCTGTGATGCGCTGGGCAGTTTTCACCACCCGCTGCAGTGCCTTGCGCTCCGCAACAGAGCAGCTCCCATACCACACTGCCACACAGTCTGTCAGGATGCTTTCTATTGCGCAGCGATAGAAGTTCACCAGGATAGCCGAGGAGAGCTGATTCTTCCTCAGTGTCCTCAGGAAGAAGAGGCGCTGGTGAGCCGTCTTGACCAGGCTGGAGGTGTTGGTCGTCCACGACATGTCCGCCGAGATGTAGATCCCCAGGAACTTGAAACTGGAGACACGTTCAACAGCCATTCCATTGATATGGATGGTGTCGTGTGTGCCTCTTGACTCCTTCCTGAAGTCCACGATGAGCTCCTTCGTTTTGGTGGTGTTGAGGAGCAAGTTATTTTCGGTGCACCATGTGGCCAGGTGCTGGATCTCCTCCCTATAGGCAGTCTCATCGTTGTTGCTGATGAGACCAATCACCGTAGTGTCGTCCGCAAACTTGACGATAGAATTAGATCCATACACAGGCTTGCAGTCGGCGGTGAAGAGGGAGTAGAGAAACGGGCTTAGCACACAGCCCTGTGGTACACCAGTGTTAAGAGTGATGGATGTGGAGCAGGTGAATCCTGAACGAACATTCTGGGGTCTGTCAGTTAGGAAGTCCAAAATCCAGTTGCACATCGAGGTATTGATGCCCAGGTCTCCAAGTTTGGCTATTAACTTGGTTGGGATGACAGTGTTGAATGCTGAGCTGAAGTCAACAAAGTGTTCTTATTGTCCAGGTGAGTGAGCACAGAGTGCAGTGCCATGGAAACGGCATCCTCTGTGCTCCTATTGCTGCGGTAGGCAAACTGGTGTGAGTCCAATGTGGATGGTAGAGAGTCTTTTAGGCAAGGCAAGGCAAGGCAAGGCAAGTTTATTTGTATAGCACATTTCATACACAGTGGCAATTCAAAGTGCTTTACACAGAAATGAAATAAAAATATTACAGTTATAATAGGAATTTAAAGAAATAAAAAATAAAGAAAATATTGAAAGATAAAAATAAAGAGTATAATTAAAAATAAAAATAAAAACAGGGTTAAATTTAAGCATATAAATTAAAATGCAAGCAGTTCGGACAAAGCACGTACAGTGGCACAGTGCTCATTCAGTAAATGCACAGCTGAACAGATGTGTTTTGAGTCTGGATTTGAAAGTGGCTACTGTTGGAGCACATCTGATCTGTTCAGGAAGCTGGTTCCAGCTACGGCTGGCATAATAGCTAAAAGCAGACTCTCCTTGCTTTGAGTGAACCCTTGGTATTTCTAATTGACTTGATCCTGATGATCTGAGTGATCTGTTGGGTTTGTATTTAATCAGCATATCTGCAATGTATTGAGGTCCTAGGTCATTGAGTGATTTATATACAAGTAATAGCACTTTAAAATCGATCCTAAATGTAACTGGAAGCCAGTGTAAAGATCTGAGGACTGGTGTGATATGGTCATATTTTCTGGTTCGGCTCAGGATCCTGGCAGCAGCGTTCTGTATGAGCTGCAGCTGTCTAATGGTCTTTTTGGGAAGGCCGGTGAGAAGACCATTACAATAATCCACCCTGCTGGTGATAAAAGCATGAACGAGTTTCTCTAAGTCTTGCCTGGAAACAAAGCATCTAATTCTTGATATATTTTTGAGATGATAGTAAGCGGATTTAGTTATTGCTTTGACATGACTATTGAAACTCAGGTCTGACTCCAAAATCACACCAAGATTCCTGACTTGATTTTTTGATTTCAGGCCTTTAGACTCAAGATATGCATTCACCTTGAGAATTTCATCTTTGTTTCCAAATGTAGTAATTTCAGTTTTGTCTTTGTTTAACTGAAGAAAGTTTTGGCACATCCAACTGTTAACTTCATCAATGCATTTACATAGAGAGTCAATGGGGCTGTAGTCATTAGGTGATAGGGCTAAGTAGATCTGGGTGTCGTCAGCATAGCTGTGGTAAGCCATTTTGTTATTTTTCATTATTTGGCTCAGTGGCAGCATGTAGCTCAATAGCGGTGTCCGGTATTCCGCCGTTTAGCCAGGTTTCCGTGAAGATTAGGACGTTACAGTTCAAAAGTTTCTTGCTGTGTGTGATGCTGAGTCGAATCTCCTCCATTTTGTTCACTAGCGACCGTACATTGGCAAGGAAAATACTGGGTAAAGAGAGCCAATGTGAGGTTAGCCTTAGCTTTAGCCTTAGCTTAGCTCTCAGACCTCCGCATTTCCCCCGCCTTTGTTTACGATCTCGGCGCCGCCTGCGAGCACTTCCACCCGGCCGGGGAGAGTGCATAGCCTCGGGTGTCCTAGCGATCTCAGGAAGATTGTCCATATAACTGTCGGAAATTCGCAAACCAATATCCAAAATCTCACCACGGGTGTACGATGTTAACGCACAACTATTCTGAACGAACAGACCCGAGATGAGCAGGAAAAATACTGCAAAATTGCAGAATCTGGAGAGACCCAGAGCCTCGCGAACTACTCGCGCCGCCATCTTGGATCACAAAAAAAAACATTTTATATATATATATATATAGTGTATATGGCTGAATTAAACCAGTATTTCCACTTGCCATCATGTATCGTTTACTACAGTAAAGTTGACAGAGTGGATCAGGTATTTTGAGCTGGTTTGAGTGAGTGGAGGCGGTACTCATTTAAATATTCATGAATCCGCATATACTAAATGAACCAAGGGTGTAGAGTTACATTCAAGCTATATTAAGGCATGAATAAATTATTTTCACAGGAACATAAATTTAAACATTTCATTTTGGTGATCAAAGATGCATTTAAAGGGATACAATTATTGACTACAGGGGGACTTTTATGTAAGAAAGTCGGCATTTCATTATTACACACTCAAATGTAGCCTGTTTTCAACATGAATAATTTAGTTTCCACAGAAGAAAGAATGTAATAAAAAAATGGTAAATAATGATAGAAATTCTTTTAATAGCAATTAAGCATTCATGTAAAGGTAAATACTTGTACTTGCATGATAACAGTAAACAATAATATTAATCTATTTAGAAAAATGCTGCTTTTTGATATCATAAGTCCCGTTTCCACCAAAATTACCCAGAACAATTTGTACCAGCAACTTTTTTTACAGGAACTTTTTTCCCCCAGACCTGCTGCTGTCTGCGTTTCCACTGCGGTCTAAAGTACCGTGAAGATTAGGCAAATTAGTCCAGAGACGTAGGACTGCGCGCGGCTGCTCCTATGGTTAGATGGTGGTCCAGTGGGTTAAACCATGGAACTGATACGCAGAAGGTTGCTGGTTCGATCCCAGCGGTCACCACCAGTGTGTCCTTGAGCAATGCACTTTACCATGTTGCTCCAGGGGGATTGTCCCTGTAATAAGGGCACTGTAAGTCGCTTTGGATAAAAGCGTCTGCCAAATGCATAAATGTAAATGTAAAATGTAAATCCTCCCAGTCAGCCACGGGCAATAATAATTTTTGTGCGATACTGCAACAATAACAAGTATGGAGGAGATACAAGCAGTGCTGCTTTTGCTGGTTATGTATTGGTTTACTAAATATGAAATTAACAAAATGGCGGAAAATAGACGAGCACTGATACTAAAGCGTATTCTGAATGTTCGTAAAGCTAGATTTAAAAAAAGACAACGCATGTTATTATCAACTATTACGGACATTGACCGTGAGATTGCTGAGACAACGCGTGCGATCGGACAGAAAGAGCAACACTGATATTTACTGAACGCAGAACGAACCTCGCAAAAGACTTTTAAAAATGCTGGTTGAAATAAATGCTGCGTCAGCTCAACCAATCAGCATGTTCAGCGCCCAAGTCCCACCCCTGAAAGTTCCTGAACTTTGAAAAAGTACTACCTTCCGAGCAGGGCCGGATTAACAATTTCCTGTGCCCTGGGCAACAAGACTCAAGGGCCCCCCCTGCCCCTGCCCCTGCCCCAAAGCAACAATCGCAAAGTCGCTATCACCAAGAGCATATAGCCTATACTTCTATACTAACAAATCAGGCTTCTGCAATGCTCAGTGGCGATGTATGTAATAGCCTCAGCATAAAATGCATTCAAGAGACAGAACACTAATGATGCACTAATGTTTAACATAACTTTTTACAATGAATCTTTCACAGAACTTGGTGGCTGCTACAGAGTAATTATTAAATGTTTCAATATAGCCAATCAATTATATTTTGACTGCAACAGTGAAATAAAGCAGACCGCTATTGAAGCCTTAACTTAAAACCAGAGATTTTTTATTTCTAAAATGCTACAATGTGAAATTGTGGCTATTTTTGGAATATGTTTCACAATGTTGACTAATTTCAATTCATTTTCTCTTTTAAATTTTCTTTTAGCGCTCCTATTTAAATTTCAGACAGTGTTGACTGATTGGGTCGACGATTTCAAGCCAAAAAGCTCACTAAAACCCACCCTATTCAAGAAATAGACGCCCAAAATTTGAACTGCCAAAATAATGTTATATAATTTTATTGCCATGTCAATCAAGGCTGATTAGCACCATTGTATCTCCTTAAAACCAAATAATGTCAAAATAAAATTAAAATAAAAAACATTTCTCAGGAAAATGGATCAAAACAGGGCATTCAAAAACAGTCATGCATGACTAAAATGTCCAAGTGGAAACTGTCAAAATCACGAAATTAACCAATGATTTTAACCCATGGAAAAACACATGCATCATTTAAGTGCAAAAAGTGCCCAATATAATCGGAATAAACAATGTAATTAGCAGGCATTACGAACACTTTACTGCACACACCACAGCCAAAATGTGTCATTCACTGATACTGTACAATAAAAAATTAACAACAATAATGCGTTTACCTTTGTGTTTAACTTCAGATAGAACTACAGTAACGTTATGTCTTTCGTGAAGTACAATATTTATAGAACATAACGCAGAACTTAACACAGTCAAAATGGATTCATCGTTTATTCAAACCTCTTTCAGCAGCTGTTGGGACGAGTACAGCGCAGTCTAGACGCTTTAAAAGGTGCAGATGTCCTGGTCAGACCAGTGTGCACACCATGATGGACAGGAGTCATACTATTTCAATTCAATCATTCAACCGTGCTCTTTGAGTTAGTTATATGTAAGAGTCTTTGAGTCACAGGTGTAATCCACGTTTTGAGAGTTGGGTCACTCTCCCACTCATTACTGTAGATAACTTACATATTTATGCCACTTTGGCATAGCGATCATTTGATATCCAGCTACAATTTCGCGCTGAAAACCTGTCATGAATGAGCGCGAGTCGCGACTCCCTGCTTATCGCTGATTGGCTGAAAGTGCGTGCTCGTCGGCGACGTCAACACCAACGCCAGCTGACTCTACGTCATAGAGAAGGGGGATGTGGGCCGGTGTGTGTCATGATGCAAACTTGAGTTTATTATTAACCAATTAGACTATAAAATGTAGATGTTTGAAAACAACCAAACTGACCCCAAACCAGGCCAAATTTTGTCCACCCGCCTCAACAGCTGATTTCAGAGCTTCAAGTCACGTGATTCGGCGTGACAGCTCGTCCTCTCGCTGCGCAGCAGCGCAAGAAGCTACAGACACTGTTTTTGACGTGATTTAACATAATATTTTGATCGAACGGGTTGCAAAAATCTGCATATTATTAGGAAAGTGAGGATTGCGTTTATAACGTGATCTAACATAATATTTGACAGTGCCCAGGGCCCCTTATGTCCTGTGCCCCTGGGCAAGTGACCAGTTGCCCTAATGGTTAATCCGGCCCTGCTTCCGAGCAGGGACTTTCGGAAGGGGAAATATTTACCCGGAACTTCATTTAGACCCTGGTTCCTGCGGTCGAAACACACCGAGTACCACCCCTAAATTCCTAGTTCCTGGGGAAAGTTCCTGTGGTGGAAACGTGGCTATACAGGAAGCAGCCATCTTTTTCACACAATCTTTTTCACAAAAAAGTGCGCCTCGCAATACAGGAGGTCAGCAGAGCTGGGTTGATTACTTATAAATCGTAATCGGTTACTGATTGCAAATTACATAGCAAAAATTCTAGTCAGTAACGTAATCCATTACATTACATATTTAAGGTAACATAATCTGACTACTTTTGGATTACTTTTAGATTACTTTTGACCTAACTTGCTTATCACATTGATAATCTTATATAAAAATATAAAGAGAAAGAAAATACATTCCATTCTTTGTCATTAAATATTGCATTACATCAGACTAGGATAATATTTTTTTAAAGGAAAATGTAAAAAATAAAAAGTAGAAGTAGGGAGAATCAATGAATTATGAATATTTGACTGCCAATGTGAGAATAACATGTAATCATGTAATCAATAAAAAAGTAACTGTAGTCTGATTACAAGTATTTTAAAACGTAATATAATCTAATTACAAGTACTTTTTGTAATCTGATTGCATAATCCAGATTACATGTAATCAGTTACCCAGATCTGCAGGTCAGCAAAGATCTCCGCTGGCTCATGGTGTGTTTAAGGATCTGGTTTGCATACACAAAAAAAGCAGTTTAAATCCCAAGTGCCGCTGAGAGACTCGCTCACCCTGAGGTTGCTCCTGCGCGACCGCCTCCACAGACGCCTTTCTCTAGTGTTTTCCCACTGAAGCAAATGTGTCTGTTAAATGACAAGCAACTAGTGACCTAGTTTTGCTTGTAAATTTTTACGCTTATGTACGTCTGTTCCACACACTCCCTCATTTTACCTCCTGGATTATTTTTTGAGCAAGTATATAACCAGGCAGTGTTCAAAATGATCCCCTTACTTTACCCCGATTCACAACGGTAAACTTGTAATAATGGGTTATAATTTAAGTGGTACCGCAGGAAATTCGAGCATGTCTTTGTGTCATTCTGTCTCGTCTGTATACATAAAGAAGGAGTCCAGCTAGTAGTAGTAGTAGTTGCGAGGATGCTGCAGGTGGCGGATCATTTATAGTCTTTTCTCGCAGCAGCTGGAATAATTAAACGTATCATTTTGATGGCGGATTGTAATCCAGAAAGGTCCAAACGACAATCATCAGTGACAACTGGAGATTCACCTGTAGTCAAAAGCAAAAGATTAGACTGGACAGAAATTTAAATCAACAGGTAATGCTAATACACACTAAATACGCGTAGTCACGCAATGCTGATGTTGTTAACATTAACAATTCGAGAACAAAGTATAACAATAATAATATTTTTTACGGTTTGCTGTGATGTGAGCTAATCGATCGTTAGATTTAATCACCGTTGGTAGCGCAATTTATTGTAATGCTTTTTTCCTCAGTTGGTCAGAACAAAAGTGGCAGACATGTTACTTGTTCAGATGACATTTCCTGGTGAAAATTCTTATTTTGGTCATACTTCCATGACGTAGAACCTGTGATTCTGAAGTACAGTATCCACACCGGTGTGGTGAATGAATGACAGCCACACAAACTCATCAAAACATTAGATTCATCCGCGATGCGGAGCCGTGCCGATGCACAACCCACATAAAGATGATAATTCCACAAATAAATGCAATTGCAGGTTTCAAACAGAGATGGCGACAAAGAGGCAAAACTTATGGACTGCAGCTTTAAGTATGTTAAAAACGACTGCTATTATAATATGGCTGAAATAAAAGGCCACTTAAGTGTACTTAAAGGGATAGTTCACCCAAAAATGAAAATTCTGTCATCATTTACTCACCCTCAAGTTTTTTCAGCGGTTTGAATCGCCAAATTTCAGCAGTTTGACGGTTTGACACGCGATCCAAATCACCATTCGGCTCAGTGATTCATAACGCTTCGAAGCTTCATGATGCTTTGTTTTGAAATCGTCATCATTATGTAAGTCGTTATTTAGGGTTTTTTTGCGCATAAAAACTATTCTCGCCGATTCATAAAGTTATTTTAGAACCACTGTAGTGAGATGGACTTTGTAACAACGTCTTTAGTACCTTTTAAGGGTCTTGAGAGTGAACAGTGCCATTGAGCCAATGGAGGACTTTCAGAGCCATCAGATTTCAACTAAAATATCTTAATTTCTGTTCCGAAGATGAACGGAGGTCTGACGGGTGTCGAACGACATGAGGGTAAGTAATTAATGACAGAATTGAAATTTTTGGGTGAACTAACCCTTTAAGTGGGTTGAAAGAAGCACTTTTAAGTTCACCTAATTACATTTAATATGAACTTAAACTATAATACATAGTGCAGTTAACACAATGTTAATGTTTTAGAAAACATTGCATTCAGTTCACGGTCACACTTAAGTTTTCATTCGAGAATTGAGCCAAAGCGATGGAGGAAAAACTGTAAATCAGTTGTCAATAATATATAGAGGACATTATGGGTTAATTCGACAGCAGGGAATGTGAGAATGAAGTGGAGAGACTGAGACTACGGCACTGATTTGCTATCGATTTCTTCTCTAGGAAGCCTGACTCTACTTGAGGGAGACATGTCTCACTTTCGGCAGAAATGATGTTAAATGACAATGTTATTGATTTCCGTTGGTCCAAGCAACTTGTGAAGAGATGGCGGAAATGAAAGAGCTTCTGCTTATTTGTTCAGTTTCAACCCAAGTGCCATCATTGTCATTTATTTAAAGGGTAAGGTTCACCTAAAAATTATAAAAACAAATACATATAATCTATATATAACCTATATATAACAGTTAGGTCCGGTCGAACGATCTATTAATTGATTAAATTCAGATTGGATTCTGTTTGTAATAGGTGCTTACCTAAAGCTAAAGAAGTTTTGTGCCTCTGACAAGTGCTTTCAACATAAAAAAATCTGAATGGTAAGCAAAAAAAAACAATTGTGGTTTGTCACAGACTTGCCCTACCGCCTAGAACGCAACGCTTCTTCAAGCGCCTCCAAACTTAGGAAAACTGCAGAAAACTAGGGGAGAGCGGGGCACAACCTATTCAATTCAATTCAATTCAATTCAATTCAATTCAATTCAATTCAAGTCAATTCAAATTTATTTGTATAGCGCTTTTCACAATACACATTGTTTCAAAGCAGCTTTACAGAAAGTGCATTTCATAAATGTACATTGAAAAATGTTAGAAAGAGAATGTTAAAGAAAAATGTTAGAAAAAGTTAATCAATCATGTATTAATTTAGGCCATAACAATGCTGGCGTTGAGTCGTCTCTTCACAGGCGTCGAGTCGTCTCATCACGGGCATCTGAAGTCTCCATGAGAGGCTGGATACAAACTGGAGCTGACGAACTATTTACCTCGGGACTAGTGTCCCGAGATAACAACAGAAAAGCAGATGGGAAATAATTAGCATAGCTGCTGTTCAACACATTTAAAGGTCCCCTTCTTCACGATTCCATTGTTCAAACTTTAGTTAGTGTGTAATGTTGCTGTTAGAGCATAAATAATACCTGTAAAATTATAAAGCTCAAAGTTCAATGCCAAGCGAGATATTTTATTTAACAGAAGTTCCCTTTCAAAGCCTACAGCGAACGGCTGGCTTGGACTACATCCTGGTACTTCCTTCTTTAATTACGTCAGTAGAGCAGTAGAACAGACTAACCTCCGCCCACAAAGAAACGCGAAAAAGGGGGCGCGGTCTTGTTGCTGTCCCACGTGGAGAAGCGGACGGTCGCGTGGAGAAAAGGAACTGTTGCGTTGAGTGTGTTTATCGCCATGTCATCGAGACGCTGTTATTTTCATCCAGGAGTCAAATCACCTTTGTTTGGCTTTCCCAGGGACGCTGTAGAGATTATTGAACGCATACATCTCTCCGTTAAGAGGCGTGACCTTTCCAACGTGCGCTAAGCTGCTGTCAAATTACAACACAGGAACCGCTTTCACGTGCGCTAAGCTGTGGTCGAATCACAGCACAGGAACCGCTTGCACAATCAGAACTCGTTACGTGTTTCTGAAGGAGGGACTTTATAGAACAAGGAAATCACCAGCCGTTTTTAGGACAGTGAGAACAGCGGTGTACAGATGAGTAAATTGTGTGAAAAATACTGTGTTTTTTTACACGCGAAACATGAACACATGTTATATTGCACACTGTAAACACAATCAAAGCTTCAAAAAAACACGAAGAACGGGACCTTTAATGCTTTTGATCCGATTTAACTGTAGTATAAAAGGTAATTATAATGTGAATGCTTGGCTAAAGAGATGCGTCTTTAATCTAGTTTTAAACTGGGACAGCGAGTCTGAACCTCGAACAATATCAGGAAGACTATTCCAGAGTTTAGGAGCTAAATGTGAAAATGCCCTCCCTCCTTTAGTGGACTTAGATATCCTAGGAATGACCAGAAGCCTCGAGTTTAGTGATCTTAAAGAGCGCGATGGATTGTAGGGTGATAGAAGATCCGTTAAATATCCGTTAAAACCTAATGCTTTTTGACTGTCTCAGTTTGTGTAAATTCACTTGGGGTTCAGAGTATTTATTTTTTCTCACATTAATTTCACATGTCTAGTACAAATATGTGGTTTTGTTTCATTAATACAGTGTATACTTTTTTCTTGATTTACCCCGAAAGAATGGAAGTGAAATGTGGCAACATGCCCCGTAGGTCAGGTACATTGTAACATGACCAAATGACAGCTTAAAATGTTACCTGATATAATCAAAACAATATACAAGAAAAACTAAAATATTTTGTCAATAAAATACAATTGTTAACTTTTTAAAATAAAATAATGGCATTTTTTAATCATTAAAAATATACTGATTTTTTTTGACAACAAACACATCACCAAATACAGCTAAACAGCATAGTTAAAAACAATGATAATGAATAATTTCTGAACATTGACTCTCAGTCATTATTCACCCTTTTCTCATGGTTTCTCAAAAGAATTTATAAAAGTATAGAATATAATGGCGTAGTTCTAATAGGGGCTCATTGTAACGCAGTGTTACAACGCACCCCATCTGCGCAAATAGGATTTAAACCGTGGCTCATGTCTTCTGCTGGTTAGATCAGAATTAAATAACTCTCTCAACTGTTAAATAACAGATATAAGATTAAAATAATATCAGATTTGTCTTGTTTTAAATAAACACAAAAAACAGAGATGAAAAATAAGGCGATTACTGAGATGGCACATTCAGACTGAGACGCTCTGGTAATAATTACTTTACCCCTACTCTCTATGTTAAACCAATCCAGTCCAAATAAGGCTTATGATACACAAATGTTTTTGATGAAATCTGAGATTTCTGTCCCTCCATTGACAGCTACGCAACTACTGCTTCAAAATGTTCATAAAGAGATTTTAAAACGAATCCCTCACTCACTCATTTAATTTGCTCCGGATGAATATTGTTGGTGTTACAGGGCTTGAATTTGGCGTGGGATTGTGCATAATTTTACTCAATGCCTCAGATATTGTGACCAAAGACCATAAAAAATATGGATGACGCGTCTTCACTGCCTTCCACTGAAGAAAAGCCAATGGCTGAATATGGCGCTGACATCTTGCGCAGATTTGCGACCGAGTCTGCGTAGTAGTGACCTTGGGAGCGGAGTCTGCGTAGTAGTGACCTTGGCAGCGGAGTCTGCGTAGTAGTGACCTTGGGAGCGGAGTCTGCGCAGTAGTGACCTTGGGAGCGGAGTCTGCGCAGTAGTGACCTTGGGAGCGGAGTCTGCGCAGTAGTGACCTTGGGAGTGGAGTCTGCGCATTAGAGAGCAGGAAGTAGAGCCGCGATATCAAAAGGAAACCCACACTCTTGCAGATGCAGAACAATTTATCATGTTGGTGTGAAATAAACAGTTATGGAAATTTAGAAATTAAAGCTAAAGCTACAATCTCCTTCCAAAAAAATTCAGTTTGTGCCTCAGTGACAACTTCACTCAGAGAAGCTGTCAATCTCAGCTGTCAATCATGACGTCACACCCCCTGTTTTTTAGCAACAAATAACTAACTGAAACCAAACTTATTTAAAAAAAAAAAACGAACACTTGAAATTAAATCATCGTGATAAAACCTGCCTAAAATGACAAAAGCCATCTTTGGGGGAAAATTATTTGAAGTGTAATTTGATTGTTTAGTTTGTCTCGCGTCTATTAGAATACACGGAGGGGCGGGGTTATGAGCTATACTGGGACCAACCACCTGGGGGCGATCGAGGCGCGTCGGCTTCAGTTTTTAACACAAGCACATTTAACGCACATAAAACTGCCTCTCATCACTAAAGTTCTTTTGCATTTCAAACAGTCAAATACACACAAAATAATGTCAAAATGCCGGTCTTGGCGAGTATTGTTTTAAGTGAACGTAAACAGTTGAGAAAGAAAACGCATGTGTAACAGTATAATGGATCCGTGCGTCAGGTCTTAAAGTGATAGCAGCCTAATATTCCTGCTGCCAAATTATGAGGTAGTATTAAAAAAATCTATATGGCAGTTTTCCCCATGGTATCCATTGAAAATGCTGAGTGGCTAGTAACTTTGAAAAACCACTAGCCACAGTGGCTGGAGAGCAAAAAAAGAGTTAATGTCAAGCCCTGTGTATGACTGAGTGAAAGTCAATAAAGTTCTGGTTTTGGCCAGTGAATGGTGGAATCAAGTCTTGTTAAACACTTTAAGATCAGTCATTAAACCTGTAGTCAGATGAGAGAGGGTAACAGTATATTTGTGTTCTGTTTGAATTGTTATACTGTTTTAGTGCTCAGCTTTCACTTGACTGTGCGCTCAGAATTGACTGTACTTGCATGTGTAGGGTGCTTCTGCGGTTTGGGACTGATCTACTCCAATAAGACCTGCACTATGCCATCCGTCACCTTCCAGGACCTGCCTCTCAATATCTATATGGTTATCTTCGGCACAGGCATCTTTGTCTTCGTACTCAGCCTCATATTCTGCTGCTATTTTATAAGGTAAATCTGATCTCATGCACACACATAAACACACAGCTGCAGAAGCATATATCTCTTATGAGATCATTGATTAGCTGTAGAACAGTAGTGTTGTCAGGAAGGTGGTGAAAGTCAACAGGAAACTGCTGTACTTGCAGCAGTCAGCTGGGCGGTTCATGTCACCAACACATTTGATGGGTATTATTAATGTATTATTATTGTATTTCAGGTCAATGCAAACTGCTTCAAATATCTGAATCAAAATATGCCTGTGTCTGTCCTGTTTTTTTTTTCTATCCAGTTATATTTTATGATATTGTAGCATTTTCTTTTTAATTACTTTTTTTTTCTTCATCTTTAATTCATCTATGCTATCACTTTTGTTTCTTTTTAATTTCCTTTCCTTTTCTATCCTTTTTGTTTCTTTTCTATTCTTTTTTCTTTTCTTTTCCTTTAAGTTCCTATCCTATCCCATCCTATATTATATTTATTATATCCCATCCTATCCTTTCCTATCCTATCCCATCATATCCTATATTATATTTAATATATCCTATCCTATCCTATCCTTTCCTATATTATATTTAATATATCCTATCCTATCCCATCCTTTATAATATTTATTATATCCTATCCCATCCTTTCCTATCCTATATTATATTTAATATATCCTATATCCCATCCAATCCTTTCCTATCCCATCCTATCCTAAATTATTTAATATATCCTATCCCATCCCTGACCATCCCATCCTATCCTATCTTATCCTATCCTATTCTTTACTATATTATATTTAATATATCCTGTCCCATCCTTTCCTATTAAATGTAATATATCCTATCCCATCCCATCACATCCTATCCTATATTTCATTTATTTATTCTATCCCATCCTATCCTATCCTATCCTACCCTATCAAATCCAATCCTATCCCATCCTATTCTTTCCTCTAAAATCCCATCCCATCCTATCCTATATTATATTTAATACATCCTATCCCATCCCACCCCATCCCATCCTACCCTTTCCTATATTATATTTCATATATCCCATCCCATCCTATCCTATATTATACTTCCCATATCCTTCCCATATTATGCATCCCATTCCTTCTAATCCTATCCTATCCCATTTCATTCTATATTATATATCCTATCCTATCATATCCTTTTTGTTTCTTTTCTTTATCCGTTCCATTCCTCTTATCATATATCATTTATACTATCCTATCCTACCAGATATCCTATCATATCCTTTTCCATTTCTTTTCATTTCAATTAATTTAATTTATTATTTTCATTTTCTTCTTCTTTATTTCCTTATCTATCCTATTCTATTCTATCCTATATTTTATATTTTATATGTATTTTTTCTTTGCTTATCTATCCTATTTATTTATTGTTTTGTTTCCTTATCTATCCTGTGCTATCTTTTTAGTTTATTTTCTTTTTTGTTTCCTTATCTATCATTATCCTTTTCTTTTATGTCTATGATCTATGTCTTTTGTTGTAAACAATTGTAAAATGACGTGTATACTGTAGATGACAAAACACAGATAGAAGACTTCAATAATTTATTATTATTTTAAATAATTTCTCTGTTGACTATTGGACAACATGTAAATCCTGTCAAATGCAAACGCAAGCCCTTCAAGAATAAAGAGCTGAAGAGCTTGTGTCGTGATCAGCACACGGGGTCTGATTATACTGCCATGCTAATCAGTGATTCACCAGTGAAACTGAACTCAGGTTTAATCCTGCAAATGACTCATGCCATGATTCACTTAGCTGCGTCCATGGTACAGATTCAGCCACACTTAGCGAGTTATACTTTCATTTTTTCTTGAATCCCTCTCCTAATGAGAATGTGTAGACCAGATCATCTGACACAGTTATTCTCAATCGCTTAAAATCAATCATATTATCCAAATATCAAACCATAATGCTATTTCCAGAAGGTTTCAAATTCAGCGTTGTACACCATTGCTCATGAGAAGGTTTAAAAATCACATTACAACCAAATCAAGTACTCGAGTAAAGAACAGATAAAAACAGATAAAATACTACTCCAGCACTCATTTTCAATTTTACTTGTAAAAGTACAAAAGTACTTGCTTTTTAATGTACTTTAAGTATTAAAGGGAGACTCTTTTGAAAATAGGCTCATTTTCCAACTCCCCTAGAGTTAAACAGTTGAGTTTTACCGTTTTCGAATCCATTCAGTCGATCTCCGGACCTGGCGGTAGCACTTTTAGCCTAGCTTAGCATAGATAATTGAATCTGATTAGACCGTTAGCATCTCGCTCAAATGACCAAAGAGTTTCGTATTTTTCCTATTTAAAACTTGACTCTTCTGTAGTTACATCGTGTACTAAGACCGACGGAAAATGAAAAGTTGCGATTTTCTAGGCCAATATGGCTAGAACTATTCAGTTCTTAAGACTGACGTCACACCGCAGCGCTTCCTGGTCCAAACGCTTAATCTCATACCACAAGAAAAACAACGAATGGTGCTAATATACACACACAATGTGGTGTAATACTACAAAAACATTTTTTATAATCATAATCAAATCATAATCTCCATACCAAAATTCCAGATGGCCAGACAGTGATTCATCTTTTATAAATTGTTAAAATATTCATGTCTGTGACGCTGTGAGCACAGAGACTGTTGTGTAGATTGTAAGTATTTAAAATATTTAACTTTTTTAAATGTTTGATGTTTAATATGAATAAATAGCGCTCATAAACAGCCATCAATGGCCTTCCCAAGTGAAACGAGTTGAGGCTTGGACCCAAAAAACAGCGTTCCTTACGTCACGACTTAACAAGCGGATACTCTCATTCCTGCGTAATAATCAAGGAACTTTGCTGCCGTACCATGGATGTGTAATGGAATTGCTCTGAGACAGAAGATTGAGAATCCAAACACAGCTTTATTGAAAGGGTAATCCACAATCGTAGTCAAGAGTTCAGGCAAGGTCAAAACACAGGCAGGCAGTCCAAACAAACAAACACAACACAACAAGGCAGGGAACACAGGCAAAAGAGTAATCCAAGAACAGGTAGGTAATCCAAACACCGAAAGAGACAAGAACCAGGGAAGAACCAGGGAAGAACCAGGGAAGAACCAGGGAAGAACCAGGGAAGAATTGCAGTTGTTACACTAAACAAGACTTTGCCATGAATGACAGAGTGAACATGGTATATATAGGCTGAGGTAATGAGGTAAATGAGACGCAGGTGTAAACAATGAGTGATGATAAGTCCGGGCAAAGGCTTATGGGTAATGTAGTCTTTGATGGAATGACAGTCCAGGATGGTTCACACTTGTGAATCGTTACAGGATGCAGCAGGCACAATGATATTACACTGCGCCTGAAAATAGGCTAACTTCCGTCAACATAACCAACGTGACAACCTGTTTGCACAGGGAGCGTGCTGGGGACTATTTTCAGGCACTATTTTCATTTTCCGTTGGTCTTCGTAGTTCGTACACAATGTAACTACAGAAGAGTCAAGTTTTAAATGGAATGTTCTTTAAGATTAATTTGCGTTATTTTACATGTCCTCATTCAAGCATTTCAATGGGCTTAAACAGCTCGGCCTGACAGTCGTGACCTAAATGTGATTTAATTTACAGTAATCAATATTAAAATGTTGTACCTTTAGTCACGTGCATGTTGAAGTTCTGACAATTTGCCTGTTCTTGGCTCATTCTGACCGGATCATTAAATCAGTGTTGATTTGGAAACAGCTGTGGATCAGTCAGATTCAGGAATTAATCACTCAGTGTTATTAGTGAACCAATTCAGCAGGATCATTGGACTGAATCAACTCGTTCATGAATCGGACATCGCTCTTGCTTCTCAGAGGGGGTGGCGATTTCTTCACTTAGAAATAATGAAGAACTAAATGTTTTTATGGAATGTAGTGGAGTAAAAATATGATATTATGCTCTGGAATATAGTACAAGTTTCTAGTAGTACTTATAGTTGAAAAATACTTAAAGGGATAGTTCACCTAAAAAACTAAATGAATCCATGATTTACTCACCCTCAAGCCATCCTAGGTGTATATGACTTTCTTCTTTCAGACGAATACGATTTATATTACAAGTTATGTTAAAAACTCCTGGCTCTTCCAAGCATTATAATGGTAGTGGCAGCTCAAAATTTGAAGCCCACAAAAGTGTATCCATCCATTAATGTACTCCACACGGCCCTCTGAAGCGAAACCATGCGTTTGTGTAAGAAAAATATCCATATTCAAAAATGTTATAAAGTAAAATTTCCAGCTTCCGCCAGACCGCCTTTCGTATTCAACTTACGCAGAAATTGTAACGCCTCTCGCAGTTCAAAAGTCCTGCATGGGTCCTGTTTGATAAACCCTCACCTGCTTTATTAACAGCACACCCGACCCGATATCCGACAGAAACACTAATTCCGTACCCGACCCGCTTGACATGAAAACCGCAACCCGACCCGCACCAAATTTCCCACATGAAGTAGACAAAAAACATTTATTTATTTCATGTAACGTAAGCAATGAACATTGTTATTGCATTACGAGTTCATGCAAGAACAATTAATAGACACGCAGCCGATCATGTTAACAACGAAGAAGAAGAAGAAGATGGAGAGAGAGAGAGAGAGAGAGAGAGAGAGAGCGGCATTTGTCGTGTAAACTATATTGTATGTATATATATTTCATATATATTATATGTATATGGGCCATTGGTTCTTTTTACCAGCATGAAATTTAGGCTAAAACTTTTATTCATATTGTGAATAGATTAAATACAGAAAGCAAGCAAAGCGCGCTCCCTTTTTTATACAATCACTGTAGCTGTCAGTGCTTAAAGGGGAAAGTCGCGCAGATGACTTTAAAAGTCTGCAGACAGAGCGTGAACACAATCACGGCACCGTTTGGAAGCATCTGCCTATCACTGTGTACCGGATTGAGTCGAAATAATCTTGGACCCGTGCCTACCGCACGTACGACCCGCACCGCACCTGACGCGTAAATATTATTCCACCCGTTACATCAAATGTTAGCAGGTCACCCGTCAGGGGACTCTACATCGCGCCAGTTACACTTTTTCTGTAAGTTTAATACAGAAGGTGGTCTGCCGGAAGCTAGATATTTTACTTTATAACGTGTTAAATATGGATATTTTTCATACACAAACCCATTGATTCGCTTCAGAAGGCCTTTATTAACACCTGGAGCCGTGTGGAGCACTTTCATAATGGATGCACTTTTTTGAGCTTCAAATTTTGGGCTGCCATTCACTGCCATTATAAAGCTTGGATTAGCCAGGACATTTATTAATATAACTCAGATTGTGTCCGTCTGAAAGAAGAATGTCATATAAACCTAGGATGGCTTGAGGATGAGTAAATCATGGGGTAATTTTCATTTTTGGGTGAACCATCCCTTTAAGTACAGCAGTGAAGTAGAAATACTTCATTACTGTCCATCACTGAAAACTAGTTTATTAGATTTGTATCCAAACAATGCAGAAAGTGAGAATTACAAGAAGGTGGAGGAGGAAATTAAATGTTTATAATGAAAGCTTGTCACTATTCATGGAGCTAAAAGGCTAGTTGTATCTAGCAGGATAACTTTGATGTGGGCAGTTTCGTAGTGACTTGATATAATAACTTGATATCATAAAAACAACAAGGCTGAAAATCTAAAATTGAGTGAATGATATTTCTGGTCATTTTTCAGTAATTGAATGCTTTATCTTTCCTGTGTCATTAATAGTAAATTGAGACATCAAGCCCAAAGTGAGCGCTTTGGATACAGAGAGGTAAGAGAGAGTTAGCAGAAATGCTTTAGAGAGCTCATACCTGACATCTTTATCATGTTAGTCAAGGCTAATTGTACTAACTCTTAGCATTTGTGTCAATTGCAGGTTATTTTAAAAGGAGACCCGAAGAAGCTCAATCTTCATGGGGTAAGAAACTGCCTTGTCTAGATCCCTTGAAAACCTGGAAACATGAGGGATTCCCAAGCCTGGAGGAAATTAATACAATTTATTTAAAGGGGTGATGAATTGAGAAATCAACTTTCCTTTGAGCTTTTGATATATAAAAGTTAATCGTGATATAAAAATATCCTGTACGTTTCAGAGCTGAAAACTTCCTTGTTAGTCAAAGAAAAGCTTTTATTGACACCAGGCCCAGCAAACGACCGATTTTAGAATGTGCCCGGCTATGACGTGAGAGTGTAGTGAAGCAAGGCCTTAACAGAAGAAGAACAACGCCTGATTCTGTAGCCCCGCCCACCGACTAGAGCAGCATAGAGCTAAACCGCATCGGATTTCTAAGCAGTAAACATACCACATAAACTTTTCGGATTCAGATTTTTAAGCATTCGGATTCCAATATTATGAATGCATGGATGAACTTTATTTTTATTGAATATCCAGCTCACGTGGGGAAGACATTGCGCGTTTGTTCCTTCATTTCACCACGGAGTCATTTGTAAACAAGAGACTGGATTTGCAGACAGGATGATATTACATGAACGAAATGAAGCAACACACTAATGTGAGTAAAAAATGTGATAGTATTACATTGTTACAGATCGTTTGATATCTATGGATTATGTGTACGTGTCTAACAGAACATACCTTAGCACGCTGTCACAGGCTGGAAAATACTTATTTGTGGCGTTCTTGGTTCATTACTGTCTTGATGTGCGTTGTTCATTCTCTTGACTCGATATTTGAAGGCCATGCGTATGTGTGCGTATGTGTGTGTGTGTGTGCGTGTGTACGGTTCACGGTTATATTCATCAATCAGGCGGGCCAAGTAACAAGTAAGTAATAAAAATGTATCATTCCAATCAATCGCGGGTGGATGAGAGATGAATCATTGTGTTTGTTTGATAAAGACATTTTGCGAGCCCTGGCTGTGGACTGGGCGATTCATTCCGGTTGCCGTTTGCCACACGCCGTCACTGACAGGGGGAGCAGAGGCTCATTAAATATGCAAATCTTATCCAATCCTAACCGTGGGCGTTTACTTCCAAGTCTTCAGTGCGGCACGCCCATCAAAACTGAGAGAAACTCTTGAGAGAGCCTCAAAACCAGGTCAGAAAATAGCCTATTTCTTATTCATTATGATGTTTTTGAATGTAAAAACCACGCAAACGTCATAAGTTGACCTCAGACAACAGTATAAACTATTTTAAAAAACCAGTTCATGACCCCTTTAATAGAAATCTAAGACATTTCTATTGTAAATATAATTGTTATTGTTATGCTCAGCCCTAAAACATCTACGGCCAGATTTACTAACATCTAGGAAAATTTAGCGCTGAAAAGGCGTGGACAGGGTTATTTTTGCGGCTGACCTTATTGCATATGTATTTGTAGGATTTTACCTTTCAGACGAAACATTTACGGGAGGAAAGTATTTACTGTAAATAAATCATGCATTGTGATTTACTAAGGTTTGTGGTAGTGGAAATGAGCTGCTGCATCTGTGATCTTTAAAGGAGTCATGAACTGGCTTTTAAAAAAATGTTATGCTGTTGTCAGAGGTCAACTTATGGCGTTCACGTGTTATATTTTATTACTTGGCCCCTGCCCAATCGGAAGGATATAACCGCGAACCGCGCAATACTAACACACAGACACAAGCCAAGTACGTGCATCATTAAAACTTCACTGCAGACAAATCAGCATGTTCAAAAGTTCCGCGATTGTATTTTTCCTTCAAATATCAAGTCAAGAGAGTGAACAACGCACATCAAGAAAGGAATGTTATTTCACTATTTAAGATTGCCCGTCGGCAGGGCCGGTGATGCATTTTGGTAGCCTGACTAGAAAACACATTAGCCCCAGGAAGTCGGGCTAGCGATTTTGCGAGCCCTGGGTCTGATCCCGAATCGCAGGACAATGAACCATAGACCGTAAAAAAATATGGACGACGCGACTTCATTGAATTCCGCTGACCAGAGTTGAAGCTTTCGTAGGCCGCACACAGCGCTGACATCTTGGGCCGAGTCTGCACAGTAGCAATCTCGGGACCGGAGTTGCGCAGTAGAGAGCAGGAAGTAGGGGCGCGATTATCAAAAGCCCGCCCACACTCTCGCAGATGCAGAACAATTCATTATGTTGGTGTGAAATAAACAGTTATGGAAATGTAGAAATTAAAGCTAAAGCTCCAATCTCCTCCCAAAATTTCAGAAAAAAGTCTGTTAGTCCCTTAGTGACAACTTCACTCAGAGAAGCCGTCAATCTCAGCTGTCAATCATGACGTCACACCCCCCGTTTTTATAGTATCAAATAACTAACTAAAACAAAACGTATTTAAAAAACGAACACTTGAAATGAAATCATCGTGATAAAAACTGCCTAAAATGACAGAATCCATCTTTAGGACACAATTATTTGAAGTGTAATGTAATTGTTTAGTGTGTCTCGCGTCCATTCTAATACATGGAGAGGTGGGGTTTAGGAGCTATACTGGGACCAACCACCGGGGGGCGATCGAGGCGCAGAGGCTTCTGTTTCTGAGAGGAGCACTACAGGCTTGCAATGAACCAACAACACCTCAAATACAAAGGATACTCCAGCCTGTGACAGCGTGGTATGTTATGTTTAGTTAGACACTTACACATAATTAGTAGATATCAAACGATCTGTAACAATGCAGTACTATCACATATAAAACACATTTTTTACTTACATAAGTGTGTTGCACCATTCCTGTCGGATTCAATATAGAAGCCACTACACAGCATCGTTTTTTAAATCTCATTCTGTCAAATCTTCAATCTCTTGTTTACAAAAGAAGCTGTGGTGAAATGAAATCAACAAACGCGCAATGTCTTACCCACATGGATTGTAAATAAAGTTCAACCACATTCCTCATGTTGGAATCCAAAGGAAGCTTATGCAGCGACTGTGTTCTTCCACAACCAGGCACTGCACAATATTGTGTAATTTTTAATGGCATGTTTATTGCTCGGTAGCTTGATCCTGTTGGTAGGTCTATGTTATTTATGTTAAAGAATTAGGCATGGGTCTTCTTCTGTTGAGACGGTGCAGTGATATTACGCAGCGCCGGAAAATAGGCTAACTTCCGTCAACATAACCAACGTGACAACCTGCTTGCACAGAGAGCGTGCTGGGAACTATTTTCAGGCGCTGCGCAATATCATTGCGCCGCTGCACCCATGGTACGGCAACAAAGTTCCTTGATCATTACGCAGGAATGAGAGAATAGTTCCTAGCCATATCGGTCTAGAAAATCACAACTTTTCATTTTCCGTTGGTCTTACTAAACGATGTAACAATACACATCACAACATGTAAATAGGAAAATGTTGATGCTATTATGTCACTTATTGAGCAGTAGGCTAGCTGGAGCCATTTACCTCCAGTCTTTGTGCTAAGCTAGGCTAGCGGTGGGTGCGTCACACAGTTATGGCATGCACAGAGATGAGAATGGTATGTATGGACTTATCTAACTCTGGGGGATACGGTGAATAAGCTAAAGTCCCAAAAAGTCGTCGTGTTCCTTTAAAAGCAAAGGCTCTGTTCTTTCTTTTGATATATTGCATGTTCAGATATTCATATAACAAAATATTCTGGGGGCCATGAATTTTTTTGAAAAAGATCAAAAGCGCTGGCGAGGAAAGTGTTAATATCGCAAGATCTCTTCACACCCCTATTAATAATGTCACATATTACTGGTTTTAGATGTTTTTTATCAAATAAATACAGCCCAGCAACCGAGCAATACAGTGTTATAATTTAAGCTTCCATCCATTTGTTTCCTCTTTTCTTCCCTGTTTGTGTCTCCACACCTCTGTGGCGTGTGTGACGTCCCTCTACAGCAGACGTGTGCCGTGTGCCTGGAGGACTTTAAGGTGAAAGATGAGCTGGGAGTGTTGCCGTGCCAACATGCCTTTCACAGGAGGTGAGTAATAAGCTGGAGTGAAACAGCTGGTGTTCATAAAGCTGCAGCTTCCTGCTATTGTTAGCAGCACTGAATCCTTAACTATACTGGGCTGTTTCTCTTTCACATTCTCTGTTTCCCTTTGCATTTACGCCCTTTTTTTCGATTAATGTCTGTTTAGATATTGCCAGATCAGGTGCAGATTAATATTTGCTTTTAAAAATGAGATCAAAATCTAGCAAAAGGTATACAAGCAAAACAATTGGAATAGAAACGATGCAATGCAAGATAACTTTGATATCACTGTCTTGATATCGTTTAAAAAAATCATCCAATTTAGACAATAATTGTCTAATTCTTTCTGTGCTAATGCTCATATTTAAATTATACTTTTTTTTTTGTAATTTAATGAAAAAAAGACCAATGATGGAGAAAAGATGCATTAAAAGTGTTTCAAACTAAGGGCCCTATTTTAACGATCTGAGATCTGAGGGCATGGTCGGAAGCTCATGGTGCAGGTGCACTTTTGCTAGTTTAACGACAGGAAAAACAGTCGGCGCGCCCGGCACATGGTCCAAAAGGATTGTTCCTAGTGTCTTAATGAGTCATGGGTGTGTTTTGGGCGTAACGTGCAATAAACCAATCAGTCTTTCATCTCCCTTTCCCTTTAAGGGTGCTTTCACACTAACACTTTTGGTGCGCACCAGTTCGGTTCGTTTGGATGATGTGAATGCTGTCTTCGAACTCGGACGCACACCTGCGAACCATACCCGAGTCCACTTAAAAAGTTGGTCTGGGGTTCGGTTCATATGAACTCCGGTACGGTTCGCTGCTGATGTGAATGCAATTGTACTAAATTGCGGAAATGAACCGCTATTAATGACGTATGATTTGATAAAAATATGTGTTTGTGCGTGTTTCACTCATTTTCTTGACGAGCGTGACTGACTTAGGCCGTATGTCCACCAAAGCATTTTTTCACGCAGCTGGCTGGCGTATTCAATTGTTTTCAATGGGAGCACCGCGTTTTTAGAACGCCATGAGCGTAACGAGGAGCTGAGCGTTCAGCGTTTTTTACTGGTCGCCTAGAGTTGAAGAATGTTCAAATTTGAGTAAAACGCAGCGCTCATCACTGTCACTTTTCACCCAGCCGTCCAATCACAGTGGAGGAGGGGCGGGACAAATACAACACCGACCAACCGCCACATTCTGCTTGTAATGTACAACATCAACAGATGATAACAAGCAGTATAATAAGGCCGCGTGTCCACCAAAGCGTTTTTATCCAGCTGAAAATGCTAGGCGCTCTGCTGAAAACGCCTCCCTGTGGGCGCTTGAGAGTGTTTTGGCAGCACAGTGTTTTTTTCAGTTGAGACTCTTTGCTTGTTATGATACGGAATATCTGCGGAATTGTTACTAGCATCTCATTTCACAGATAGTTTTTTTTCTGTATTGATTCTATATAAAATGCTGATACAATGTAAAGTATTTGCTCTGCCTCTTGTTTTAAATGATTTTGTTCCGTTATTATACTGCTTGTTGTCATTTGTTGACGTTGTACAGTACAAGCAGAATGTTGCGGTTGGTCGGTGTTGTATTTGTCCCGCCCCTCCTCCACTCTGATTGGGTGAAAAGTGACAGTGATGAGCACTGCATTTTATTCAAAGTTGAACATTCTTCAACTCTAGGTGACCAGTAAAAAACGCTAAGCGCTCGCAATCGAACTCTGGTTCGGTCCAGGCAATTGAACCAAGTGTGAAAGCACCCTAAAAGCCAGTTGCGCTTGCACCATGGAGGATTCGCTATTTACATGTGAGCGGAAAGACTGAACGCTTCTCCTTTTACTTTTAATAATATTTTTAATTCCCTGTGTTTGTAACAAGCAGAGTGTATGCGCATTGTGAACCCGCTTGTAGGCACATATTACTAACATGCCCTTTAAATAAAACAGAAAATACTGCTCTATTAACTTTAGAGCAGGTTTTTGTTGGTCAATGGCGCAGTCGTTTTCAGTTCCTCAAAATAGCAACGCGCCAACAATGCACCTGAACACTTGGTTTTCAGACCAGCACACCCATGGGCGAACAGATGGGTGCCAGTGCATTTTCTATTTAAACAACGTGACGCTGGACGTGAAAATTATAACTGCATCACGCTGAAACTAGCAAAAAACACTTGCGCCGCGCCTGGCATCGCATTGTGCCGGGTGAATGATAGGGCCCAACCATGAGCCAAAACATTATGACCTAATATGCTGTTGGTCCTCTGTGTGCTGCCAAAAGAGCACCGTCCCGCCAAGGCATGAACTCTACAAAGCTGTCCTGTGGTATCTGGCACCAAGGCATTAGCAGCAGATCCTTCAAGTCCTGTAGGTTGTGAGGTGGAGCCGCCGTGAGTTAAGCCTAATGGTCCAGCACATCCCACGGATGCTCAAATGGATTGAGCTCTTCATCATATTCCTCAAACCATTCCTGATCAATGTGTGCAGTGTGGCAGGTTGCATTATCATGCAGAAAGAGGGAACACCAATGTTTAGATTGGTAGTGTCAAATTTTGTCCAAAAGAATGGCCCAACCCAGGGTTTTCCGGCAGAACATTGGCCACACTCCCTCCAATGGTCACACTCCCTCCAATGGTCGTCCCACAGCTCCACAGGTAAACGGTGCACACGGACACGGCCGTCCACGTGACGTAAAAGAAAATGGGCGACCTTCTTCCATTGCTCCAAGGTCAAGTTCAGGTGTTTTCCACGGTGGGCAGGAGTCATTAGCAGAGTGCAATGCACCTTCTACAAACAATGTTAACAAAACAATAAAGAACGTTTTTGTGCTAACCTTTTGAGAACATTACATTATTGAAGACCAGATAACATTAACGTAAAGTTTTATTAATGCTACTGGAAGACCTTTTGTTCATAACTTTGAGAGAACCTTGCCAGAAATTATGAGAACGTTCCCTGTTAGCTGGGATAACACAAAGTATATTAGGAATGCACAATATATCGGCCACCATATCTGTATCAGTTCAGTGCAACATGTGCAGTGCAAGTCTGTCATATATCATATATCTGTTTGTTTTTGTAATCAGACTCAAACATTTTATAAAAATTAGGATTTAGACTTATCAGCCAATATATCGGTTATCGGCTTTCAAATGTAAAGAATTATCAGTTATTGGTATCGGCCAATATCTCGTCGCTAAATTGTTAATGTACATTAAATGTAATTTAAAATATGAAAATAACTAGAAATGCGTCATCACAGTCTAAAAGGGTCCATAAGAAGTACATCAATACAGGAACAAGATCACAAGGCAAATGCAAATGCACATTTGTATGTGTGTTGGTGGACTAAATGCAGAACGTGTGTGTTTGCAGGTGTGTGGTGAAGTGGCTGGAGGTGCGCTGCGTCTGCCCCATGTGTAATAAACCCCTGGCCGGATCGACGGAGCAGCACCAGAGCATAGGCACCCTGCTGGATGAGCTGGTGTAGCCTGACATCAGACTCTCTCTGGAGTTTTTTTACAGACATAAACAGCCCAATAACTCTCTGATCTGACTGTGACTCTCACCATATTCTGAGACTGAACCTCACAGATGAACTCAGCGACACATTTTCTCAACAAAACACAAGGGAAACCATAGATGCTCGATTGAAGAAACTTTTAGGATAAGGCTTTGTATCTTTTGAGGAAAAGGCCTTTCATTTAACGTTGAAGGCTAACCGAGCTGTTCAGTCAATGTCAGTTTGTATGCTGACCCACAAAGCTAATTCACCACAGGTTCTCTGAGGATTTTACTGTAAATGCGGTTTTAAAGGGTTAGTTCACCCAAAAATGAAAATTCTGTCATTAATTACTCACCCTCATGTCATTCCAAGACTTTCGTTCATCTTTGGAACACAAATGAAGATCTTTTTGATGAAATCTGAGAGATTTCTGTCCCTCCATTGACAGCTACGCAACTGACCACTTTGATGCTTCAAACTGTTCATAAAGAGACCGGAAAACTAATCCATATGAATTGAGCGGTTTAGTAAAAATTTTCTGAAGAGACTCGATCACTTTATATGATGAACAGACTGAAATTAGGCTTTTATTCAGAAACATTGATCAGCGAACAAACAGAAGCTCAACCGAACCTGCTTGATGCGCGAGAACAAACCACACAAAACCGCATTGGTTCTTGCTGAAGCTCAAACGTGCTGTGTAACAGGAGAAAGAGCAAGAACCAATTAGGTTTATTTTTTGTGTTACGCAGCACGTTTGAGCTTAAGCAAGAACCAATGAGGTTCGTTCTTGTGTTACGCAACACGTTTGAGCTTCCACAAGAACCAGTGAGGTTCATTCTTGTGTTGCGCAGCACGTTTAAGCTTCAGCAAGAACCAATGAGGTTCATGCTCATGTTACGCAGCACATTTGAGCTTCAGCAAGAACCAATGAGGTTCATTCTCGTGTTACACAGCACGTTTGAGCTTCCTCAAGAACCAATGAGGTTCATTCTCGTGTTACGCAGCACGTTTGAGCTTCCTCAGGAACCAATGAGGTTCATTCTTGTGTCACGCAGCACATTTGAGCTTCAACAAGAACCAATGAGGTTCATTCTCGTGTTACGCAACACGTTTGAGCTTCCTCAGGAACCAATGAGGTTCATTCTCGTGTCACGCAGCATGTTTGAGCTTCAGCAAGAACCAATGAGGTTCATTCTCATGTTACGCAGCATATTTGAGCTTCAGCAAGAACCAATGAGGTTCATTCTCGTGTTACGCAGCACGTTTGAGCTTCAACAAGAACCAATGAGGTTCATTCTTATGTTACGCAACACGTTTGAGCTTCCTCAGGAACCAATGAGGTTCATTCTTGTGTCACGCAGCACATTTGAGCTTCAACAAGAACCAATGAGGTTCATTCTCGTGTTACGCAAAACGTTTGAGCTTCCTCAGGAACCAATGAGGTTCATTCTTGTGTCACACAGCATGTTTGAGCTTCAACAAGAACCAATGAGGTTCATTCTCGTGTTACGCAACACGTTTGAGCTTCCTCAGGAACCAATGAGGTTCATTCTTGTGTCACGCAGCACATTTGAGCTTCATCAAGAACCAATGAGGTTCGTTCTTGTGTTACGCAGCACGATTAAGCTTCCGCAAGAACCAATGAGGTTCACTCTCGTGTCACGCAGCACATTTGAGCTTCTGCAAGAACCAATGAGGTTAATTCTCGTGTCACGCAGCACGTTTGAGCTTCTGCAAGAACCAATGAGGTTCATTCTCATGTTACGCAGCACGTTTGAGCTTCAGCAAGAACCAATGAGGTTCATTCTCATGTTACGCAGCACGTTTGACCTTCCGCAAGCAGGATCGGTTCAGCTTCTGTTTATGTTTGCTGATCAGTGTTTGTGAATAAAAGCCTAAATCTGTTCATCATATAAAGCGATCAAGTTTCATCAGAAAATTTGGACTAAACCGCTCAATTTATATGGATTAGTTTTACTGTCTCTTTATGAACTTTTTGAAGCATCAAAGTGGTAGTTGCGTAGCTGTCAATAGAGGGACAGAAATCTCTCAGATTTCATCAAAAAGATCTTCATTTGTGTTCCCGAAGATGAACAAAGGTCTTACGGGTTTGCAATGACACGAGGGTGAGTAATTAATGACAGAATTTTTATTTTTGGGAGAACTATCTCTTAAAAGTAAAATAAGGTCTGGTTAACACTACTTCAAGGTTTATGAAGAATGTGAAATTGGAAACACTTGAGTGCTTTATAAACTGAAGTTGCTACATAAGAACTACAACTACCACAAGGATGTGAGTTTCAATACTTGAACAAACAAACAACCATTGTAGTCTTTTAAGTAGAAACTTTTTTTAAAGCACACAATAGTTTTACAATTCTCATCGGAGGTATTAATGTGTGTAATTTGTGTTGTAGAACAAACTGTGCCAAAATTAAATGTAAACACAGACCTTATTTTACTCCAAAAACCACTGAAAACTCCAGTGAGAATCCCTCACTCAAACCTACTAATTGTCTTCTGGGTTTTAGGGCTACAAACTGAACATCTGTACTGTAAATACTCTACATAAGACCGGCTGAGATGGAGGAAACCACATTTACAGCATTCCAGCAACAACAGCACAGTGCATTGGGCCCAAAGAATTTCATCACAGAGTGTGTGTGTGTGTGTGTGTGTGTGTGTGTGTGTGTGTGTGTGTGTGTGTGTGTGTGTGTGTGTGTGTGTGTGTGTGTGGATTTTACAGTCATCAGTAGTAGTGACAGATGTCGCGTTCATTCTAGATTATATGTGCACAAATCATCGACTGTCTTAAGAGATTTTAAGCAAACACTACCACAGAAATGGGCTGCCAGTGAAAACACAAGTGACTTTCTTTTTGTATTTCAAGTTTTTTGTGTTTGTTCACTGTAATCTGTTTTGCCATTGTTATCTGCAGTGTTTTAGTCAATGTTTTCACACCAAAAAAACAACAAAAAAATTTGACAGCATTTATCTGTGCAGTATTTTTCCTTTTCGCTGTGTGAGTGTTCAGCTGACCTTTAACCTGTTAACTGTCACATGTGGAAAGGATCTGAGCTTAAATGGTTGAATGAATGCTTTGAAATACAGAGGTGAAAAAAAGTGTGAAAATTATAGAAGTCCAAGTTTACTGTAAAGCATATGTACCTGAACTAAACATTTTTATTTTATACAAAATATATATTTCACAAAATAAGTTGTAATCTAAAATTGCTAGAAAATCTAATTTGAAGTTGATATCACAAAAATGTAGGTTACTGTGAGATTTTCTTTAGGTGCTATACCAAAATAGCCACCTCCGCCATCTTGGAACATAGATTGTAAACAAAGATAAACAACGCACCTTCACTCTCTTCCATTGTAGAAAAGTAAAGCCACCAATGTCCCAATATGGCACTGACATCTTCCGCTGATTCGGGACCTGAGTCTGTGCAATAGTAAGCTCCACTTCTTACTATTGCGCAGACTCAGGTCCCGAATCAGCACAAGATATAAGGTATCAATGCCCCGCCCACACTCCTGCCGAATCGGTTAGTATAGTCAAAAGTTCCGTTTTCACCGGCATAACCCAGAACAATTTTTCCCAGGAACTTTTTCCCCCAGACCTGTTGCTGTCTGTGTTTCCATCGCGGTCTAAAGTACCGTAAAGATTAGTCCGGTGATCTAGGACTGTGCGCGACTTTCCCGCTGGATTTATATAAGCTTAATATAAGCTTAATAAAGCCTGAACCTCGTCGTCTGTCCATTGGTCTTATTTTTTAAACTCCATTTGATTCGAAACTCTTCGTTGATTCGAGCAACTCTTACTGCAAGGGCAACAGACTTTTATAAATGGTGGTTGAAATAAAATGTTGCATGGAGTCAACCAATCAAAATGCTACGTGAACTCAAATCAATCAGCATTTTCAAGTCCCACCTCTGAAAGTTCCTGAACTTTGAAAAAAAAAATAATAACTTTGCGAGCAGGAACTTTCTGAGGTGGAAATTTTTACCTGGAACTTCCTTTAGACCCTGGTCCCTGCGGTTGAAACACACCGAGTACCACCCCAAAGTCCCTAGTTCCTGGGGAAAGAAATTAAAAGTTAAAGCTCCAATCTCCCCCTGAAAATCCCCCAAAAAGTCTGTTGGTGCCTCAGTGACTACTTTTCTCAGAGAAGCTGTCAATCTCAGCTCATCGAAACGTTTGGCTTTACTTTTCAGGACTTGTGTGGCACACTTGGGACTTGAAATCGTCCCAATACCCTCAAAACGGGCACTAATTGAGGAAACAGCCCTTTTCTGGTGTCCGAAACCGGACATTATCGAGTGCACTCCCACATTCAATCCCACAATGCACCGCAATAATGAGTACTGTCCAAATTCGCTCACTCTTCTTCAAGTGAACTGTATTAGTGGACTAACGTTGGGAATAGTAATTGAAGGTTTAGGGTTAGGGTTAGCCTTTGAACGGTTAACATGACAACAACAAATCAATGAATTTTCATCAAAAATGTAACTGCATTGTGCAGTCTAGCTCTGTAAAACCCACCAAGCTATAAATTCCAGACTAAATGGGTTAACCTTTCAGATGTGTATTTTATTGTATAACTCTATATGCAATATCCATATGCAGAATTAGCACATTAATGATAAACTACATGTGAAAGTCATCTGCTAATGTCTATTGCAGATATAGTCATACATGTGAATAACTGGTTTCAGATGTACATTGACTGTTCCAATATGGCGGATGGCTTGCGTATAGCAGCCCACAGGTACTAATGAGCCTATATTGTAGGGGAATTTACAGTTAAGACCCGAGGACCAGGTATGATGAATGAAGATTGCAGTCAATTGGAGAAAAAAATTGACTGAAGAATAGTTTGCTGTTTCATCAGCTTCAACACTCAGCAAGGAGTTTGTAGTCTCAATACAAAAGCAACTACAAGTCCCTAAACTACATCATTACTTCAGGTTGAATGATTCTGATGGGAAAATCTCCACATATGGACATATAGAATCATATCTCCATTGGTTATCCGGATGACAACAAGGGTCCTGTTTTAGGCTGGCTACACACTTGAAGATTTTAATCTTAGATTTTGGAGAAGGCTATAGCTACTGCCTGGAGATCTCCAAAATAGGGTCTGGTTTCCTCCCATTGACAGACAGGCACATGACACACATAAGTGATTTTCTCCCCAAACCCAGTTCCGTGCAAACTCTGTGTGGGATTTGCGTTGAATAGCGTGCTAAAGAAAATGGCAGTTTAGGAGATAAGCAGTAAGCAGTTAAGATCATCCGATATGAGATATCATACAACTCCCCAAATGGAACTTGCTGGACAATGGGACCTTTTTAGCTAGCCTCGAACCCCACAATGCCCCTGTTGCTTAGAACACAGCGATAGAGTAAAACATGCCACATGCGCTGCATTGGGAGAATTTGGGACAGCTCGCTGTGTATCCCGTTTTTATTGTTGAGCAGAGGTTCAAACTCCGGTCTGAACAGCAATAGCCATCCCGCTAGAAATGTGATGTTCCCAGAACGTTCTCTGAATATCCCTGCTGGTGTCTGGTAACATTCCCAAAACATTCAAGGGTTGGACGTTCTCGGAATGTTTAGGGGACCATACTTTATTTGGAAATTGGATGTTCCCAGAACATTTTCAGAACGTCCCCGCTGGTGTTAAGGACGTAATCTAGTAACGTTCCTAGAATGTTCCGAGACAGACATGATGTGGAGATCTTAAAAGGGTTGGGGGACGATTTTTCAAAAATCAATCCAAACAGACGTGGTTTAACACTGAAGACGCGTCACGCTGAACCATTACACATGATGGAAAGTCTTTATTGCTCTATTTCGCAAGGAACAGACACTTACTTTGACAGATGTTCTTCATAAACCGTACAAAAATACCTCAGTGCATTCACAGAAGATGTTGATGAGGACAATGGCGGTAACAGTAACTGTGAAGGTGACGATGACGGTCAACAGAAAGTTTCTCCCCATGCTCACCCTGCCGCCATGATCCCAAACCCTTAGCCGCCACAGAGGTGAGCACACATACAGACACCACGCCCCCAGTGCCACCCACAGTAACCGATGACGTAACTTAGCGCATGCACATACACAACAGTATAGAAAAAGAGGAAATACCATAAAAGACTAATCAAACCCAATGTATGGCTCCTACATGTGGAGTTCTTTAAAGGTCCCATGGCATGACATTTTTATTTTATGAGGTTTTTCAACATTAATATGAGTTCCCCTAGCCTGAATATTGTCCCCAAGTGGCTAGAAATTTCGATTGGTGTAAACCGAGTTCTGGCTGTCTTTCTCTGCCTTTGAGAAAATGACAGCCCAGATGAGCTGATCTTGAATTTTCCTGTTATGACGTCATAACAGGAATGGTTACCTCCCTTTCCTCCGCCCAGAGTATTTGGCACGCCCATCCGAGCGCCATATTTGTTTGTCCTCGAGAGATCATGGCTTGTGAACGAGTGAATGTTGGCAGTTTCTCAGTGTTTGGATGTACAAATAAAAACAGAAGTCTTTTTTCAGTTCCTTCTGATCTGTGATCAGTGATTTCTGATGTGTAGCTAATTATTCAAGTTCACACAGAACGTTATTATTCGTGCACACGCTGCGGCTTCTCTCCCGACTGTTTTTGTGTTTTCTATCTTGTGAGTCAGTTTTTTTTGTACGTCCTCGTCGCGTCTATCTGTTCTTAAATGTGCATACAATCGTGAGTTTCTGCTCAACATCGGCAGAGCCACATCTTTAGATATAAACCTCACGCACGTCAATGCACAGGCTGCACTGCCCGGTCGGCCTTCAACATCACCGACCCCCAGTACTGCATGTGGCCCACAACGGAGGCACCATACGCGGCTAGCCAGCTATCCCCACAATAAACTGGATTAAACCCGATTACTGTGCTATTGTCTTTGTTTGCACTGTGTACTCAATGCGTGTCACTGACGCTTTTCATATGATAGGAAAATATCTAAAAATAATGCTGGAATTCAATAAGGAGGAAGACGGGCTCAGCGTGACTAGGACTCGGACTTTATTCAGAACTCTCAGTTACAAACAAAATAAACTTTCACTGACAGCGCTCTCACAATTCAGTAGTTACAATATATAACTTTGTTAGCAATCGCTCCGTCTCTGGTCCATTGATGTCCGGTTCGCAAACTAATCGTTCTTTTGAACCAGTTATTTTTAGTGAACCGGTCGAATCAGTTCACCAAATCGGACTGAATCGTTCTAAACAATATAAGTACACCTCAGAATACATTATAAAATAAACAAAAAAATCCATGTCATAGGACCTTTATGGGTTTGGGGGACGTGATTTGGTGGACCTTCACAGAACATTAAGGACATTCTGGGGATGATAAGGTGACCTTTAGACTTTCCCTCTACACTGCGTTCCCATAACGTTTGCAGGACCTTTAGGGGACCAACCTGGAATGTTTTTGGTACAATTTAGGTCCTTCCATCACGTTTACTGAATGTTTTCAGAACATGTTTGTGTGAATCAATGTACACTGTGCTGCTTTGCAAATGAGGGTCAGTGAAACGCAGGATTTGCACAAAGGTTGCTTCTCAAAGATGGATCAATACCAACTGTTTGTCCAACTTCCAATTCAGAACATACAGAATGTAGTATTTTGTGAAAGTACGCAAATCGCTATAGACACTATACACACAGATACACCGCTTCTTCAAGGTTGGAATTGGTCGAAAACAAAACTTTCCCAAAACATACTGATAAGACTTTCTCTCAGTAAGAGGTTCAGACAATATTCAGCATTATTCTCTAGTGATTGAAGGTGAAGAGTAAAGTAAATGTGTTAACTGGGAATTGGGGTAACTTTATTTTGATGGTCCCTTTTGAACATTCTGTTGATTATACAGGGAGTGCAGAATTATTAGGCACGTTGATTTTCTGATCATATTTTTTTCCAGGCACATTTGACCAATTCCAAACCACAGTAATCCTAATAACTACTATTGATTTAGTATTTAATAATGTATAAGTGATATATAATTGTTCATGAAGGCTGGAAATGAAAATCACCTTATATTCAGGTGTGCAGAATTATTAGGCATGTTTTCTTTTACTGATAAATTGGGCCAAAAAAGAGATTTAACTCAGACTGAAAAGTCAAAAAGTATTAAATGCCCATGAGAAGGATGCAATACTAATGCAATACTAGACATTGCAGTTAAGGCATGACCATTGGACAGTGAAATGCTCGTTGGGTCAGCAGGATCTGACAAAAACAGGTGGTGAAGAAAAGACACCTATTAACTGCAAAAGAATTAAGAATTAAGGTGAAGAATTAAGGGTGAAACCATCAGGAACCCTTTAGTCTCCAGTGCCACTATTTTCCAGAGCTGCAACCTACCTGGAGTCTCCAGAAGTGCAAGGTGTCAGGATCTCAGAGACTTCAGTTAGGTAAAAAATCCTAAAAAATGACCCCAACTAGATAAGAATCACAAGCTGAAGTGTTGTAAAATACATGAAGAAGGTTTTTTTATAGGCTTTATAGGTTTTATAGGTTGAGAATGACTCTTGAAGGACCAGCACCACATCCTCTAGTACCACTGTTTGAAGAATTAATCTTCCAGAATCTGGCAGTATGTTTTGGGAGTTCATTTTTAGTCCATCTCTGCAAAACGGACTTCAGGATGGACTAAAATGAACTCCCAAAACGTACTGCCAGATTCTGGAAGATGAATTCTTCAAACAGTGGTACTAGAGGATGTGGTGCTGGTCCTTCAAGAGTCACTCTCAACCTATCTGTCCATAAAGCCTATAAAAAAACCTTCTTCATGTATTTTACAACACTTCAGCTTATGATTCTTATCTAGTGGGGGTCATTTTTTAGGATTCTTTACCTAACTGAAGTCTCTGAGATCCTGACACCTTGCACTTCTGGAGACTCCAGGTAGGTTGCAGCTCTGGAAAATGGTGGCGCTGGAGACTAAAGGGTTCCTGATGGTTTCACCCTTAATTCTTGACCTTAATTCTTAATTCTTTTGCGGTTAACAGGTGTCTTTTCTCCGCCACATGTTTTTGTCTGACCCTGCTGACCCAACGAGCATTTCACTGTCCAATGGTCACGCCTTAACTGCAATGTCTAGTATTGCATTAGTATTGCATCCTTCTCATGGGCATTTAATACTTTTTGACTTTTCAGTCTGAGTTAAATCTCTTTTTTGGCTCAATTTATCTGTAAAAGAAAACATGCCTAATAATTCTGCACACCTGAATATTAGATGATTTTCATTTCCAGCCTTCATGAACAATTATATATCACTTATACATTATTAAATACTAAATCAATAGTAGTTATTAGGATTTCTGTGGTTTGGAATTGGTCAAATGTGCCTGGAAAAAAAATATGATCAGAAAATCAACGTGCCTAATAATTCTGCACTCCCTGTAAGTAACTTTATAACTACATGTCAAGTCTCTAACTCATTAGAATATTAGTAGACTCTGCTTGATATCTGCTAACTCTTTATTGTGATGGTCCTTCAACAGACATTCTAATGTCTATAAGCAACTATCCTAACCCTACCAGTCTATTAATACTCCACTAGCACTCTAATGAGAGTTAGTAGACATGTATGTGCAACGTTACATATAGTCAACAGAATATGTTCAAGGGACCATCAAAATAAAGTGAAACCAATATGTGTTTTAAAGGGTGGTTGATTATGATTTCCCTTTTTTAATGTTAGTTAAAGCAAAACAACATCTGCAAAGTTACGACGCTCAAAGTTCAAAGCAAAGGGAGATATTTTCTTTTAAAGAACTGGCTTTTTAAGGACTACAACAAATGGCTGGTAGGGACTACAATGAGCTTCTTTACGGGTTAGTGACATCACTAACCCTACAATTTACATAAACCCTGCCTCCAGGAACACGCAACAAAGGCCATGTTGAGAAGAGGAAGGCCATGTTGTAGTCGAGCAAATTTGGGGTCGTATCCATCTTTTCACATTTTTTTGCAATACAGTACGAACCAGGGTACGTGAGTGGAGTGGGAGCGGAGTGATTTTGAATGGAGTGAGGAGCGGGTTTTTTAAAAGTGTATGTTATAAACCAAACTTTTGTGATATTTCAGAGCTTACTTAAATACTTTAGCCGCAAATTTCCTCGGAGCGAAGACGGAGGCGTGTTTTTGATATCAGTGAGTGAGGAGTGGAGCGGGTATAGTGGGAAAAAGTTTCTGACATTTTCAGTGCATGTCTGCATGAGGTAATTGGAGCTGCTGACACAAGCTCTTGAAGCTCCGCCCTCTTCTTGAAAGGGGGCCGGAGGCACCAGCTCATTTGCATTTAAAGAGACATACACAAAAACGCAGAATTTTTGCTCACCCTCAAAAAGGGACACTTTTAACATGCTATAAAAAAAATTCTGTGCATGGTATTTTGAGCTAAAACTTCACATACACACTCTGGGGACATCAGAGACTTATTTTACATCTTGTAAAAAGGGGCGTTATTGGACCCCTTTAACATGTGTTGGGGGCTTCTCTTATAAACAAGGAGAGAGCATGTGGCCATAATCCATCCTTCCCAAATTCTTCCAGCCTTTCCTTGTGCTCTGATCAACTCTTTCACTTCACAGCACCTCTGGACAGCACATACACAATGTATACAGCAATGCAAACGATTCCGAATATGGCCATATTATGTGAAACGGAGGACTTTCAGGTGAAAGATGAGCTGCGGCTGTTTCCATGACAACAGCACTTTCACTGGAGGTGAGTGTTACATCCAGACAACAGGTTGGTGAGGCTGAGGTTTGATTCATTGATTCGTAACTCAACAGTGTTTTTTTAGAGAGGTCTCCTGACGCATTTTACATGACAAATGTTTAGTAAAACATTGCTGTTGTCACTAAGCTTTTGATTAACTTGCATAGATCGTGTCATGTGTTTATGATTCAAACATTTTGCCAATCTCACAGAAGAAAAAATAGCAGAATACAGGGCTATGTTCATACTATGGTGCAATAGAGTGCAAGGGCTGCATTCAAAATCACATACTTCCCTATAATATAGTGGGTGAGATTCTGAAGTGTGCATATGATGGACACTTTACTATCCCATGAGACTACAGGAGAGGATTTATGAATGGCAGTGAAGCGACGCAACTGACGATGTGATAATGACCCATGGCAAATGTAGTTCGTCCAGATAACATTCATATACAGACATTAATTCTATATAGAACTTACTTTTTTAGCAGCTGTGAAGTAATTACTTCAAAATAAGTACCTACTCAAGGACATGGTGAAAAACTGGATTACAGATATTTGTATGCATATTTTGTAATAAACAACAACTTTAAATGAATAGTTTTATATTTCTCCATCATTTTTTTAGTCACCATGAAATCTAAATGAACAATACTTTTTTTTATTTATGGAATATTGTGGGGAAACCTGTCACTCACATGAGATTGACCAATGGCAAACAACAACCATCCAATCAAAGCACAGAAAAAAATTTATATCAGAAAATGTATATTTCCCAAATAAAATAAGAATTTTAATTATATTGTCCATCTCCAATAAATCAGTATCACATTCCATAAACAAGACCATGTATCAGTTATTGTAGCAATTTAGTAAAAAAATAAATAAAAACATCAATAAAAGTTCACCCAAAAATGAAAATTCATTAATTCCTCACCCTCATGTCAAAACCCGTAAGACCTTTGTTCATCTTCAGAACACAAATTAAGATATTTTTGATGAAATCCGAGAACTCTCTGATCCCTCCATAGACAGCAATTTAATGAACACTTCCAAGGCCTAGAAAGGAAGTAAAGACATCGTTAAAATAGTCCATGTGGCTTCAGTGGTTCAACCTTAATGTTATGAAGTGACGAGAATACTTTTTGTGTGCGAAAAAACTACGAAAAATAACGACTTTATTCAACAACTTGTGTGTGTGTGATGCTGACGCAGGAGCTGGCCAATGTAAATCCGGCTTCTCTGGATAAAGTTGTCACAGAGGCACTAACGGACTATTTTTCTGTCGATTCAGCAGTTTGGATCGCCAAATTTCAGCAGTTTGGCGGTTTGATACGCGATCCGAATCATGATTCGACTCAGTGATTCATAACGCTTCGAAGCTTCATGAGGCCGTGTTTTGAAATCGTCATCACTAGATATAAGTCGTTATTTAGGGTTTTTTTGCGCACAAAAACTATTTTCGTCACTCCATAAAGTTATTGTAGAACCACTGTAGTGAGATGGACTTTGTAACGACGTCTTTAGTACCTTTTAAGAGTCTTGAGAGTGTACCGTGCATTGTGCTAATGGAGGCCTTTCAGAGCCATCAGATTTCAACTAAAATAATTCATTTGTGTTCTGAAGATGAACGGAGGTCTTACGGGTGTCGAACGACATGAGGGTAAGTAATTAATGACAGAATTTTCATTTTTGGGTGAACTAACCCTTTAAGGTTGAACCACTGCAGTCACATGGACTATTTTAACGATGTCTTTACTTCCTTTCTGGGCCTTGGAAGTGTTCATTAAATTGCTGACTATGGAGGGATCAGAGAGCTCTCGGATTTCATCAAAAGTATCTTCATTTGTGCTTCGAAGTTGAACGAAGGTTTCACGGGTTTGGGTCAACATGAAGGTGAGGAATTGATGACAGAATTTTCATTTTTGGGTGAACTAACCCTTTAATAATGAAACTTGGGACTAAAATTAAATTAGTATAATTACAACCGAAAAAGACAGCAACGCTGTTTTAAATAAAGTAAGGATAATATAGATGTATTATTTTAAAGAGAGTTTTTTTTCTACTTACGAAGGTGACTGACAGTTGCAGAACTCAACACATGATTGGCTCACGAGGCGCACGTGATCCTAAAAGCCGTTTGGCGGAGTGTCGCGCAGGATGTTCGGCGGCAGAGGGCGGTGTCGCACAGGCAGAGCAGCGGTAAAGCGTGCGAAGAACCTCCCCGTCACTCCAGTGATGTTTATTTCAGGAAACGGGACAGTCAGTAAATCCAACTACATTAGCAGGACTCGCAGACGAAGGAAAGCATGCTGATGGTCGCGTGAACGGCGCATAAAGATGGTGTTCGAGTCAGTGGTGGTCGATGTCCTGAACAGGTTTCTGGGCGACTATGTGGTGAACCTCGACAGCTCGCAGCTCAGCCTCGGCATATGGGGAGGTACAGTAAACGAGCCAGCTGTCAAATACAAACGTGTCTTTGCTGCTAACAACGTGTTTGTGTACATTCACGAATATAACTTCACACAGATATATATCTATAAAAGAGTCAGCTGACCTTACACTGGAATCTGAGAGACAAGCTTTGACTTTGAGGACAGGTTTGAACATGCGTTTTACAGTAACCTCTAACTAAAGCTAACCCACTAACTTGCATGCATAATCTGATTTTCTGGGTTAAATCTACTGTAAGGATGTTGATTAGATCTACTGTCTAGTTATATGTTACTCTGAATTAGTATGGTATTACCTGGATTGGGATAGTTCACCCCACATGTAACGTTAAACTGTCCAGCTTCAAAATGAACCAAAAACTAAAAGTAATTCATGGGACAGTTTTCACTTTTGTGGGAACCTCCGACTGCTTCACGTTCATTCTGAGATCCTGGATACATTTCTATTTATATGCATTTTACTGGATCTTGACTGTCAAAGCATGAACATGTTCTCTTTGACTTTAATCTGAGATTATGACTACAATATTATATAACACGCATGTCCAAAGTTTTATTCCATTTCTCTTGATTTTATTAACATTATATTTTACTTAATATTTTACATAACAGTCTTTTACTACTATATTTTGACAAAATGAAAAGGTTAATATATAAAATATTCCTCTTTTATTAGTTTTCACTGCTGCATCCCTACTTTCTGTCAGATATTTATGAAAACTAATAACTAATCCCTAATTTTAAGTAGGTCTGATTAGTAAAAAAATCACCTCCTGTAGTCTTGTATTTTATACATGTGACATCCAATATTAATTTTCTGACCATAAAATGTCAACAACATTGTGAAATTTTCTGTCTCTGACTGTGATAATAATCAATAGATGGCAAATAATTTACATTTGATCATTTTGCAGATGCTTTTATCCAAAGTGAAATCACTTTGAAACCCCTTTAACCAGGGGCCCATGGCCCTCTGGGGGCCTCAGCAAATTTCCAAGGGAGCCACAGGATGATTTATTTAGGATGCCAAAATTTTCACTGGCCCCACAAAAAAAATAATTAAAAAAATAAAATAGGCCTAGTTATTGTCTTTGTTGTTTTTGACCCATAACCTAAAACTACTAGCTTAACTCATATAAATGTAAAATATTGTTAATGACAAGTAAACTGTCAGCAATAAAATAAGAACAAATAATCCAATTATTAGTAAAAGCACAAATACAATAGAACAAACATACAAATAAAAATACTCATTATATTATATAATACAGCATTATATTATATAAATTATATGGGGTATTTTTCTTACACAAATGCGCCACTTCGCTTCAGAAGGCCTTTATTAGCCCCCCGGAGCTGCATAGAGCAGTTATATGAGGGATAGATGCACCTTTATGGACGTCAAAAATGACCCAACAAGTCACTGCCATTAAAGCTTTGATTAGCCAGGACTTTTTTAATATAACTCTGATTGTATTTGTCTGAAAGAAGAATGTCATATACACCTAGGATGACTTGAGGGTGAGAAAATCATGGGCTAATTTTCATTTTTGGGTGAACTAGCCCTTTAAAGTTACAAAAGTTATTCATTCAAGATCAGTGATTTCTTTTTCTTTGTCGTTGTTGTTTGATTAACATTAAAACACAGACAGAAGCAGGTTTATTAGGCTGCTGTCACTTTAATGCTGCGTTCACACCAAACGTGTGTAAAGTGAGTTCAATGTTAAGTCAATGGAAAGGCGCGTTGACGCGCGTCTGGAGGTCCTGTGGCGTGATAGACGCGTTTTGCGCGGCGCGATGGATGCGATTCCGCCGCATTTGCGCATCCAGTTTGCACGAATTATGCAAATGGAGCATCTTGTGCGATATTAGTGTTTACGCGCGATATTAGTGTTTACGCGCGAGTAGTGCTTTTTGTGCTTTCACACGTTTGAAGCGAATTCGCGCCTGACGCCCGAGTTGAAAAATGTTAACTTTGGCGTCAATTTGCGCCGCGTTAACCAATCAGGAGCCTGCTTGCTGCTGTCACGTGGTGAAGAGACGTGATGAGTAACCCTGCATAATTTAAACATACTACTATTGTGTCCCTAAATGTAGTTTTAAGACTTTTTCAGGTGAGAATGTAGTTGTTTAAAGCTCAAATCTGTGGTTTATTTATAAAGAGAGCGCCTATTTAAAAAAAAATAATCTTGCGTTTTTGGAGTTGTGAGATCCAGGCGATCACGGGCGCTCAGTGCTCATTAACCCCAGCGAGAGCAGCCTTTTCTCGGCCAGTCCTTCTGACGTCTGCCGCTGGCTCGGATGTTTCTGTAGTGGTTAAACATGAGATATAATTCGTCTTGTGTAGATCTAATTGAGGGCAAAGAGAAGTTTCATAACTTAATTTTTTTTAGGATATTTAAATATACATGCAGTGAAGATAAGGTAGGCCTAGTGCGTTGCCTGGACCACATTTGTGTGGCTATTAATGATTAATATATATTTTTAATAAAAATGAAAAGGGGCAGAGTGGTGTTTTATGACATGTTTCTCCTGGAGCGCCTTGAACGCAAATAGTCTATTTTTCTTCAAACGCTCGATTTATACACGCGTCCAATTCGCTGAGGATGCGCGAATGGATTCAAAATGTGTCCAACTAGACGCGGTAGGCGTGATTTTGACGTTCTATTTGCGTTTGGTGTGAACGCAGCATAAGAGCTGCTTGGATCCAATACTGATACATGCGTTTTATTTCTCAACTGTTTATGTTCACTTAAGAAGTAAGTTTACCAAACTAAGTTTACCAGGATACTCGCCGAGACACCCCCCCCCCCCTTTTTTTTCTATGGTAAAGAACATATATTGAATCAGAATGTCGAATATTTTGGAATCACACAATGAATCGTGATTAATTATTGTACTATATAACACTCCCCCCAGTTTCCGTTGATAACGTTTGAAATCAAGCAGAAATACCAGAGGAAATATGGGGAAATATGAGGCAATATTGTTTGGCAATTGGGGCCTTCAAGTCAATAAGATTGAGTGTAGTTTTTCTACATTTATTCATTGTAATGAATGCTAAATTCATCAACATTTATAACAGTAGACTTACACAGGGGTATAGGGATGTCCTGGAGGACCTTCCAATAAAGTTTTATGATATGCCATGTGTGTTATTGACTCACTGATAAGGAACTTTTAATACCACAGTAAATATTTGCTCAATGATACTATGAATTATTGAAGACAATGGTGGGTAATATGTCAATGTTTCTTTTGCAGGTGCTGCCATATTAAGAAACCTCGAGATAAAAGAAAATGCATTGGTATGTTGCTTTACCTTTCACGTTAGATATGTAATGACATTTTGTAATGACAAGAATATCCATTAAAGAAGCCTTTCACTGCATTTTTCTAATGCTTTGTGAACTAATGCTCTAATGTGACACTTTTCTCTGTAACAGAGTCAACTGGACATTCCTTTCAAAGTCAGAGCAGGGCACATTGGTAAGAGAAGACCTGACAGATGTTGGAGTCCAGTGTGTTGTGTTGAACTGCTAATATCATGGTTGTTGACTTGGTAAAACCAGCATGCACTGCCATAGCATACACTATGATTTGAGCTCTTTCAGTGCTTATATTTGTCTTTGTCAGGTCGTTTGGAGTTGAAGATCCCTTGGAAGAACCTGTACACTCAGTCTGTGGAGGCCACGCTGGATGAAGTTTACCTGCTCATCGTGCCAACTGCTAGTAAGAGCTGATACTTCAGCTAACCCAGATAATTAAAGTGCCTCTATTATGGTTTTTCAGACATTACCTTTCATGCAGTGTGTAATAGGGCTGGTCTGCAAAGTTTCAAAGATCAAAGTGCACAATAAATAAAGTTATTGTCTCCTAAAAGAAAGAATCGATCCTGAACTGCCTGAAACGACTCGTCAGTAATTCCAGTCTTACTTCCTGTTACAAGGAACAACAGTTGTTCACTGTGCGGCCGTGAATGAATGCCGGGCCGCCGTGCTCCTTTTAGTTTTGGTTTAGAATTAGTGCCAATTCGGGGGCGGATTGCTTGAATTGTGGGTTCCTTAGCCTATTATTATTAACGAAAAACACAACAACAACAACAACAACAACACAGTACATTGACAAACTCACTTAAATAGGTGCTTTTACATTTCACTTTGAAACCAAATCTTCCGCGATCATCTCGTCTCTCAGCTCTTGTGACTTGGGGTTGGTGCCGCGGTGGGCAAGTGATGTAACGGGTGTTTCGCCTGAACACCGATAACACCGGCAACACTGACTATCGCATCCAATTGACCAAAACGCATCATAATACCAGGTGTACACAGGGCCTGTGAGAAAAGAGGTGATGCTGCAATGCATATTTTGAAAAAAATGTTTTTTTGACCTTTGGATGCATGTAAACCTGTTGTTGGATACATCAAAACAAAATTAGAAACCTTTTAAAATAGCATAATGGGGTAGTAAAAGAAGCTATCCTAATTGAATCAGTTCAGTTTAAGTTATTATTGTTCTAAAGCAGCTTTACAGACCCCAGTGAGAGTGATAAGATCTCATGATATGACATTTTATTAGTATTTGTATTGTATAATCAGTCCTAGTTGTAATGAGTCTTCATGTTCATTTGCTGAAGTGTGACACTTATTTGACTGCCAGGCCTCACAGAAGATCCCTGCATGTAGGGGTGCACCGATCCGATATTAGGATCGGATATCGGCCGCGATACTGACAAAATAGCTGGATCGGGGATCGGAAAAATTAACAGATCCACAAGCCGATCCAGGTGTTTTTTTCCGTCGCAGCAGAACCTACGTCATTCGTCAGCTTCACGTGTGTCGCTTGCTAGAAGGGAGCGAGCCAGAGAGTCGGCTGTGTGGAGGAGATATTTCACGCTTGCCACGCCAACTAGTTCGTCGCTGTTTCGAGGGTATTACTGCAAAGTCAGGGTCTTTCCTGCATTGACATTTTTTTGACGGCCAAAGCCTAATTTGATGAGTTATTGTGATTTACGAGTGATGTAGAACAGATGCTGCGCTCGTGACTGAGTGACAGAGAGACCGATCTGAGAGCTCCTCCCCCGCGCGCGCTCTCTGGGTCTTCAAAATAATCAGTGTTCGCTCTCATATTTCACATATTAATCCAAATCAAAAGCTCGGAAGACCGAAACCATGTTGCACGTGACACATTCGGACAATTTTGTCCTTGAATTATCACTGGGTGTGAATTGCGCTCAAAAAACATTGACTCTTCTCTGACCAGCTGACATAAAGCATACTTTCAATAAGCGGGAGACAAATTATATCCAGTTATGAAGTGTTTTCTGTGTGTTGACATCTTTCGCGATGTTCTAACAGACGGGATTCGCACACAACGCGTCTGCTAATGTCCGATTCGTGACCTAATGACTCCTTTGAACCGAATCATTTTAACGACTGGCCAGAACAACTGATCCGTCCAACACTGAACTCATGAACTCAGTTTATTAATTTACTCAGAACGCAACTGAAATGAGAACACAAGTGTGCTTACCCAATTTAGCAAGAGTGGGTAGTAAGAATTATTTTTAATTATCAACAGTATTTCATCTTATTTCTGTTGACAATGTGTAGTAAAATAAAAAGGCCTAGCCTACAATCATTTAATCTGGAGTGAGGTGAAACCAGAACAAAGTTGTTATTAGCTAGCTGAAAATTTTTAATAAATTGCATATGGCAGAAAATTAGACTATTTGTTAATTTGTAATGCTACTTTTTAATATTGATATGATTATATACCAAAACAATTATCTGTAGTGTAAAAAATGTTTGGTAACTGTCAGATTACTATTGTATGTTTGACCAATAGGCCTACACTGTTTTTTGTTTCCACTGCTACATTTTATTTATTTAAAGAAGTTAGATTACATTCTATTTTAGATTTGAATGCACAATTGTTTTTTAAATAAATAAGAATTCAACACCTTACATACATCTGTTATTTTGTCTTAGTTATGTTTAGTTAGTAAAGTCTGGTGCCTTTAGTCTCTTCAAGGAAGGTATAAGGTGGAAGATATACAGTTTATTATTAATTCAACAATATATCGGATCGGTATCGGGTATCGACAGATACACAAAGCCCAGGCATCGGTATCGGTATCGGGACTGAAAAAGTCGGATCGGTGCACCCCTACCTGCATGCATGTGATCCTGCCAGTTCGCTTTGAAAACGGGCTTCTTGCATCTCTGTTCACGCAGGTATAAAGTATGACGCAGAGAAGGAAGAGCGGCAGCTACAGGAAGCTCGGCAGAGGGAGCTGCAGCGGATCGAAGAGACCAAACAGAGAGCTGCAGAAAAAGGTGCATAAATCATTTGAGCTCACTTTGCTTCTACATGGAGAAAGATGACACAGACACACATTTGCATTTGTGTCTTTGTGTTCAGAGGATCCAAAGGCGGAGAAGCAGGACACATTTGTGGAGAAACTGGTAACACAGGTGATCAAAAACCTGCAGGTGAAAATATCCAACATACACGTCCGCTATGAGGATGATGTGAGTACTTCTGACATTTTCTGCAGCTTTTTTTATACTCAAAACTGCAATGCGTGTTCTTTTGTGTTTACGCCTTTGTTTGTGCTTTATCACAACCTGGCATGAAGTGTAGCAGACTTTTTAGTCAGTTCTGTGTGCATTAGCGCTTAATACTTTCTCAATGTTAAACATGTTTTTAGGTCACCAATCCCAGTGCTCCGCTCTCATTCGGAGTGTCCCTGCAGAACCTCAGTCTCCAGGTAAGCCAAGAATTTCATGCACAATAAAATTATTAAATTATGACTGTATTGGATGAATCTCATAAGACCTGTCAAAAATACATCTGTCATATTTCACACCAAAATCAAGAAATAATAAGAGATAATAGTAATATTTGTGTGTGTGTGTGTGTGTGTGTGTGTGTGTGTGTGTATATATATATAAAAAATGCAATATATATATTGCATTATATATAAATATAACACATTTTTATACATGCATGTGTGTATTTATATACACATAATAAATATATATATATATATATATATATATATATATATATATATATATATATATATATATATATATATATATATATATATATATATATATATATATATATATATATATATATATATATATATATATATATATATATATATATATATATATACATGCATGTGTGTGTATTTTATATACAAATAATAATAAACAAAATTCTAAATAAAAGTTGCAATTAATTGATAATCGATTAATCGATTTGACCACTATTAATAATATAAAATATAATAAATAATGTATCATATTTAATAAATACTATAAAACAAAATATTAAACACAAAATACAAGATATTAATTTAAAGTTAATTGTACATTAACATGCTATTTTCTAGATATAATCAATAACTTTTCTTTTGACATGCAAATATATTATTTATATTTACTATAAATATAAAATATATAAGATTTAGTGTTGTCAAATCGATTAATCGAATCTAACAAAAGTTTGTAAATATATAATATGTGTGTATAAATACACACACACACACACACACACACACACACACACACACACACACACACACACACACACACACACACACACACACACACACACACACACATATTAGTGCTTTCATGCGATTAAAAAATGAACTACCTGTAATTAATCACACATTTTTTTCTGTAATTAATCGCGATTAATCGCACCTAAAATTTTTTTTTAATTTTAAATATGTTTTTATATTGTAATATTTTTCTCTTGTTCTTTTGTTATCATTAACGACAGACAGCAGCAGGTTTATTAGGCTGCTGTCACTTTAAGAGCTGACACATCTGATGTCCTCATACTCTTTACGGCATTTAAGACTTTAGTTAACTCATTTAACAACTCATGTTTACGAGGATACTCGACAAAGCGCCTCTTTGCGCTTGAATGGTTTAATAACACTTGAATGAATGAATGAATGAATGCGTTAATTGCATAAAATATTATAACATGTTAAGCTGAAAGAAAGAAAAAAGCATATGTTAATGTATTAATTTTGACAGCCCTAATATATATATTTAAAAAATGTTAAATGCGATTAATTGCGATTAATCGATTTGACAGCACTTTATTATGCACCCCATGTTTAATATATTTTTTATTAATAGAATATATCGTTTTTTGTGATGAAATACAGCCTAGCTATGTGTTTGTCTGTCTGTATTATAACATTTTTGTTGCATTTTCCAGACATCTGATCAGAATTGGAACCCATGTCTTCTGGATGAGAAAGCCAAGCTGTTTTTTAAGGTTTAAAATTTGTCTTTTTCACTTTAAGGGTTATGAGTAACAAAGTTATTTAGTATTATTCTCTAATGCCACTCGTTACTTCATTTAGCTCGTACGTTTGGACAATCTGTTTGCGTACTGGAACGTGAATTCAGAGCTCTACTCCAACCACAACCCTGAAGAGGCTCTGGTAGGCCTTCACATTACATTATACTTTGAGTCCAAGGAAAATAAATCTCCCATCTTCTTTGACTGTACATTTGTATTTTTCATAGCGATACATGAAGCACAGTGCAGCCGTCCAGAACGCTATCCCTCAGGATTATCATTTCAGTGAGTTCTTCTTGCTTTCATTCACAAATGTGTATTCAACAGTGTTTTCTCTAAGAAAATACAAACCAACTTTGTTTTTGCACGTCACTGCGTTAGTCTTTCGTCCAATATCTGCGAAAGCCAAGCTGCGCATGAATCCTCGCTCTGATGTGGACTTCTCCTCGCCAAAAGTGGACCTTGAGGTCAACCTCGCTGAGGTGGCAGTTGAACTTAGCCGGCCACAGGTGTGGAAAATGTCTGCTTAATTTTGTCCAATGCAGCGAACAAATAATGACAAATCATTCATATGACTTTACGCTGTTTTCTAGTACGTCAGCATTCTGGAGCTGTTGGGCTCGGTGGATATGATGACCCGTAACCTTCCATACAGGAGGTTTCATCCAGATGTGGCAGTTCACACAAATGCTCAGCAGTGGTAAGTGCATTTGGAGTTTGTGGACTTGGATAATTAAATTTTGTAGTTGTTTAATTCTGTACTTTCTGTATTTGTGATTCTTGTAGGTGGCGATATGTGATCACAGGCGTTTTGGAGGTCAACATCAAGCCCCGCCTTCACATGTGGTCATGGCAACACATCCGACGCCATCGGCAACATGTGAAAAAGTACAGAGAGATCTATAAGAACAAAATCACCAGTAAGAAACCCACAGAGAGTCTGCTGAAGGAGCTTGAGGTGGGTCTCTGAGCATGCTCAGTAAAGGGATTGTTCACTCATTAGTGAAAAAGCTGCCGTTATTTACCCGCACTCATGTCGTTCCAAACCCATATGCTGTTATTTTTTTCACTAAATGAGAAATATGGCTGTTCGTTCTTTGTTTTGTTTCATTGTTTTGTCAGCCATGGTCACTAGAAGCGGTATTTGAGAAATGGCAAATAAGGCTGTGGTTTAGTTTTTTGTTTTGTATGGTTTTGACAGTCGTGGTCGCCTTTAAAGGGTGAAATGGCAAATATGGGGTCCGGTATGTGCTATATTCAGGGAAATTAGTTAATAGCTATGCTCAACTGTCAAATAAAAATAAAGAAAATAAGAACATAATCACAAGCAACAACACAAATACATACATACACTGTTACACATGAACACACGTCTTTCTCGACTATTTACGTTTTACTTAAAACATAACCTACTATGTTTGCTAGGATGTTGACAGTTTTTGTGTGATTTTGTCCGTTCAAGCGCAAGACGTGAAAGAGAACTCAATATTTGCGTGCTATCTGCGACGCGCCGTGTGCGCGCTTCAGATGAGTGCACACACACACAAACACACACACACACACACTTACAAATCTTCTCTCATCTTGCTCTTGAATGTTTGCAAGGCTTAAATGAGTTTAGGTTAAACACAAATAGCAACGTGTGGTGTTCAGGTCTCACCTGCGCTCGTGCACTATCAAGACCCGGTGATGACGGCGTATATTGCTGAGTGAGTCGCATTCAAGCATACACACTCGCATACAAGAGGAACTGTTTTGTCCACGCTTTTTGATCATCGCTGTTGTTGTAATGTATTGGGAAGCCAGAATGTGGATCCATCGACCGAAACATACATTAACCTAACTCTGTCTGTCTGTTTTACACATTGTTATTTTTTAACAAACCATATTATAGATGCGCCGTCAGATTTGATATGAACCGCGGTGCAAGTGTGTGCCGAACCATTCTTTTTTTTACCGAAAACCCTTACATCCTAGGTCACTATGAACTATTGGCAAATAAGGCTGTGGTTTTGTTTTGTTTTGGGAGCCGTGGTCATTATAAATGGTATTTGTGAAATGGTTTGGTTTTGTTTTGTTGTTTTGTTTTGACATCTGACAGTCGTGGTCACTATGAAAGTAGAACTAGCAAATATGGCGGTTGTTTTGTTTGGTTTTAAATTTTTTGGTTTGCTGTTTTAGAGTTTGACATTTTGTTGGAGTTTGACAGGCATGATCACTAAGAACAGTGAACTGGCAAATATGGCGTTTTTTGTTTGGTTTTTTGTTTTGTTTTGACAGCTGTGTTGACTACGAACAGTGAACTGGCAAATATGACTGTGTTTTTGTCTGGTTTTGGTTTGTTGTTTTGTTTTGACAGCCGTGGTGACAATGAACAGTGAGCTGGCAAATATGGCTGTGTTTTTGTCTGGTTTTGGTTTGTTGTTTTGTTTTGACAGCCGTGGTGACAATGAACGGTGAACTGGCAAATATGGCTGTGTTTTTGTCTGGTTTTGGTTTGTTGTTTTGTTTTGACAGCCGTGGTGACAATGAACAGTGAGCTGGCAAATATGGCTGTGTTTTTGTCTGGTTTTGGTTTGTTATTTTGTTTTGACAACCGTGGTGACAATGAGCGGTGAACTGGCAAATATGGCTGTGTTTTTGTTTGTTTGGTTTTGTTCCATTTCGTTTTGACAGCCGTGGTCACTTTGAACGGTGACCTAGCAGATATGGTTGTATTTTTTGTCTGGTTTTGGTTTGTTGTTATGTTTTGAAAGACGTGTTCACTATGAACGGTGAACTGGCAAATATTGCTGTTTTTGTCCAGGTTTCCCCCCCCCCCCCATTTTATTTTGGTTTGTTTTGACAGCTGTGGTCACTATGAACAATGAACTGGCAAATATGGCTGTGTTTATGTCTGGTTTCGGTTTGTTGGTTTGTTTTGACAGCCGTGTTCACTATGAATGGTGAACTGGCAAATATTGCTGTTTTTGTCCGGGTTTTTTATAATTTTTTTCCATTTTATTTTGGTTTGTTTTGACAGCCGTGTTCACTATGAACGGTGAACTGGCAAATATTGCTGGTTTTGTCCGGGTTTTTTTTTTTCATTTTATTTTGGTTTGTTTTGACAGCTGTGGTCACTATGAACAATTAACTGGCAAATATGGCTGTGTTTTTGTCTGGGTTTGGTTTGTTTTGGTTTTGGTTTGCTGTTTTGTTTCATTTCGTTTTGTTTTGACAGCCGTAGTCACTATGAACTGGCAAATATGGCTGTGTTTTTGTTTTGGTTTGTTTTGACAGCCGTAGTCACTATGAACTGGCAAATATGGCTGTGTTTTTGTTTTGGTTTGTTTTGACAGCCATGGTCACTGAATGGTGAACTGGCAAATATGGCTGTTTTTGTTTGTTTTTGTTTTGACAGCCGTGATGACTGAATGGTGAACTGGCAAAATGGCTGTGTTTTTAGTTTTGTTTGTTTTTGTATGACAGCCGTGATGACTGAATGGTGAACTGGCAAATATGGCTGTGTTTTTGTTTGGTTTCCATTTGTTGTTTCGTTTCATTTTGACAGCCGTTCACTATGAACGGTGAACTGGCTGCTTAAAGCCTGGCGGTTTGTGTTTGGGTTGGATGCTTTTTTTGGGGGACTTTTACAACCATGCTCCACTATAAACTGCATTTGTGAAACGGCAAATAGGCTGCTGTTTAGTGTTATTTTTTTTTTTTGTTTCGACCGCCATGGTCACTAAGAACAGTGAGCAGGGGCCTGTACCATGAAGGTAGTTGAACAAACTCAGGGTTACAGGATTGGTTTTGAGTTGACAAAACCAAACCGATGCAATCAAGCTTTATTGGTACCATGACACAGCTCATCAACTTTCTCTGTCAACTCAGGCTTTGATCCTGAGTTTAGGATTTTAGCTGTGACATCAGTACTGAACAGCCAATCACATGCTGTGGATCAGTGAAACTGACATCTACTTCTCGCGAGAGAAGCAGCGAAATTGATTTATCTCTTCTGCAGAATATTACATGATTGAAAATATTAAGAATTTAAACAAATGTACACAGGAAGAAGAAAAGAGCTGTCTATGAAAGCTGTCAACTTTAAGAAAAATCTTACTTAGTCAGTACAAGTAAAAGTTATGAAGTTAGTTTAGTTGATGTATAGAGAGAATTGAACATTTAAACTTGCATGTAGTCATTTTTATAGCTTTATTTATTGATTTTAAAGCTTATTTGTATGACCTTTTATATAGGCTATTTATATAAATTTTAACTATGTGCCTATTAATGATTGATTAACTAAAATGATACATGTGTAAGTGATTAAGGGTAAAATAATTACTTAAATGATATCTAAGTCATTCAAAATTATTATTATAATAAATAAGCATTGTTAAAAGCCAGACACTTTAGTCTTTTAAAACCATTTGCTATGTAGTGACCTTTAATTTGGAGTAGAAACAGGGGGAGTGACTTCATTGCATCAGAGGTGTGTCACTTTGCTCGCAGCTGATTGGTCTAATTTCAGTTTGAGATCTCTTATCCAGAACATAACCTGCCCTGGAGCAGGTTAGCCGTGGAGCGTAAGTTACTATGGAGATGAACACTGATAAAAGCCAAACCACTTTAATGGTACCTAAAACCCAGGATTGGCACAAACTAAGCTTAAACATATCTGGCTAGCCAGCTAAACCGGCTTCATGGTATAGGCCCCTGGTAAATATGGATGTGTTTTGGTTTGGTTTAGGTTTGTTGTTTTTGTTTTGGAGTTTGACAGTTGTGGTCACTATGAACTGTATTTGTGAAATGCCAAACAATGCTTTGGTTTTGTTTTTTTGTGGTCATAATTAACTGAACTGGCAAGAGTTGCATAAAGACTATAAAAAAAAAATTCTCCTTTTATGTTAAAAAATAATGGCATATTGATTTGGAATGATGCATGTTTTAATTTAAGCTAACTTTAGAAGACACATTCAAAAATTCTTGTATTTGGATATTGTCTTCTGAACAAATAAAGTCTACATTGCTTTAATATGCTCTGTAATACCTAAATACTGCATTAGAACAAAAACACTTTCAAGGTGAGCATAACGCTACTGTTCTGAAAATGATTGAGTCTCTGTTGACTGATGCATGATGCTACTTTACATAAAAAGAAACAATGTAATGTTACTCTTCAGTTCAAGTCACATAACTCAAAGTAACTTTACATAAATCTGGTGTGTTCTGTTCTGAATAGATCATTTCTAACAGTTCATTTTTAAAAACTTTTTATGAAGCTTAAAATGCGGCAAAACCAAATAAGCCTGGTAATATTTCATTTCTGTGATTGCTCTGTTTTGAGCATAACCTTGTTACCTTTGTTCATCCTTAAGGACACGGAAAGAACCCTGGATATATTCAACATCACAATGGCAAGACAGCAAGCTGAGATGGAGGTGACGTGACATCAGTTTCACACTCTCACATTCATATAATATTGTATAGATCATTTGAATCCTGTATATAGTGTGGCCTATGGATCATATAACAGGAGTTGTGTTCCTGTAGCTCAGCTGGTAAAGTGTGAAGCTATCAAATTCAAGGTCTTGGTTTGATTCTCCAGTTTCTAATTGAACCACACCTGTTGACTCTTGCGTATTCTGCCCCTCGTGTTGTAGGCCTCAAAGGCAGGACTCAGGATATACCGCCCTGGGGTGAAGGTGGAGGAAGAACAGTCACAGGGCTGGTTCGGCTGGATGTGGAACTGGTCTGAAGACAGTCAAACACAAACCAAAGATGTCAAAACAGGAGGTTTGACTGCATTCTGTATCTGTTTAGTAAGGCATAACTAGTCCTGCACAGAATCTGTGGTCTATAATTCCACAGAACGCTCATAACGCTCAGAATTCCACATTTATGCAGATCTGTTTCTGATAGATTGGCTGACCTCCTATTTCATATCTCTCAGGTTTTGATGGGCTAATGACCCCAGCAGAGAAAGCCAAACTGTACGCTGCTATTGGATACAGCGAGACAGCCGTCAATCCTAACCTTCCAAAAAAGGTTTGTGACAAACAATCAGTGCATGTATAAATCCAGTTTTCTGTCCACACCAGACATGATGTGACACGACAAAATCAATCAAACATAACAGCCAATCAGAGGAGAGTGTGGGCGGAGTCTCTCTGCAATCATGCTGCACTGTGACTGTGCAATGATTAAATAGTCAAATTCATAAATATTACACCATTTTAATGTTATTAAAAATACATACTGAGTGACTGAAACATAGAATATGCTTGTTTTTTCACAGTTTGATCGTTCTTGGTTCATTTGGCTATAAAGGACACACAAAATTATATTCAAACTCATATTAGATTCTTTAACATAAATAAACCACAAAAAACAGTACATGATATTATCATTCTTATACTTCGTTATTGTTCCAGCTGTGACGTTGCAGAAATAGAAATCGTTTCTATGGGTGTGTTCACACTTGGCATGTTTGGTTGGATTAAAACGAACCCTGGTGCGATTTCTCTGTTAGTGCGGTTAGTTTGAATAAGTGTGAACGCTGCATCTGAACCAAACAAGTGGACCAAGACCAGAAAAGATGAATCTCGCTCGGCTTCCAAACGAACTCTGGTGTGGTTCGACTGAAATATGAATGCAACACAGACCAAAGGCATGTAATCCAATCAAAAACAGGACGTGATATCACAAGATGCGACCAGAATGCTCCAGCGTATCTGTTTTCTCTCGTCATAGTCGTGATGTTGCCCATCACAGTTCGGTACAGGCGTCTCCTTGCAGCAGATGGTTTGTGTGTGTGACGGAGGGATTCCTGCCACTGTTTTGACTCCTTTACACATTTTAAATACCTAAATACCATTAAAAAATGGTAAATGGACTGCATTTTATAGCACTTTCAACAGACCCATGGCCACCAAAGCGCTTTACATTTACATTTACATTTATGCATTTATGCATTTGGCAGACGCTTTTATCCAAAGCGACTTACATTGCGTTCAAGGTACACATTTGACATTTTGTCAGTTCTTGTCAGCTTTACATATTGCCTCACATTCACCCATTCATTCACTCATTGATACACAGACGGCAGTGTCAGCCATGCAAGGCACCATTCAGCTCGTCGGGAGCAGCTGGGGTTAGGTGTCTTACTCATGACCACTTGGTCAGGTGGAACCGGGGATAGAACCACCAACCTTCCGGTTAGTAGACAACCTACATGAACCACTGAGCCACTGCCTCCCATCACCATCATGTGAAGCTACGCACACACAACGAGTGAATTTAGCCCAGCACACAGCATTGCTTTGGCTGTTCAGTTTAAATGCTAGGTGTGTAACGATTCATCTACTACATCGATGTATCGATTTATTTTCCTATGATCTAACGACATCGGCCTGTGCTCGGCAAGTTGGCCTTCCGGATGACATATATCGATCTAACATCGTTTTAAAAGGTAATCAATCGATTGTATCGATAATAGGAAATAAAGCATTTGATTTAAGCACGTCGGACTTTATATGGATGTTTTTTTTCTTAGCACTTTTAATGATAAAGGCGTTAAACGTTACTCGATTCAGTCTGCCTATCTGTGACATCATCGCAACGCACCAGCAGCAGCGCTAAGAAAACAAAACATAGCATGGCGGATGGCAGAGGAGCAGCCAACGAGCGAGAAATTATCAAGCCACCAGGAGAAAGAGCTACCTGTACTTTCAACCCTTGCTAAATGTTACCTGTGCATTCCTGTCACCAGTGTGCCAGCAGAGCGAGTTTTTAGTACTGCTGGCGACATAGTGAACGCACAGAGAAGTGTTCTGCGGTCAGATCATGTTGATCAGTTGATATTTTTGAAAAAAAATAAATATGTAGAGTCATTGAAGAGTAGTTGGTTACATTTTATCTTTTAAATATTGTTTGTTTATTAAACTGAGAGTAGTAGCAGGTTCAGCCAGTTTATTCAACCTGAAGAAATGTTGGTTGCACTTTATTTTTGATATTAATATTGTATTTGTATTATTTTAATGTTGAAAAACAACAGCAAAAGTTGCAGGTAAACCTACTATTTATTAAACCTGAAGAGAAGTTAGTTGCACTTTATTTTTGATATTAATATTGTAATATTTTTATGTTGGATAACAAAAGCAGAAGTAGCAGAGAGCAGAAAAGGTTAACTTCCTGTTAATTCAACCTAAACTGTTGGTTGCACTTTATTCAAATAAAATGCGAATGCATTTTCCATTAATTGTTGTTTAATTGTTTGTTTATATCCATAATTAATTGATACCTGATTCCCTTACAAGAAACAACAGGAATCTAGGAAACTTCACCTGCACTGACCAGTATCCAGATATTTATTTCAGTCACACAATTTTCGGCTAAAAAGTTACTGAATCGATTTCAAGTCACTGAATCGTTTTGGATCGTATCGTTCTAAATGAACCAATATCGTCCTTGAATCGTATCGACAACCTCAAATCGTGATACGAATCGAATCGTTGTTAAAACGAATCGTTACACCCCTATTAAATGCTAATGTGAACGGTAAGCAGACCAGGACAAAAAATATTTTTCAGTCCAGACCAAACGAACCAACAGAACCGAACTACAAATGTGAACACACCCTAAAATAGAATCGTCCCATTAACATTGGAAAGATCCCTTTTTTTCGTGCACCGACCCTGCAATGACCCTGTTGGAACTGCTCCATTTATGATTATTAGGGGCCAAGCACCAAAGGTGCGAAGGCACCTATTGAAACCGTTCCCGTCTTTTTTTCTTCCGCCATGGGAGTCTATGGCAGCCCATAGAACCGTATGGTAAAAAGTTGTGAAATTTGGCACACTAATAGAGGATGGTCTGGTATGTCACCATGGCAATTTTGGTGTCTCTATCTCAATCCCTCTAGCGCCACCACCTGTCCAAATGTGTACTCATGTTTATGCTAATAACTTTTGAACCGTAAGGGCTAGAAACGAAATTCTTTTTTCCTCTAATTTCTGAGCTCGTGCCAATTCGGCTGCACCCTATGACGTCATTTTCCGTCTTGGATATTTCCCCGCCATTTTCAATTAACCGAAAAACCTACTTTTGCGAACTCGTCCTAGACGGTTCATCCGATTTGCACGAAAATTGAACCAGATCATCTTCAGACAATATTGACAAAAAATCTTGCAAATCAAGTTGATTCGTCTAATCGTTTTCGATAAACGCGCGAACAAATTTTACATAACGTTTGCAAAAACACACTTAAGGCAATATCTCCGCAACGCTTTATTGTGTTCAAACCAAACTTGGTACATGTCATCATAAGCATGACTTGAGGCTACATGCAGCGTTTCGGCGCTGTGCCACCTACTGGTCTGGAGATACGAAAAATGGCTATTTTAGCTTTTCTTTGCTGAACCGTTTGTCCAAATATCATAAAAGGGGCCTCGTTAGATTCGGGACGTCATGCCGAGTCGAAGGATATCCAATTTTACCATATCGGCCATTTTGGCTGTCGCCCATCTTGAATTATGTGCTAAAATGCTGTATTTTATCAGCGCATGAACGGATTGTTGCAAAACTCGGTATGAGTCATCACCACGATACCCCAAAGTAGCCTGACAAGTTTCGAAACAGCGCCGCCTAGTGGAGATTTTTAAAAAAAAAGGCTCAGAACTTTGGGTGTGGTTGACTTATTTTCACGAGACTCATCTCATTAGACTCCTGAATCGTTGCCGAGTCCAACAATACCACACTTGCCAGGTTTCGCCGTATGGTTTGTGCACCGTTGTAATTTAGCGCTTAAAACTTTTTTGCCGATATCTTCGAAACCGCTAGTCCGATCGAGACGAAACCAGCGTCAGAAGTTCGGAAACATAGGTCGTTAGGCATGGTCGCGAGCCCAAATGTCAAAATATTGATAGTAAGGGGTAGTAAAATCCAATCAAAGTCAGGTGTCAGGCTGAAACCCTATTGTAACTGTTCATTTTCCCATGATGCATCATTCTCCAGCTAAAACTGATCGGGCAGACCAAACCGTAAGTCGTAGAGACTTGAAACTTGCAGGGCTGGTAGTACTCACAACGACTACTGACGTCACCGAAGCACGCCCCGATCGGCCTGACGGGGGTGCTACAGCGATCAAAAGTACGAAACGGCGATCAAAAGTACGAAACGGCTCATAACTCCTCAACCGTAAGGCGTAGCCTCGAGTGCCTTATATCGCTGGAATCCTTGGCTCAAGGCGGACAAAATGCATGCCTCGGATTTGCTCGTCAGAGTGGGAAAAATTTCGGCTATTTGGGATTTTTTGCAAAACCTACTTTTGTGAACTAGTCCTAGGATATTGGCCCGACCGGAACCAAACCAGCGCAGCGAGATTCTCTGGAGTCGGATTGTCAAAGGTTATAAAAAAAAAGTGGAAATTTGGGTTCACGGTCCCTAAGGGCCGCCAAAACGTTGGAAGGGGGAGGAGCCACTTTTACTAAATTGGCTATAACTCGTGAACGGAACGAGGTATTTTCACCAAACTCAGCACGCATATGTAAGAGCTCGTTCTGTGGCCGCATGAAAAAGGACGTGGAGATTGGCCACTTGGTGGCGCTATAACGGTTAAAAAGGGGTCACAATGATGTATTTCTATGGAAAATCCCATTAAATGCCTGAAAGCGGCCCTCTTCCTGCCTGATTTGCATACAGCTTCACGAAATCACGCGTGCGCATGCGTCACGTGACCCTAAAGAGGCTTGCAGACTTTTATGGCCGCCGTGGCGCTTTAACTGTTATAAAGGTGAAAAAAATGCTCTACATTATCCTATGCGAAATGACATTTAAATGACTAAAAATTGCCTGCTCTGCGCAGAACTTCACCAAATCGGCTGAGCATGTGCGTCGCATTATTGTAAAGACGCGTGCAAACTTTGACGGAGATCGGCCCATCAGTAGAGGCATACCAGTTTAAAAGGTAAAAAAAAAAAAAACCACTTTTCCATGATAAATGAGCTGAAAATGCAAAAATTGACCTTTGACCTCTCCGATGCACGTCACCAGGCTTGATAAAGTTTTTGCAACCAGCAGCTCAAAAATCAAGTGCTCAGACCCTATAGTCTTTTTTTTATAGGCCTTTTTATGCCCTTTTTATTAGGGGCCAAGCACCAAAGGTGCGAAGGCACCTATTGAAACCGTTCCCGTCTTTTTTTCTTCCGCCATGGGAGTCTATGGCAGCCCATAGAACCGTATGGTAAAAAGTTGTGAAATTTGGCACACTAATAGAGGATGGTCTGGTATGTCACCATGGCAATTTTGGTGTCTCTATCTCAATCCCTCTAGCGCCACCACCTGTCCAAATGTGTACTCATGTTTATGCTAATAACTTTTGAACCGTAAGGGCTAGAAACGAAATTCTTTTTTCCTCTAATTTCTGAGCTCGTGCCAATTCGGCTGCACCCTATGACGTCATTTTCCGTCTTGGATATTTCCCCGCCATTTTCAATTAACCGAAAAACCTACTTTTGCGAACTCGTCCTAGACGGTTCATCCGATTTGCACGAAAATTGAACCAGATCATCTTCAGACAATATTGACAAAAAATCTTGCAAATCAAGTTGATTCGTCTAATCGTTTTCGATAAACGCGCGAACAAATTTTACATAACGTTTGCAAAAACACACTTAAGGCAATATCTCCGCAACGCTTTATTGTGTTCAAACCAAACTTGGTACATGTCATCATAAGCATGACTTGAGGCTACATGCAGCGTTTCGGCGCTGTGCCACCTACTGGTCTGGAGATACGAAAAATGGCTATTTTAGCTTTTCTTTGCTGAACCGTTTGTCCAAATATCATAAAAGGGGCCTCGTTAGATTCGGGACGTCATGCCGAGTCGAAGGATATCCAATTTTACCATATCGGCCATTTTGGCTGTCGCCCATCTTGAATTATGTGCTAAAATGCTGTATTTTATCAGCGCATGAACGGATTGTTGCAAAACTCGGTATGGGTCATCACCACGATACCCCAAAGTAGCCTGACAAGTTTCGAAACAGCGCCGCCTAGTGGAGATTTTTAAAAAAAAAGGCTCAGAACTTTGGGTGTGGTTGACTTATTTTCACGAGACTCATCTCATTAGACTCCTGAATCGTTGCCGAGTCCAACAATACCACACTTGCCAGGTTTCGCCGTATGGTTTGTGCACCGTTGTAATTTAGCGCTTAAAACTTTTTTGCCGATATCTTCGAAACCGCTAGTCCGATCGAGACGAAACCAGCGTCAGAAGTTCGGAAACATAGGTCGTTAGGCATGGTCGCGAGCCCAAATGTCAAAATATTGATAGTAAGGGGTAGTAAAATCCAATCAAAGTCAGGTGTCAGGCTGAAACCCTATTGTAACTGTTCATTTTCCCATGATGCATCATTCTCCAGCTAAAACTGATCGGGCAGACCAAACCGTAAGTCGTAGAGACTTGAAACTTGCAGGGCTGGTAGTACTCACAACGACTACTGACGTCACCGAAGCACGCCCCGATCGGCCTGACGGGGGTGCTACAGCGATCAAAAGTACGAAACGGCGATCAAAAGTACGAAACGGCTCATAACTCCTCAACCGTAAGGCGTAGCCTCGAGTGCCTTATATCGCTGGAATCCTTGGCTCAAGGCGGACAAAATGCATGCCTCGGATTTGCTCGTCAGAGTGGGAAAAATTTCGGCTATTTGGGATTTTTTGCAAAACCTACTTTTGTGAACTAGTCCTAGGATATTGGCCCGACCGGAACCAAACCAGCGCAGCGAGATTCTCTGGAGTCGGATTGTCAAAGGTTATAAAAAAAAAGTGGAAATTTGGGTTCACGGTCCCTAAGGGCCGCCAAAACGTTGGAAGGGGGAGGAGCCACTTTTACTAAATTGGCTATAACTCGTGAACGGAACGAGGTATTTTCACCAAACTCAGCACGCATATGTAAGAGCTCGTTCTGTGGCCGCATGAAAAAGGACGTGGAGATTGGCCACTTGGTGGCGCTATAACGGTTAAAAAGGGGTCACAATGATGTATTTCTATGGAAAATCCCATTAAATGCCTGAAAGCGGCCCTCTTCCTGCCTGATTTGCATACAGCTTCACGAAATCACGCGTGCGCATGCGTCACGTGACCCTAAAGAGGCTTGCAGACTTTTATGGCCGCCGTGGCGCTTTAACTGTTATAAAGGTGAAAAAAATGCTCTACATTATCCTATGCGAAATGACATTTAAATGACTAAAAATTGCCTGCTCTGCGCAGAACTTCACCAAATCGGCTGAGCATGTGCGTCGCATTATTGTAAAGACGCGTGCAAACTTTGACGGAGATCGGCCCATCAGTAGAGGCATACCAGTTTAAAAGGTAAAAAAAAAAAAAAACACTTTTCCATGATAAATGAGCTGAAAATGCAAAAATTGACCTTTGACCTCTCCGATGCACGTCACCAGGCTTGATAAAGTTTTTGCAACCAGCAGCTCAAAAATCAAGTGCTCAGACCCTATAGTCTTTTTTTTATAGGCCTTTTTAGACCCTTTTTATGCCCTTTTTATTAGGGGCCAAGCACCAAAGGTGCGAAGGCACCTATTGAAACCGTTCCCGTCTTTTTTTCTTCCGCCATGGGAGTCTATGGCAGCCCATAGAACCGTATGGTAAAAAGTTGTGAAATTTGGCACACTAATAGAGGATGGTCTGGTATGTCACCATGGCAATTTTGGTGTCTCTATCTCAATCCCTCTAGCGCCACCACCTGTCCAAATGTGTACTCATGTTTATGCTAATAACTTTTGAACCGTAAGGGCTAGAAACGAAATTCTTTTTTCCTCTAATTTCTGAGCTCGTGCCAATTCGGCTGCACCCTATGACGTCATTTTCCGTCTTGGATATTTCCCCGCCATTTTCAATTAACCGAAAAACCTACTTTTGCGAACTCGTCCTAGACGGTTCATCCGATTTGCACGAAAATTGAACCAGATCATCTTCAGACAATATTGACAAAAAATCTTGCAAATCAAGTTGATTCGTCTAATCGTTTTCGATAAACGCGCGAACAAATTTTACATAACGTTTGCAAAAACACACTTAAGGCAATATCTCCGCAACGCTTTATTGTGTTCAAACCAAACTTGGTACATGTCATCATAAGCATGACTTGAGGCTACATGCAGCGTTTCGGCGCTGTGCCACCTACTGGTCTGGAGATACGAAAAATGGCTATTTTAGCTTTTCTTTGCTGAACCGTTTGTCCAAATATCATAAAAGGGGCCTCGTTAGATTCGGGACGTCATGCCGAGTCGAAGGATATCCAATTTTACCATATCGGCCATTTTGGCTGTCGCCCATCTTGAATTATGTGCTAAAATGCTGTATTTTATCAGCGCATGAACGGATTGTTGCAAAACTCGGTATGGGTCATCACCACGATACCCCAAAGTAGCCTGACAAGTTTCGAAACAGCGCCGCCTAGTGGAGATTTTTAAAAAAAAAGGCTCAGAACTTTGGGTGTGGTTGACTTATTTTCACGAGACTCATCTCATTAGACTCCTGAATCGTTGCCGAGTCCAACAATACCACACTTGCCAGGTTTCGCCGTATGGTTTGTGCACCGTTGTAATTTAGCGCTTAAAACTTTTTTGCCGATATCTTCGAAACCGCTAGTCCGATCGAGACGAAACCAGCGTCAGAAGTTCGGAAACATAGGTCGTTAGGCATGGTCGCGAGCCCAAATGTCAAAATATTGATAGTAAGGGGTAGTAAAATCCAATCAAAGTCAGGTGTCAGGCTGAAACCCTATTGTAACTGTTCATTTTCCCATGATGCATCATTCTCCAGCTAAAACTGATCGGGCAGACCAAACCGTAAGTCGTAGAGACTTGAAACTTGCAGGGCTGGTAGTACTCACAACGACTACTGACGTCACCGAAGCACGCCCCGATCGGCCTGACGGGGGTGCTACAGCGATCAAAAGTACGAAACGGCGATCAAAAGTACGAAACGGCTCATAACTCCTCAACCGTAAGGCGTAGCCTCGAGTGCCTTATATCGCTGGAATCCTTGGCTCAAGGCGGACAAAATGCATGCCTCGGATTTGCTCGTCAGAGTGGGAAAAATTTCGGCTATTTGGGATTTTTTGCAAAACCTACTTTTGTGAACTAGTCCTAGGATATTGGCCCGACCGGAACCAAACCAGCGCAGCGAGATTCTCTGGAGTCGGATTGTCAAAGGTTATAAAAAAAAAGTGGAAATTTGGGTTCACGGTCCCTAAGGGCCGCCAAAACGTTGGAAGGGGGAGGAGCCACTTTTACTAAATTGGCTATAACTCGTGAACGGAACGAGGTATTTTCACCAAACTCAGCACGCATATGTAAGAGCTCGTTCTGTGGCCGCATGAAAAAGGACGTGGAGATTGGCCACTTGGTGGCGCTATAACGGTTAAAAAGGGGTCACAATGATGTATTTCTATGGAAAATCCCATTAAATGCCTGAAAGCGGCCCTCTTCCTGCCTGATTTGCATACAGCTTCACGAAATCACGCGTGCGCATGCGTCACGTGACCCTAAAGAGGCTTGCAGACTTTTATGGCCGCCGTGGCGCTTTAACTGTTATAAAGGTGAAAAAAATGCTCTACATTATCCTATGCGAAATGACATTTAAATGACTAAAAATTGCCTGCTCTGCGCAGAACTTCACCAAATCGGCTGAGCATGTGCGTCGCATTATTGTAAAGACGCGTGCAAACTTTGACGGAGATCGGCCCATCAGTAGAGGCATACCAGTTTAAAAGGTAAAAAAAAAAAAAAACACTTTTCCATGATAAATGAGCTGAAAATGCAAAAATTGACCTTTGACCTCTCCGATGCACGTCACCAGGCTTGATAAAGTTTTTGCAACCAGCAGCTCAAAAATCAAGTGCTCAGACCCTATAGTCTTTTTTTTATAGGCCTTTTTAGACCCTTTTTATGCCCTTTTTATTAGGGGCCAAGCACCAAAGGTGCGAAGGCACCTATTGAAACCGTTCCCGTCTTTTTTTCTTCCGCCATGGGAGTCTATGGCAGCCCATAGAACCGTATGGTAAAAAGTTGTGAAATTTGGCACACTAATAGAGGATGGTCTGGTATGTCACCATGGCAATTTTGGTGTCTCTATCTCAATCCCTCTAGCGCCACCACCTGTCCAAATGTGTACTCATGTTTATGCTAATAACTTTTGAACCGTAAGGGCTAGAAACGAAATTCTTTTTTCCTCTAATTTCTGAGCTCGTGCCAATTCGGCTGCACCCTATGACGTCATTTTCCGTCTTGGATATTTCCCCGCCATTTTCAATTAACCGAAAAACCTACTTTTGCGAACTCGTCCTAGACGGTTCATCCGATTTGCACGAAAATTGAACCAGATCATCTTCAGACAATATTGACAAAAAATCTTGCAAATCAAGTTGATTCGTCTAATCGTTTTCGATAAACGCGCGAACAAATTTTACATAACGTTTGCAAAAACACACTTAAGGCAATATCTCCGCAACGCTTTATTGTGTTCAAACCAAACTTGGTACATGTCATCATAAGCATGACTTGAGGCTACATGCAGCGTTTCGGCGCTGTGCCACCTACTGGTCTGGAGATACGAAAAATGGCTATTTTAGCTTTTCTTTGCTGAACCGTTTGTCCAAATATCATAAAAGGGGCCTCGTTAGATTCGGGACGTCATGCCGAGTCGAAGGATATCCAATTTTACCATATCGGCCATTTTGGCTGTCGCCCATCTTGAATTATGTGCTAAAATGCTGTATTTTATCAGCGCATGAACGGATTGTTGCAAAACTCGGTATGGGTCATCACCACGATACCCCAAAGTAGCCTGACAAGTTTCGAAACAGCGCCGCCTAGTGGAGATTTTTAAAAAAAAAGGCTCAGAACTTTGGGTGTGGTTGACTTATTTTCACGAGACTCATCTCATTAGACTCCTGAATCGTTGCCGAGTCCAACAATACCACACTTGCCAGGTTTCGCCGTATGGTTTGTGCACCGTTGTAATTTAGCGCTTAAAACTTTTTTGCCGATATCTTCGAAACCGCTAGTCCGATCGAGACGAAACCAGCGTCAGAAGTTCGGAAACATAGGTCGTTAGGCATGGTCGCGAGCCCAAATGTCAAAATATTGATAGTAAGGGGTAGTAAAATCCAATCAAAGTCAGGTGTCAGGCTGAAACCCTATTGTAACTGTTCATTTTCCCATGATGCATCATTCTCCAGCTAAAACTGATCGGGCAGACCAAACCGTAAGTCGTAGAGACTTGAAACTTGCAGGGCTGGTAGTACTCACAACGACTACTGACGTCACCGAAGCACGCCCCGATCGGCCTGACGGGGGTGCTACAGCGATCAAAAGTACGAAACGGCGATCAAAAGTACGAAACGGCTCATAACTCCTCAACCGTAAGGCGTAGCCTCGAGTGCCTTATATCGCTGGAATCCTTGGCTCAAGGCGGACAAAATGCATGCCTCGGATTTGCTCGCCCTTCAGGCGCCAATTTCGAGATATTTTAGGTTTTTTGTAAAACCTACTTTTGCAAATTACTCCCAGGTTCTTTGCTTGATCAGAACCAAATCACTGCAGAAATGTTCTCTGGAGAGTGATTATCAATAATTATTTAAAAAAAAACACATTTTGATTCATGGTCGCTAAGGGGAGCCAAAATGTTTGATGTAACCGGGACCTCTTTTACTAAAATGGCTATAACTTGTGAACGGAATGAGATATTTTCACCAAATTCAGGTCACATGTATGTGAGCTCAGTCTGAGATCACATGAAAAAAATCGCAACTATTAACCACTTGTTGGCGCTATAACAGGGGAAAAACACGTGAAAATGGCAATATGGGCACCCAAACATTAGTCAGATGACAATGGGCATTCATTGTCTTCATCCAGGTTGCCATGATAGTCTATGAGGACACTGGCATATCTCAAAAAACTCTGTATACGTCATTGGCACAATGCCCTGAATGAGCATTCACCTCCTTAGACTCCTGAATCATTGCTGAATTCCAGTGATACCAAACATGCCAGGTTTCACCTTATGGTATGTGAAAAGGTGTATTTTAGCACCTAAAAAACCTTTGCGAATGTCTTCAAGACACATAACATGGGTCAATAGCTAAACAATAATGACCAAAAGCCAACATTTTGGAAGGAAGTGGCAAAAAAAAAAATCCAATCAATGCAGCCAATTCTCTCTAAATATAAGTGGCTATAACTTTAAAATAAAATGAGATATTTACAACAAATTTTACACATATATTTTTGGGCACACTTTGAGGACACCTAAAAAAAAGCTGTGTTATAACTGTCAAAAAAAACATATTTTTCCTTAGTTAAATTGCCTGTTTTGCCGTGAATGCTCTTTCCCATCTATGATCTAAGTTTATTTGTTTACTTGGATCCCCATTAGCCAGTACCTAGGCAGTGACTACTCTTCATGAGGTCCCAAAAAGTAAAAAATACAAAACTACATTAAAGCTGCAAGAGCAATGAAAGGGATCTCGCACCTATGCCAGGTGACCTTGGGGCTTTAGGAACACAGAGCACGGTGGCCAATATGCATTTAAGTATATAAAAATAGGAGGACTACATCAATCATTTGTATTTGCCACACTTCCTGCTACCGGGCTGTGTTCAGATCAGATGGTCGACCTGCACATGGACATGACCAATGCATCCCTGATATGTCTAAAGAGAGCCTGTCAACTAAACTCTGCCCTGTAAATGCTGCATCTAAATGACACCCTCATTAAACCCGTCTCCAGCACGACGACTCCAATCTATCGAATAATCTTACGAATATCTATTTATCTAATATGACTTCTGAACTGTAATGTTGCCAGAATTATAATCATACACTGTTTGTTCGCTGTGTAAGTTACTCAATGCGCGTCACTGACGCTTTTCATATGATTGGAACATATCTAGAAATAATGCTATACTCAACACTTACTAACTCGCTCATCTCGCTGTAATGGTACATTGCATGTGTTACAAAGTTGGTAGAATAATGATGAAGACGGACTCGGCGTGACTGGGACTCATGTTTATTCAGAACTTTCAGATACAAACACAATAAACTCGCGCTGACAGACAGCGCTCTCATAACTCAGTAGTTACTATAAATAACTTTGTTAGCAATCGCTCCGTCTCCGTGATGTCCGGTTCGCGAACAAATCATTCTTTTGAATCGGTTCTTTTTAGTGAACCGAACCAGTTCACCAAATCGGACTGAATCGTTCTAAACGGTTCGCGTCTCGAGTCAGCGCTGATCCACATGAGTGACAGTCCCTCCGACTAGAAATAAACGAATAACCTGAAGTATATGCTAGTAACTACAACAGTTCACCCTGAACTGAGACATGCTGAGAGAACTGATGAGAAGTGAACACAGGTCCATCCGTCTCTGGCAGACTCGTGCCTGCTCGTGCCTCGTTAAACCACGCCCCCTCCGCTCATTTAAAATGCAAAGATGTCAGCCAATCACAACAGTGGGCGTTTTTACTGAAGTCTCACAGCAGACACGCCTCTTGAAGCAGGGCATTCAGCCACAGGGCAAACAGCAGTATAGAAAAAATGCCTTTTATTTCTAAATTATGACATTTTATGATGTAAAAATCAAATGCCATGCCATGGGACCTTTAATTCAAGTATGGCTTTAACCAGATTAAGGTAATTAGAAATCACTGTTTACATGGTAGATTCTTAATCAGAGTATGGTCTTAATCAGATTAATATCGGAGTATTGTTGTCCATGTAAACGTAGTCATTGTCACATATTAAACAATCAATTTATCCAGCAATAATTTATGATCCATTACATAAAATGCTGAGCTAAAATCTAACGATACAGCTTCTACTAAGTTATTATCATCAATTTGTGCTCATACTACTCCCTAATATTGATCTGTAATTCATATTTAGACATTATAAAATCACTATTATAACATTTACAATCATATTTTGTAAAATGCATCACTTCCTTTCTATTGAAGTATTGGTGTTGACAATTGTGCCACATGATGAGTAATGTGAAACCTGAAAAAAACTTGCAGTAAACATTTTGTTCCCACCATATATTTCACATATCTGTATCTACAACAAAATGTGTGTTTGTGTGTGTGAGCATGTTTAGTCTGTATAAAATATTATTGTTTAAGCCTATTGTTTAAGTATTATTGTTTAAGTATTCATTTTCCGCCATATTTTGTGATCTCAGCAATACATTTTAGGTTGACATAGGGTTGACAAAACTCAGTATGGGTCATCACCACGATGACCTGAGGTAGCCTGAGAGGTTTAAAAACAGCACCACCTAGTGGAGATTGCCCCTCCCAAATGCTTATAACTTTGGTTGTGGTTGACTTGTTTTCATAGGAGTAACTTTTTTTTGTCTCCTGAATCCTTGCCAAGTCCAACGATACCAGACTTGCCAGATTTCGCAGCATGGTAACTTAGCGCTAAAAAAACATTAGCGGATATCTTCGAATGCTAGTCTGACCAAGACGAAACCAGCGTCAGAAGTTCTGAAACATAGGTCGATAGCCAAGTGTTAATACCCAAATGTCAAAATATTGAAATTAAGGGGAAGTAAAATCCAATCAAAGTCAGGTGTCAGTAATTTTTTATGTGTTTTTTCATATAAATGTCTATAACTCAAAAACAAAATGAGATATTTTCACCAAAATCGACACACATATGTATGGGCTCACTCAGAGGACACATAAAAAATGGTGGTATCATATCTCTTGGTGGCACAATAATAGAAAAAACATGAAATACAGGATTATGAAAAAAATTAATTCTAGGCCTTTGTTTAAATAACACTTTGGAGTATAATTACGAAACTCGTTATGTGTTCGAGTTCTGCACCATGCCCTGAAGGTATTCAAAAGGTTTCAGGGCAGCGCCACCTTGTGGTCAAAATGTATAACAAGATATACAAAAAGGCTAATAACTTTTGAATAAATTTGTCTATAATAATGAAACTGGTTATAATACATTCCTTGGCTACTGCTGAGAACATAAATATAAATTTTGCCATACTTGGTCAAACTTCCTCTCCTCCATCTTGCTATTTGTTAAAAAACTACTTCTTCAAACTCTCCTAGGCCGTTTGTCCGATTTTCACAAAAATTTAATCGTATCATCTTCAGGCTGTGCCAAGAAAATATTATGGATTTTGCGTTTATAGGCAAAACCGTTTTCCTATATCGCTGCGACGAATTTGAGGCATGATGCCAAAATGACTCTTGAGGCAGTATCTCTGCAATGCTTTGACATATTGGCATCAAACTTTGCATGTGTCATTGTTCCCTTATTCTGACCACACCACATCAATTTCGTAACTGTGCCACCTATTGGTCAAAAGTGATAAACCATTAAATTATATTATTAGTGACTCTATATATGATATTTCAGCCATTTTGCCTAATCTTCTTAAACTGTATAATTGTTCATTGTTGCAGTTGGTTTGACACACTCAAACTACAATGCATTTTTCAGCCTATTGCCTAAAATCATCTTAAAACGTGATTAATTGCTCATTGCTGCAGTTGATCTGACACTGCCAGCCATTTTGGCATGTCTTGTCTTCTTCTTTGCGCTTGGCCCCGGTATTGCTGCTTGCAGCTATATTTTATTATTATGATTATTATTTTTTTCTATGTGAATATATTGTAAAATGTAATTTATTCCTGTCATCAAAACTGAATTTTCAGCATCATTACGCCAGTCTTCAATGTCACCTGATCCTTCAGAAATCATTATATATATATATATATTTGGTAACAATATAAACTTTTCTGTCATCAATTTAATGAATCCTTGCTGAATAAAATTATTTATTTATTTATCTCAAATCGTATTGACTGACCCCAAACTTTTGAACGGTAGCTTATACATGCTGACAATGCTGATCTGATTGAACTTCATGTAAGGCATCACCCCTCTGACTTCTATATATACTTATATTTGTTTGCAGTTTGAAAGTATGAAGATAAATTTCCAGCTTCTCCGCCTGTCCCTGTCAATCAAAGAGAGCCGAGAGAAGCCGGAGATAATCAAACTTTCCGTCATTGATCTGAAAGCAATGCTGGCTCAAAGACCTGCGGCTCAAGCAATAAAGTACAGTGTTCTCTTCTCAAGTCTTATCATCTCCTTCACCCTCCAATAAACTGCTATGCTTTTATTTGATTTGAAGGAATGTTCTGTGTTCAGTACAACATAGTGGGACACTTGCTGTTGTTTACCCCAGAAAATACTTTTGATTTGTTCCTTGAAACAAGCACAACACATGTTTACAGTAATGCACTTACAATAGAAGTCTACGGGGCAAGACAATGCACTGGAATAAATCTTGCAGTAACTTTCACTCCAGAAAGGGAATGCTAGAGAAAAAATTATAGAATAATTAAGTGTTTTAGAAAGGTCCACATTTGGTTTTTAACCCTTAAGAATGTCTTTCCACATAGACTTCCTTTGTAAGAACATTAGCGTAATTATAATTTTTGTTGTCCAAACTCCGATGTAATGATATAATGTGTTTTTGTTGTATTTTTAGGATCTCTGCTCAGCTATCTTCGTTTGAAGTGTCGGGTCTCCCACGAGGCAAGTCTGCCCCCATCCTGCTGTCACCACGTCATGTGGACGGGATACAAAATAAGACTCTTTTGAACCTCATGTTCGAGACGAACCCTCTGGATGCGTGTGCGGACCAGAAACTCCGCATCGAGTCCCAGGCGCTGGAGATAATCTATGACGCTGTGAGTGTGAAGAAGCATCTCTCTATGACAGGGATTCCCTTTTTTTTGGCAGCTGAACCCATCTGACATACAATATTTTCTTGAAGTATCTGAGATTTTAATTTAAATAATTTAACAACAAGTTAAGTTTAAGTTAAATAATTTAACAACCGATTTGCATAATCACGGTACTCTGATGTTGGTTAAAGGTGCACTATGTAAAAATGTTTGAGTAAAATATCCAAAAGCCACTAGGCCAGGGGTGGGCAATTCCAGTCCTCGAGGGCCACTGTCCTGCAGAGTTTAGCTCCAACCCTGATCAAACTCACCTGCCTGTAGCCTTCTAGTAATCCTGAAGACATTGATAAGCTGGTTCAGGTGTGTTTAATTAGGGTTGGAGCTAAACTTTGCAGGACAGTGGCCCTCGAGGACTGGAATTGCCCACCCCTGCACTAGGCCAATGTTATATATTTTGTTCAGTTGAGTACTTACAATATCCCAAATGTTTCCAACTATTTGTAAATTGTGAGAAATTGCTATTTTAACTGAGGAACCGGGACGTGTGAGGGAGTCGCCTGTCGATTGCGTCATATCTGCGTTACCCTCATTTTCCGGTTTTATTCTGCAGAAACACTTTACTCTCACTGCAGTGTGAACAAGTGTTATAGCAGCCGCCGAGAGAATGCACAGAGTAACATCATAACATCATTAACACAATCAGATGTGTCTAATATGATAAACAGAGCTGCGTTACCTCATACTCATGACTGGAAAACCGGAAGTGGCGCCGGCATCTGTGTCATAATAAAAGTCCCGCCGCTCTTCTCATTAACAATCGCTCCAGCGGCCTTGCTCAGCTCCACAACACTCGGCCCTGCTCTGCTTCATACTACAGTAACATTAATAATCACATCCATGAACACAAGTCCTATCCCGATTCTTTTCTACCGGCTGTGAGGTGAAGACCACGTCCCAAGATTCTGCGCTCAAACGTGGCGTCATCAAACTACACCTTTGTTTTGAACAGGCGACCTCTAGCGCACGGAAAAGTTACATAGTGCAGCTTTAATGGTCACATGACATGCAGGTAAATAAATTATACAAATATTCTATTTTACAGTTTTATAAGGTTGCACAATTTGGACATGGTGATGGAAAAATAAATGTGTTAATGCTTTTGAAATTCTCTTGCAAATGTTTTGCATTCCCCACAGAAACTTTGCGTTCACTCGCAAAGAACACAAGTTTATTGAAGGAGCGCAAAACATTTGCTAGCAAATGCAAAAGCATTTAGACATAATTTTTCCTCCCATCTCATATTATTTCTCTCAGGTACATGAGCACTAAACGGCCGCTGGCGGTCTGGAGCTCAATCTCCAAAAACGTCTTAACTAATTGTCAAAATATGCGCTATATTTATATACAAGTAGCATATTTGAGGTCTATATAACTACATTCTCGCATTCCGTTACATAGTAACAGTAGTATTTGTAAAATGATGGTGGTAAAATGAAAGTGGAGTAATGCAAACGATGAAACAGTTCCAGTGCTGATCAGAGCATGTGAGCGGAGTGGGAATATTTCCTCCAGAGCGGTGAGCACCTTTCTGAAAATCCCGCTCCGTGCCCTCATTCCGCTCACCGCCGCTCGCTCAACCCAGAATTCTAATCCAGAATCCAGCACTCAAGCATACGCATAAAGCTTGCCACAAAGAACAGCAAAAGTAATAATTATGAATGTGTCAAAAATAGCAAGGAGACAATTTAATTGTTTATTAATAAACTAGGTTTTTTCTTTGTCATTACCGGCTGCAAAGATGAAGTTGACAATGCTGATTCTCCATCTCCGCAGTAGTGGAGGCACCAAGAGAGAAATGCATATGTCATACAGATACTATTTCTTTTAATTTTGAATTGTTTCATTTAAAAGTAGACATTTTCAAGCTTTCTATAGACATATTTCTTGAGTTTCGGTTCATTTATTAGACACGCTCTAGTCCATGATTAGTGCCAGGATTATATTTCTGCTATATTTGCATATTATTTATTACATCTAGGCAATTTGTTGATGAACCATTGATACAAATTAAGATACAATTTATACAAATTAAATTTACTTTAAAGAAAGGCTTTCTACATTCTAATTGTGCATCTTATGATGTGTCCTATACTCATGCTGTTCACTTTTCATAATCAACAGATATTATATAACAAATAATATTATAATATTTAAACATAAATCTGGAAAAAAAAAATATATATTTTTAAATGGCTACAAGTATAGTGCAATACAGGGAATCAAATTTCATGTTGGAGCAGGATTCGAGTGAATGTCGTTTTACTGGTGAGCGTGAGCATGAACAGTTCATGAGTGGAGGGTTTGCTTGGGCCGTGAGCGATTGAGTGGAGCTCGCTGGCATAGAGTGGAATATTGAGCTGAGCGGCATACTGCTCCGCTTCGCTTACATGCTCTGGTGCTGATACTGGTGGAATATCACACAGGTTTGCACTGTGAACTGGCTAATAACACTGGATCATGAGCTGTTTGTGGTTAAATGAATTGCAGCCTTTTGCCTTTTTGATAATTGCATTAATCGATAATGTGATTTTAATTTCATTTTGATTAATTGTGCAGCCCTCTGTATTTCAGATATTTTATTTTGACATGTTTATGATAGAATGAATTACTCACCAACCACCATTTGGGAATCCCAGCTCTATGCTATTAATGGATAGTGGCAAGTGTTTTGTTCTTTTTGCAGATGACAGTGAACAGTATGTCAGCTTTCTTCATGCCTCCAAAAGACCTGCAGCTGGATGAACTGACCAACGCCACCCTCATGAAGCTGGAGCAGTTCAGAGACAAGACCTCCACAGGTGTGTGCGGACTCGCATGCCATGGGCTTGTTTTACGTGTTTGCTAGACAATTGGTGGTTCTTGGCCAGAATAACCTGCATTGTTGAGCATGCCCACAGCCAAGTGCAAAGCTCTCATAACTGCAGATTTCCTAAGAATTAAAAGTGTATTTATTATTCAACAAAATTGTACCTTTTATCTGTGGTTATTAAATAGTATCTAGTACTAAGACAGTATTGTTCATTGTTGACAGGACTGATGTACATCATTGAGACTCAGAAGGTTCTTGATCTGAAGATAAACCTCATGGCCTCATATGTCATTGTACCAGAAAACGGCTTTTATGACTCCAAACACAACCTCGCCATTCTGGATTTGGGTCATTTCCAGGTAAAATCAGCTCACTGTCAGTACACACTAGGGATGCAACAATACAGTTAGTCCACGGTTCAATACATACCTCGGTTTTTAACCACGGTTTTCGGTTCGGTTCGGTTCTGATGGCTTGTCACATACATTTTTTGTTATTCTATTCTTTGGCGACAGGAACAGCAAGAGGTTAAGGAGAAAAAAGACTATTTTTTTTATTGCAATACTCTTTCTTTATTTTACTTAAAAGAATTGAAAAACCTACCTTAAACCTAAAACTTTACTTAAAAAAACCCTTGTATTCCTAGTGTATGTTTTGTATAATATAAAATAAATATATATATATAAGATTTACACTGGCAGCTCAGAGCAGTACAGCAGCATTAAAGTATGAAATTGAATGAATGAATGTAAAAATAAAACACTACATAGACTTCACTATAAAATATACATTGATTCATAGCTACTGTATTAGTTTTTCAGTCAAGAGCATTGAGTGATTTTCTCTTTGTCTTTTGTTAACATTAAAGGGATAGTTAATTCAAAAATGAAAATTCTGTCATCGAGAACTGAATACAGGTTTGAAACAATATTAGAGTGAGTAAATAATGACATAATTTTAGAGGTGAACTGTCCCTTTAAGGATCGCGTGTTCACTTCTGCGCTGTTGTCTAATATACTGCATCTAATGCCGCGTTCCAGGCAACCCGTAACCCGTGTTTTTCCAACCTTCTACCCGTGAAAGTGGACTGGAACGGCAGTCAAACCCGTGACTTCCCACCCGTGAACTCGTACTAGATCGATGTACTCCCAGTTACGAGTTTTGACGTCACATAGCCCGCGAAGCAACAATGGCAGCCCCCTACGGATGCGGTGTTTATGAAACAAATATACAAATAACGTAAAATAAAAGGTATAACAGCTTTTCTTGCCGTCTGCGCTGTTTTTATCCTCCGTTTCCCTCAAATAAGCAAGGAGTAAGCACCTTTGGCGATAGAAATGATTGTAAATGAGCATACACCCCGTACGGTCCGACATGCTTTGTTTACATCAAACTACCACACAATTCCTTGCGCTCAGGCAGTTTGGCGTGACTTTGCCTGGAACACTACAAAGTTGTGAGTCGTGGTTTGAAGTTGTAATTTACGGGCTCAAAAACCTGCCTGGAACGCAGCATAATATACAGACACACACGATTTTACTTTAGACATAACCGACTGTGTTTATGTTAACCTTGTGTGTATTTGACAGTAATAGTGCAGTAAAACGACTACTTAGTCCAGTATTCACGTGTTTGACAGGCGTTTAGTGCGCGCGCTCTGAAAAGCGCATGTTAAAACCGTGCTCGCGAATGAAACCGGCAAGGCTTTAAAACGCATGCAAATAATGAACTTTCGTGATTGTGAATAACTATAGTGTTCCGTGAGTATAACTCTACCACTAACGTGTGATGTGAATGTATGTCGCGTTGTTCAGTATTGGGATGGAGGCAAATTATAGAATTTGTAGAAAAAGAATTAATTAAATGCAAAACCGAGAAAACCGCAATTCACAAGCGCGTATTGAACCGTGAAGGCAGTACCGAACGGTTCAATATTATATTGAGAATTGTGGCATCCCTAGTACACATGGTTGTTTATAACAAAATGTTGTGGTCATAATCATATTTCTTAGGTTATATAAAGGTTATAATTAGGTTATAATATTTCGGTGAAGTGCTTTTCAAATGATTTACAGTGAGGAAAATAAGTATTTGAACACCCTGCTATTTTGCAAGTTCTCCCACTTAGAAATCATGGAGGGGTCTGAAATTGTCATCGGTGCATGTCCACTGTGAGAGACATAATCTAAAAAAAAATTCCAGAAATCACAATGTATGATATTTTTTAACTATTTATTTGTATGATACAGCTGCAAATAAGTATTTGAACACCTGAGAAAATCAATGTTAATATTTGGTACAGTAGCCTTTGTTTGCAATTACAGAGGTCAAACGTTTCCTGTAGTTTTTCACCAGGTTTGCACACACTGCAGGAGGGATTTTGGCCCACTCCTCCACACAGATCTTCTCTAGATCAGTCAGGTTTCTGGCCTGTCACTGAGAAACACAGAGTTTGAGCTCCCTCCAAAGATTCTCTATTGGGTTTAGGTCTGGAGACTGGCTAGGCCACGCCAGAACCTTGATATGCTTCTTACAGAGCCACTCCTTGGTTATCCTGGCTGTGTGCTTCGGGTCATTGTCATGTTGGAAGACCCAGCCTCGACCCATCTTCAATGCTCTAACTGAGGGAAGGAGGTTGTTCCCCAAAATCTCGCAATACATGGCCCCGGTCATCCTCTCCTTAATATAGTGCAGTCACCATGTGCAGAAAAACACCCCCAAAGCATGATGCTACCACCCCCATGCTTCACAGTAGGGATGGTGTTCTTGGGATGGTACTCATCATTCTTTTTCCTCCAAACACGTTTAGTGGAATTATGACCAAAAAGTTCTATTTTGGTCTCATCTGACCACATGACTTTCTCCCATGACTCCTCTGGATCATCCAAATGGTCATTGGCAAACTTAAGACGGGCCTGGACATGTGCTGGTTTAATCAGGGGAACCTTCCGTGCCATGCATGATTTCAAACCATGACGTCTTAGTGTATTACCAACAGTAACCTTGGAAACGGTGGTCCCAGCTCTTTTCAGGTCATTGACCAGCTCCTCCCGTGTAGTTCTGGGCTGATTTCTCACCTTTCTTAGGATCATTGAGACCCCGCGAGGTGAGATCTTGCATGGAGCCCCAGTCCGAGGGAGATTGACAGTCATGTTTAGCTTCTTCCATTTTCTAACGATTGCTCCAACAGTGGACCTTTTTTCACCAAGCTGCTTGGCATTTTCCCCGTAGCCCTCTCCAGCCTTGTGGAGGTGTACAATTTTGTCTCTAGTGTCTTTGGACAGCTCTTTGGTCTTGGCCATGTTAGTAGTTGGATTCTTACTGATTGTATGGGGTGGACAGGTGTCTTTATGCAGCTAACGACCTCAAACAGGTGCATCTAATTTAGGATAATAAATGGAGTGGAGGTGGACATTTTAAAGGCAGACTAACAGGTCTTTGAGGGTCAGAATTCTAGCTGATAGACAGGTGTTCAAATACTTATTTGCAGCTGTATCATACAAATAAATAGTTAAAAAATCATACATTGTGATTTCTGGATTTTTTTTATTTTATTTTGTCTCTCACAGTGGACATGCACCTACGGTGACAATTTCAGGCCCCTCCATGATTTCTAAGTGGGAGAACTTGCAAAGTAGCAGCTCACTCACACGTCCCGGTTCCTTTTAGGTTTCTATTTTGTTTTAAAAAATACTAATATTTTATACTCTTTTAACTGTAAATCAGTGTTCACGAGATTGGGTAGCTTGAGGAGTGGCAGTCCTCTGTGCTTCCGTATTACTTCTTCATGAACTCCACAACATAGTACTTAGATTTATGTGAAGCTGAACTTATGAATGCGCCTAGGACAGTTGGCCAGAAGCAATGATTTAAGACCCCCCTTTCCATGAAACATTTTATTGGACTGTCCCACTGTACAAAATACAAGAGTTGCATAAATACAATACAAATAAAAACCAAACAAAAGGAAATACAAACAGCAATTTGTATTTTTTTTTTGTTTGGTTTTTATTGTATTTATGCAACTCTTGTATTTTTGTAACTCCGTTTTGGCCGTGAAGATAGCCTCAGATGCTGACATGGCATTAAAAAAACGCTTCAGAGGACATTGATTTATCCACTGGGCTCGTGTGGATTACCGGTGTGGTATGCATTATATGGTATCACAGAAATGGATTATTTCCATAAAAATCTTTGTTTGTATTGATCTGAGGGAAGAAAGTCATATCATTGACTTACCCTCATGCCGTCCCATATGTATTAGAGAACTATCCCTTTAAATATTTTTTCCTGCACAATATAAATAGTGCTTTTTGAATATAGCTATCTTAATATTTAAAAAAAGTAATAATTGGTTATAAATGTGTGTTTGTTGTGTACAGATGTCCAGTCAGAGCAGAGCCGACCTGCCTCAGCTGTCTGCGGTCAGCAGCACCATCGAGGACATCATGTCTCGAGCTTATGACAGCTTTGACGTCCAGCTGAGCAGTTTACAGTTCCTCTACACCAAAGCAGGTGCGTGGACACGCACAATAACTGATCAAATGTAGACATTACAGGGCTGTAAACATGCTGTGTGTTGCATCAGGTGGTGACTGGAAGTGGGCTCGTCCGCTGAGGCAGTCTGCTTTCCACATCCTGGAGCCTGTCGACCTGAAGGTGGTCTTCAGCCGAGCCATGGTGGTGACGGACTCAAGAATGCCCAAGTAAGGAGGAATAGAGCCCTGCATTTCAGCCTGAGCCCGACGGGGCCAGACTTATTTTAAACGGCCCGGGGCTTCAGGCCAATTTTCACATCATACCTCACCGCGTGTGAGGCCGGGCTTCGTGCCTGTTTTAGGTTTCTCTTTTGTTTTATATTTTATACATTAATTAAATTAAAAGAACTATGTGAGATGTGCTGCACTGGTGGAAACAACACGAGACCATGCAACCGTGACTCTCAAGACTGGCTCGCACAGTGTTTAGAGTCCATGCCAGCAGGAGTGCAGCGAGCGCTCCTTCAGCGCAGCTGGGAGAGTTATGGCCTTTTTACAACTCGTCACTTCATTTGTTTACTCTGATCAGATATCTATCCGATTGTGAAAAGACCATGTATAATGACTTCTGAAATTATTTCGCGACTGATTTTAAATCCCTCAAACAAACCACTTCAGAAGGTGGTCTGGGGCGTATTTCATATGAAACTGGACAAGTGTAAATGTATCTGGTTGTTAAAACCACATATGTAAATTTTACTCCTGACAAATTGTTAAAAAATAAACACGTGAGAGCGTTATAGGGTGTATGTGAGAGCGCTACTGCAATGCATCGCCGCAAACGAGTAAGTCTCTAAAGCTAGCCAAAAAGCAAACTGCCGCAAATGAAAGTGAAAGTAAGTCTCAGATGCTCAAAAACACAATCATCTTCATTAAAACTAATGAGAGTAAATTATCTTACCAGTGCTTAGATTGCTCTTTCTCCTATTGCGGTCTTATAAAATGTGTGGTCAACTCACTGTCAGCCGCTGGCCGCTTGGTCGTCATTTAAAAAAACCCCAAATACTTTAATTTAACAAACAAAAAAATGCTCCGAACATTTTTCTAAATGAACTTAATAAAGAAACTAAACGAAATACAACTACTGACATTTAAAAACAAAACTGAGCTATTTTAATGGCTTCAACAGTAGTGTGTAATAGGGAGGAATAATCAAAACAAAACAAACGGGCTCCAGTCAGAATTCTGATAAGCTGTCAGACATGGGTCGGGCTAGGGCCTGAGCGTTTCGGGCCAGGGCCGGGCTAGGATCTAGATTTGAGGCCTGTGCAGGGCTCTGAGTAGGAATTTCCCTGTCTGGTGTGCAGTTCTTTTTATTTTGCACATCACATTATGCATTGACATATTTGTGTACCTAATGTTTTTCAGGTTTAAGATTTATGGTGAACTCCCTCTGCTGTCTCTGCGCATCTCTGATGATAAAGTGCGTGGCGTCCTGGCGTTGCTCCGAAGCATTCCTCTTCCTGAGAGCCGCCCCGCCCCTCAGACTAGAGGGCAACAGGTTACACCCAAGGTCATTAAAAGAATGCTTATGGGCAGGGCTGTAAGTTAACTTTTTTTCCACATAGCACTGGTGCTACAGAGGTTAAAAGTAGGGGTATGAATCGTCACTGGTCTCACGATTCAATTCGATTACGATCATCATGTCAACAATTCAATTTGATATCACAATGCATCACGATTCTTTGCATCCTCAATTTTTACTATTACTGCACATGGCTACGCTTTCGTTTATGAATACAAGCAGTCAGATATATGAACTCCCTTTTTATTTGATCTACTCCAAGAAAGTACACATGAATGTAGCAAACATCAAACACAACTTAAGTCTGAACACAGCAGACGACAGGGGCATTTAGAACTAATAAAAACTAGTAAAAAGGCTACTAAAAGTGCATGAAACTGTCAAGTAGTGTACTTAAGTTACAATAACGTTCACACACGCTCGAAGCACACACATACGCGCACATGCTCGCAAACATGCACACACTCGCTAGCGCGTGCACATGGACAGATACACACCCACACACACACTTGCCCAGGAAACATAATAAAACAATAAGAAGATTCAGATCAGTATAATTCTGATTCATTTGGACATCCGTTTTGTTTGCAAATGTTTTCTAGCAGCTATGTGATATTTTTTGCTTTTTCACATTAGGCCTCCAAACAAGGGAACACGCCTCAGCTCACCCCCCGAAGGCCAGCCATAGACGACCTGCGTGCATCCATCATATATGGCTCAGGTCAGACACACATCCATACTGTACAAACAGAGACAGGGTTACATTTACATGACATCAATGATCAAATATAGATACATCTATAAATCCAATATCACCCTCACATTAAATCACTGTGTTTATGTCTTTTTCAGATGAGGAGTTGTTCTTCGATGCCCCTAGTTCACCGATTGAGGACCTGCCGTTCTTTGAGGCCTCATCTGACTCTCTGCAGGGCTCAGCCTCTGATAAGCGTCCCTCCATGGTGCTGAAAGACCCTAAGAAAAACATGACTGAGTTCCTCTTGAGATTTGAGATCAACAAGGTCTGATTATGCTCTTGTCAACCTAAGGAGAGCGTCTAGTTATCTTTCCTTTCCTTATCCACCTTATTCCTATGCCCCATGACGCTTTGCGGGAATTATGGGAGTGACTGCCGTTATGCTGTAAACAATCAATGAAAGGCTCGCTCTATGAACGCAATAATACCTTTTTTATACTGGGTACATGGAGATGACATTATTCTACTCACCCTTCAACCATCAAACATTAAAAGGACATTTAAAAGTGTAAAAGAATCAACAAGGTACTTCCAACAGACCATGAATAACCCCAAAAGCGTGATTTTTTTTTCCACAGCAATAACAGACGGGTTAAACTGTAGTAATATCTGTTGCCTTAATCAAAAATATTCATTAATTTAGCATTGCGTGATACTATTTCAAAGTGATTTCCGTCTTTTTGACAGATAATACATTGAAAACAAACCTGGAAAAAGAAAAACGAGAGATTCTTTGTGCATTCCAGTGAATTGTTAATGGGATGTATCGTAAATTAAATCGGGAGAACAGACCACAAATGTGCAGTATATGTTGTATTTTTCATACTGTTACAGTGGAATACAAAGGGGGAGAATAGTGCAGTGAGGAAAAGAGCTCTTGCCATAACATATCATATACTCATAACATACTTTCAACACGTTAAAATACCAAACGTTACGTTATTCTCATGAAGGAAAATTGACAGCTCATTCAGTCAAACTGACGCATAAGCTTTATTCGATGCGAACCTTATGATTTGAAATGGCTCATTTTAGTCTTTTTGAATGGAAGTTCCCCGAACCGGAAGTGCCACCCATAATTCAAAACGCAGAAGGCTCGTCAGGAATAAGGTGGATAGAGATGGTATCAGATATGTGTGTATTAGGAGTGTAACGGTACACGTATTTATACCGAACCATTTTGGGACAGGACTCCTGGTACGATACTGAATGCAATCTTTAACAGTTAACAGTAGACTTGTTTTACACGCAGAACACGCTTAAATCTGAGTTCCCACACGAACATATTAAGTATTCAGTCCATTTTATCATGAAATTCAAATGGTAAATGCCTTTAATGTGATGTGACAGATCACTGTATCAACGCGATCATCTCTTCCTAGTCAAAGAATAAACATGAATCAACATTACAAAGGTATGTTGAGGATACATTACAACTTACTGAAACGTGTCGTATGTCGTGTAATCGCTCAATCCACAGCTGTTAGTTCACTAGAGAAATGAACTCTTTCAAAATATATGCACTATATTAGCCGATATATTCACCATACCGAACCGTGACTTCAAAACTGAGGTACTTACCGAACCGTCAGTTTTGTGCACCGTTACACCCCTAGTGTGTGTATATATGGTTAATTTGAAAATGTAACATTTCAAGGCTCCTCCAATCTGACTCTTTTCCCTGTTTTGTTCCTTTGTTCTAGCTTTCCATTCAGCTGTGTCGCTTGTCACGTGGACAGGAAGTGAGCGTTCTGCATCTGTTCATTGATGGATTAGGGACAGAACTCAATCTTCGCACATTTGATATGTCATCGTACACTTTCCTGCGAGAGATCTGCCTTGAGTGTTCAGAGTACTTGGGTAAGTGCAATGCGCAAACACTGTTAAAAAGATTTCTCTTTTTTTTTTAAAGAAAGAAAGAAATGTATGCTTGTATTCAGTGAGGAGGCAATAAACGGCTACAGTAAAGACATTTATAATGTTACAAAATATTTCTGCTTCAAATAAATGCTGTTTTTTTTTCCAACTTTCTAATTATCAAAGTATCCTGAAAAAATGCATCACAGATTCCACAAAAAATATTAGGCAACATAAACTGTTTTCAACATTGATTTTCTGTATGCAAAAATCTAAGGCCTTGTCCACACTAATATGTTTTCATTTGAAAACGCATCTTTTTCTCTCTGTTTTTGCTCTCAGTCCACACTGAGACCGTGTTTTTATGAATTTTTTTTTAGCTTTTTGAAAACTTATCACAATCCTGCAAAGATAACCGAAAATTGACTTGCATTTGCTGTCCTGCAAGCAAATTTGCTTAATAAAATGATCCTACCAAAAGAATAGCATAAGAATTGTATGATGTCTGTTTCGTCTGCATCATCTCAGTGAGCTTTTATGAGGGTTTACGCATGCACAATAAAGTACATTTTGCATTTTCCGACGTTTCGGTGTGGATGAGAAACTTCTGGAAAATGCTAGTGTGGATAGAGAGCGTTTTGAAACAAAAACAAATGTATCCGGATTAATGTAGACGTAGCCTAAAAATTAAAAGGATTTTGTTTTTGTGTGAAGATTCTGAGGACAAGAAAGTTCATCTTATCACCACTCTGGACAATACAGAGGAAGATCTGCTCACTTTGGAGTATGTCAAGGTACATTTGCTTTATCATATTTACAACACATATTAATTTTTCTTTGGGTTCAGGTACTGTATATTAGGGGTGTAACGGTACACAGAAGTCACGGTTCGATAAAAGTTCGGTACAACATGAAAAAAAATCAGCAAATCTCCAATGCTAGGTAGGGCTGTGGGATTAATCGTAATTGATTTTTGATTTTGATTATGGCTTCCAAATGATTATGAAAACAAGATAATCGACATGAAATGATTATTGTGCCGCTGCCGCATTCTGTCCAGCACACCTTTCTGTCCTTCACAACGGTGCACTTTTGTTCCTCCATAAGAGCCCAAACTTAAAGGGTTAGTTCACCCAAAAATGAAAATTCTGTCATTAATTACTTACCCTCATGTCGTTCGACACGCGTCAGACCTCCGTTCATCTTCGGAACAGAAATTAAGATATTTTAGTTGAAATCTGATGGCTCTGAAAGGCCTCCATTGGCTCAATGGCACATTACAATCTCAAGACCCTTAAAAGGTACTAATGACGTCGTTACAAAGTCCATCTCACTACAGTGGTTCTAAAATAACTTTATGAATCGGCGACAATAGTTTTTGTGCGTAAGAAACCCCTAAATAACGACTTATATAGTGATGACGATTTCAAAACACGGCCTCATGAAGCTTCGAAGCGTTATGAATCAGCGAGCCGAATCAGCAGTTTGAATCGCCAAATTTCAGCAGTTTGGCGGTTTGACACGCGATCCGAATCATCATTCGGCTCACTGATTCATAACGCTTCGAAGCTTCATGAGGCCGTGTTTTGAAATCGTCATCACTATATAAGTCGTTATTTAGTCGTTATTTTTTTTTTGTGCACAAAAACTATTGTCGCCGATTCATAAAGTTATTTTAGAACAACTGTAGTGAGATGGACTTTGTAACGACGTCTTTAGTACCTTTTAAGGGTCTTGAGAGTGTAACGTGCCATTGAGCCAATGGAGGCCTTTCAGAGCCATCAGATTTCAACAAAAATATCTTCATTTCTGTTCCGAAGATGAACGGTGGTCTGACGGGTGTCGAACGACATGAGGGTAAGTAATTAATGACAGAATTTTCATTTTTGGGTGAACTAACCCTTTAATATCCAAATCAGCCGAATAAGTGAGTGCTGTAAAATTCAGTATATTGTTGCTAAACTGAAAGAGACGCTGTTCCCCTAGGTAGCCGTCTGTGCCCACTCTCCGAGACAGGGCGGAACGCGCATACGCGAAGTATACTGTGGGCTTCAGATACGTGCCTATACACAAAAATGTCAAAATGCCGTTTTGCTAAGTATCCTCGAAAACTCAGTCGGTTATGTCTTAAGTGAATGTAAACACTGAGAAAGGGTGCATGTGTATCAGTGTATTGGATCTGTGCAGCTCTTAAAGTGACAGCAGCCTAATAAATCTGCTGCAGTCATTATTGTTAATCAAACAACAAAATCACTCACTGCTCTTGAATGAATAAGCTGTATTTTTTAATAAGGAATCAGTCTATATTTAGTATATACAGCAGGTATTTTACATTTGATTACTTCATTCAACTTCTGTTGAAGGCTATTATTTATCTGAATATCACTGTTAGTACATTTGATTAATGTGTTGTGCGGAGCCCACGCTGTCATTTTCTTTGTGTGTGAGGGTTCATTAAAATGCGGTGACAATGGTGGATGTACAAAGTTCAATATTACGCTTTTCAAGAAATCAAGGAAAGATGAGCGAAAAGGAGAAAAAGAGCCTACTTTGCCTTTCCACGAGGAGACAGTGAGGGAAGCGGCACCTGAGACTTCCCATTTCCTGGACACTAATATTTCATCACTGGATTTCCACGACACAAATCGGCACAATGTCAAATGATTTTGTCTCATTATAACAGTGGAAACAACTTAAAATACTCTGTTATTTATGGTCAGACAAAGTAAGACATCATTTTAAACTGTAAAAGGTCTATATTTATTTTTATTGTCCTTTTGTAAAATAAAGAAAACAGGATACCGCTTTCTGTTGTCTTGGGTTTCCTTTCCATGACATTTGTAGAGCATGTCACAAAAATGAATGGAAACTCTGCATATAGGCTACTAGCAAGTGTCATCTGAACTCTTGTTTTGCGTTGGTGTATAGACAGTGTCTTCTTCTGCTCTTTTTCCTCTTGTGGCGGTTAGCAAATAGCGTTGCATTACCGCGCAACCCCTTCTGGATTGGAGTGGGGGTCGCCCTGGCTGACTGAATTCGTCATTTGACTGTATGCACCGAACCGTGACTGGTTTAGGATAAATGCATGTACCGTTACACCCCTACTGTGTGTGTTTGTGTGTATAAGGGCTGTTTGTCATCACATTGAATCTGTCTCAGGCAGTTTTCTTGGTCATGTTGGTGTCTCTCAGCTTGAGGGTGTTAAAAGTGTAGTTGGATGCCATCTTTATGTGGGGCATTTTTTAAATTGTAGCTTTAATAAGCCAAACGTTAACACAAAATCTAAGCCTTAAAAAAAAAAAAAAAGACTAGCTCTCCTTTTAAATGCAGTCAAACTTTTATTGAATTTTTTTTTTTTTTTCATCAAATCATCCTGTAGTCCATGTGTTTGACATCTCTTTCCAGTGCAATATGGTGTGAAATATAACATAAATTGATGAATGATATACAGTAATGTGCAAAAGTCTTGGGTATGTTAGTATTTTCAACCCAAAAAATGGTTTTGAGCCAGTTATTTATATCCTTTTCTGTAGTGTCAGAAGGAAATATCATTTTACATTTCCTAGATGGACTCGATGATGGTGAGATCTAGGGATGTATCGATATGAAGTTTTGGCCAATATTGATAATTCTTTATATTTGAAAAACGATATATTGGCCGATAAATCTAAATCCAAATTTGAAAAGTCTCTCCATCAAAAGCCATGTCCCAAGCACACAATTATGATGTTCTTATTATAATATTATGTAGCCTATATGAGAGACTTGTGCTGCACATTGCGCATAACCGTTTTCCTTTTTGAAGTGATTTCAATCATATTTCAAGCTATTCAAAACCATCATGGCGAAACAGTTCACATCTGAAGTGTCTCAGCTGAAGGAAATAATCCATTATGTATCTGCTTTAATATATCGGCTACATTTTCTTATCGGACTGATAATGATAACATTAAAAATTAACATATATCGGCCGATACCGATTTATGGTGGCCGATATATCACTAGTGACATTAGATCTCTGTGTTGTTGTCAGACACCTTGTGCATACAAAACTCTCACTGGATTATTACAATTAATGGCCAAAGGAATGTTTGCTAATGTTAATTTCCTACGGACACACTACTGCAAAAGATATAAATAACTGGCTTAAAACCTTTTTAATACTAACGTGCGCAAGACTTTTGCACAGTTAAATGCACGGTTATATGATTCTATGAGCATAGCCCTATGCATAAGAACATCCCAATAATACCCTCTTCTTTTTCAGGCGGACAAAAATTCACCAGAATTTAAAACAATGTATAAAAACACAGAGCAACTAATCAAGGTAAGCTTGTTCACAAATCAGAGCTCCGAATTTCTCTACAGCTAATGCGATAGCCAATCAGATCATAAATCGAATGCTAATTTCAAGCGTTTGTTAAAATTCTTATTCTGTGGTCTTTGCACCAGGTGAATTTCTCCTCGCTGGATGTGCACCTGCACACAGAGGCACTCCTCAACTCCATGAATTTCCTGAATAACCTCCTCCCACCCATGAATAAAGAGACACAGGAGGAGGAGCCCGTCCTACCCAAGGAGGAAGAGGAAGAAGAAGAAGAGGAGGCAAAAAAAGAGGATTCTGCTGTTGCAAAGAAATCTTGTAAGAAAGTCAGATGTTCATGATGATACTTAATTTTAGGGTTTAATTCTAGCTATTAACTAGTTGCTTATTAGCATGCATATTACTAGGATATTGGCTGTTTATTAGTACTTATAAAGCACATATTAAGGCCTTATTCTGCATGACCATATTCTACATCCCTTAATCCTACCCAAAACCCAAACTTAACAACCTTAATAACTTTTAATAAGCAGTAAGTTAGGAGTTTATTGAGGCAAAAGTTATAGTTAATAGTGAATGTGTTCCCCACACTAAAGTGTGACCATGTTCATTTTTTATGATTTTCTTATTTTGTCATGATATCATTTTAATCTCATATTTTTGGATTTTTGTCAGCCAATAAGAAGTCAAAGTTTGAGGATGTGGTGAGTTTGCACATCCGAGCAGACCTCAACTGTCTGAAGGTCTTCATAAGAGGAGAGAAAGCCAGGATCTCTGAGATCAGCATAGAGGGTAATACACATTTCTGTAGATGCAAATCAACTCAATAAAGTTGGGATATGATCCGTTACAGCATGTTCTGTCTTTACCAGGGCTAGTTTCTGAAGTTCAGATGAAGAAGAAATCTGTGGAGATTCTGGCTAACCTCAAGAACATTATAATTCTGGATTGTGACAAAGAGGCACTATATAAAAAGGTAGAAAATGCTGTACTTTTAAGGATAAATAAATCATAGAATGGGAACTAAATTGGCAAAATGTGTAATATTATGTTATGCAATAATAGTATTAGAACAAAAATAAACAATAAAATATTGATTTTTAACCACACATTTCACTCACATTTTATCTAAAGTAACAGTATTGTTTATTAAATTATACAATTCTTTATTTACAATTCCAATGTTTAAAAAATAATGGTGAAAAAATGCTGCCACATTAGTAAAAAAAATGACAGATACCTCATCTTATTGACTTTGGGCTAAAAAAATGTTAGGGGATTTTTAACCGTTTTTAAATGTAATTTTGTATCATTCATGAGAAGAAAGGAGAGGTGTGAGATGTAATGGATTTAGTCTAATGATGGAATTATGATGATCTGTAGGCGGTGTCCATCGCGGATAAGGAGGTGTTTGATTTCCACATGGTGAACCATGTGGATGCAACGGAGGGGGACTCCTATACAGACATGCACATTGTGGACACCAGTGTAACTTTGACTGTGGGCTGCATTCAGGTTATCTTCCTCAACAAGTTTGTGTCCTCAATACTGGTAAGTGTTCATCTCATACACTACCGCATCCACCATTCTTCCCATACTAAGAAAGTTAGTTGAAAAAAAAAAATAATAGTGATAATGATAACACTGTTTATTTAAAAAAAAAAAAAAAAAAAGCATTTTTAGCACCCATTACTTATACATTTAAAAACAGAAGAGGGCCTAGAACTGAACCTTGGGGGTCGCCCTAGTTTCTGAAAGGATTGGTCCACTTCAGAATTAAAATTTCCTGATAATTTACTCACCCCCCCATCATCCAAAATGTTCATGTCTTTCTTTCTTCAGTTAAAAACATTTCAGGATTTTTCTCCATATATTTTTCTCCAAATTGCAGTCTGCAGCTTCAAAGAGCTCGACACGATCCCAGCCGAGGAATAAGGTTCTTATCTAGCCAAACCATCTGCCATTTTCTAAAAAATATAAAAATAATTTACTTTTCAACCACAAATGTTTGTTTTGCGCTGCTCTGCGATGCGCCACGTATGACATAATCATGTTGGAAAGGTAAGCGGGTTAGTGTAAAAAACTCAATCTCATTCGCTCCTCCTACTTCAAAATCGTCCAACATCGTTTACCTTGTTTTGTGAAGAGCATTTGACTTAGTCTTTGTACATTCGCTGTGTAAACACTGGGGTGGTAGCCTAGAAATCTAGACGCACCCTAGCGGCAGCAAAGCTAAAATCTAGTTTAATCTATCAACTAGCTCCGCTTCACCTTCTTCGTTGCTCTTGTTGGTTGTAGTGCCTATCCTATTCTAATCCTATTGCGTGCAGAGGGAATTTGAAAGACAACCGTTTATCCCGGCCCTCGGATTGAGCCCTGCCAATGGTGTGTTCCCAGACCCAACATCTTGATGTGGGTCTGGCTTGTCAGGTTACTGGGGCGGTACTTCTGTCTATGTCACGTGACCTTTCCAACATGATTACATAATACGTGGGTCAGAGCAGCACAAGACAAACATTTGTGGTTGAAAAGTGTATATGTATATACGTATATATACATTTATATATTTTTAGAAAATGACAGATGGTTTGGCTAGATAAGGCCCTTATTCCTTGGCTGGGATCGTGTTGAGCTCTTTGAAGCTGCATTGAAACTGCAATTTAGACCTTCAGCCCGTTGGTTGCTGAAGTCCCCTATATGGAGAAAAATCTTTTCCTCAAAAAAAGAAAAAGGTTTCCTCAAAAACCTTAATTTCTTTTCGACTGAAGAAAGACATGAACATCTTGGATGACTTAAATTAACAGGAAATTTTAATTCTGAAGTGAACTAATCCTTTATTAGAAACTAATTTCTACTTCGCGAGTAAATCTTGTTTTTCTTTACTTACTCTGTAACTTTGAAAATCACAGCAAATATGGGAATCATGCAACTTACTTTTTGAATTTTATTAGCCTGAATTTAATTTGTCTAATGGTCTCTCTCTCTCTCTTCCTCTTTTTATTTTTCCTCTTCAGGCATTTATTAATAATTTCCAGGAGGCTAAAAATGCACTGGCGGAGGTAACTGCACAGGCAGCAGAGAAAGCAGCCACTGGGGTTTTGGAGCTGGCAGAGAGAAGTACTCGCATCTCCCTGAACGTTGACATCAAAGCTCCAGTTGTCTTCCTCCCACAATCTTCTGTTTCCCACAATGTCATTGTGGCAGATCTGGGTTTAGTGACAGTCAAGAACCGCTTTGAAATGGTCTCCTCTCCAACACACACCAAGATCCCCCCTGTCATGGACATCATGGCTGTTGGACTGAGTGATCTTAAAATGTTCAGGTTAGGAGAGTATTACAAATCACTTTTTCTGTATTTTTAAACACATTGACTAATTTGATTTAACAGCCCTAAAATAAAATTTGCATTGCTTGATGAATGATGTTTCTAATATTTTTGTATTATTTTGTATTATTATTATTATTTTTTTTAGGACCACATTCAGTGATGGACAATTTAAGAGTGAGATTCAGTTACTCAAACCAGTCAATATGGACCTGTCAATCAAACGCAATCTCGCTGCCTCCTGGTATCACAGCATACCTGATATCCAGATTAATGCACACCTCAAACCCATGAGCGTAAGAGCATATATTTGTGTTTATTTCTATGTGTGATTTACAGGCGTAAAGGATATTGCAGCTAATATGAATGTGTTTATTGCAGCTGATCTTGAGTCAGGAGGACCTGACTATAGTGCTGAAGACTCTGAGTGAGAATCTGTCTGAGACTTCTGGTGATCCTCCAGCGCCGTCCAGCTCTGATAAAGGAGACACCCTTTCTACCAAAGATTCCCAGAATTCTGGAGGTATAAGAAATACACAAACACAGACAGTGAAGCTTTATCGATCACTGCTGCACAGGTTATGTCAAACACACTTTCTATGTCGTTGTCTTTGCACGTTTGCCTGGAATCCTGCTATTTAAGCATTAATTATCATACAAGTATTAAAAAAGTATTGCAAATCATGTTATAGCTATTCCAAATGACGTAAATGAATATAATTTTCAAAGAATATTTTAGTAATTCAATGTTTTTGTCAAAATAACAAAGAAACACTGTATAACATTTAGTCTTTATCTTGACACACGACACATGCCACGACTCATAAATGTCATATATTACCTGTGACCTTCCTACCTGTTAGACATACAGAAATTGAATAAAGTTATCAAACACCTTTCTTAACTGCATAAATAATAAATTAAATATAGATTAATCCTTATTAAAGCTACACTTTGCTCTGTTCCCTTTGTTTTTTGATTAACATTAATGACAGACATCATTAGTGGCTGCTGTCACTTTAAGATTTGCCGCTGCCAAACATGGCACGGATCTGATGCGTCGGCATCTCATTTCCTCACAAGTCTTTAAGTTCCTTTAAGACTGCTCTTATTAGAATACTCAACAAAACGGCATTTTGGCATAAATCTGTGTGTTATTGTTTGTTCAAGTGCTAAAGAGATTCTAGTGCACTTGTCTGTGTGCATGATATTGGTGCTCGTCTTTCTGTGTGTGTGTGTGTGTGTGTCTCAATCAGCTCCCTAGCTTCCTAGGTTGTGAATCAGTATACAGTACATCCAGAAAGTATTCACAGCGCTTCACTTTTCCCACATTTTGTTAGGTTACAGCCTTATTCCAAAATGAATTAAATTGCAAATTTGCAAATGTATTAAAAATAAAAAACAAAACAAAAAGTCACATGTACATAAGTATTCACAGCCTTTGCTCAATACTTTGTTGAAGCACCTTTGGCACCAATTACAGCCTTAAGTCTTTTTGAGTATGATACTACAAGCTTGGCATACCTATTTTTGGGCAATTTCTCCCATTCTTCTTTGCAGGTCCTCTCAAGCTCCATCAGTTTGAATGGGGAGCGTCAGTGCACAGCCATTTTCTGATCTCTAGAGAGATGTTCAATCGGGTTCAAGTCTGGGCTCTGGCTGGGCCACTCAAAGACATTCACAGAGTTGTCCCATAGCCACTCCTTTGTTATCTTGGCTGTGTGCTTAGGGTCGTTGTCCTGTTGGAAGATGAACCTTTGCTCCAGTCTGAGGTCCAGAGTGCTCTGGAGCAGGTTTTCATCAAGGATGTCTCTGTACATTGTTACATCTTTTCCTCGATCTTGACTAGTCTCCCAGTTCCTGCTGCTCAAAAACATCCCCACAGCATGATGCTGCCACCACCATGCTTCACTGTAGGGATGGTATTGGCCAGGTGATGAGCGGTGCCTGGTTTCCTCCAGACATGATGCTTGCCATTCAGACCAAAGAGTTCAATCTTTGTTTCATCAGACCAGAAAATTTTGTTTCTCATGGTCTGAGAGTCCTTCGGGTGCCTTTTGGCAAGCTCCAACGGGCTGTCATGTGCCTTTTACTGAGGAGTGGCTTCCGTCTGGCCTCTCTACCATACAGGCTTGATTGGTGGAGTGCTGCAGAGATGGTTGTTCTTTTGGAAGGTTCTCCGCTCTCTACAGAGAAACACTGAAGCTCTGTCAGAGTGACCATCGGGTTCTTGGTCATCTCCCTGACTAAGGCCCTTCTCCCCTGATTGCTCAGTTTGACCGGACGGCCAGTTCTAAGAAGAGTTCTGGTAGTTTTAAACTTCTTCCATTCACGGATGATGGAGCTCATTGGGACCTTCAATGCTGCAGATATGGTTCTGTACCCTTCCCCAGATCTGTGCCTTGATACAATCCTGTCACGGAGGTCTACAGACAATTCCTTGGACTTCATTGGTTTGTGCTCTGACATGCACTGTTAACTGTGGGACCTTTATATAGACAGGTGTGTGCCTTTCCAAATCATGTCCAATCAACTGAATTTACCACAGCTGGACTTCAGTAAAGTTGCAGAAACATCTCAAGAATGATCAGTGGAAACAGGATGCACCTGAGCTCAATTTTGAGTGTCGTGGCAAAGGCTGTGAATACTTATGTAAATGTGATTCATTTGTTTTTGTCCTCCTGTTTTTTGTTTTTTAATACATTTGCAAAGATTTCAAACAAACTTCTTTCACGTTGTCATTATGAGGTATTATTTGTAGAATTTTGAGGAAAATAATGAATTTAATCAATTTTGGAATAAGGCTGTAACATAACAAAATGTGGAAAAAGTGAACCGATGTGAATACTTTCTGGATGCACTGTATTGTGTACATGAATGTGGCCCTGATCGGTGCCCCCTTACTGCATTAGGGAGCTGATTGAGACACACCCGCACATACAGGACATTCACAGACAGCCCATTCTCTTCTGTCTTGTCACGTTTGAATGGTTTAACAGCATTTGCATGAATAAGAGCGTGATCATATAATGTAACGCAAGCCAAAGGATGATAGAAAAATGAATGCTGCGTTAAATATTTTTAACGTGTTTAACTGAAAAAAATAATCGCATGCATTAACGCGCTCATTTTGACAGCACTAATACACTCTTAGAAATGTGTAGAATAGATGTCCTGGTCAAAATTTTGAACTCAAATTTAAAATGTATATTAAAATATATATTTTTATTGTTTTTTTTCTTAGCAGGTTTGTAATAATAATTATCACAGAATTGCCCATGTATTTATTAATTCAAACTTGTTTCCCAATTCAAAAAAGTATTGAGATAATATTGGAGTACTTTTATTTTGTTGTAGGGAACACAGTTGTGACCGCAGCAGTGGTGGAGGGCCAGAAAACAGGCAAACTAAAGAACACTCTGAAACTGGACTTCAAGTTTGACTCTATGACACTGGTCCTGTACAGCCCGAACAACGAGGTGACAAAATACACTCAATTCACAGTAGATGAACACGTAATGCTAACATATGTTTACTAAGTTTAAATATTTTGCATTCTGTTTTTTTGTAATCTGTCTGTGTATAGGTCCAGTTATCAGACTCCCGTGATGAGAGTTTGAAGTTGGCGGAGTTCATGCTGGGTACGATCTCCACCGCTGTGCACATGTTCTCTGACAGCTCCATGAAAGCCTCCCTCAAACTCACAAACTGCCTCCTGGATGACAAGAGACAGAGGGTGAAAATGATCACATCCAGGTAGATCACACACACTCAAGATGCTCCAGTTGTGTTAAATGTTGTTTTATATGTACAAATGTAATGTCCTTCTGCCCTATGCAATTGACATTAGAGTCATTGCTCATATTCTGTGACACCGCTACAACTAATTGATCAAATCAGTAATAGTCAAATAATTTAGTTTTCTTAGTTTTTTTGTCACTAATAGTTTGCGCTTAATCACTAATATTGTAGCATTTATATATAACAAATTTTTTGCACAAAACAAATGTTTTCATATAGAATTAATCAATTAATTGAAGAAAGAATCAGTAGATTATTTGATTATTAAAAGTTTCTTTGCTCTGTGTATGGATAACCTTTATATCTGAAATCACTAATGTTGAAATAATAATATTTTAAGCCATTTTTGCACAAAACATATGCTTACATATAGGGCTGTGACGGTATGGGATTTTTTCTTACTGCGGTGAAGAAGCAACAAATCTTGCGGTTTGGCGGTTAATCAATCTGTATTTTGTAGCCTATATATTATGCTTATTCTCCATTTCTTTATTTTTTATTTAATGTGTATTTTTGCCATTTGTTGTGTTGTTTCTGGAGCTGCTATAACAAGCGAATTTCTCCATCTCTGGATCAATAAAGTCTTATCTTATCTTGATCATGTAAATGGGCAGCAGAAATTCAGAGCATTGATTGGTGTTTCCATAAGTTTTGCCCAGTTATTTACAGGATTTTCTGTTTCGTTATTTCGTTTCGTATTCGCTTTGAAAAATTCTAATTATTAACATCATAAACATATTAACAACAATAATATGAAATAAAATGTATTTATATAACTTTGTTGTTGTTTTTATATCTTTTGAGTTTAATCGATATTATGGAACAGTTTTTTTCATCGTTTGCATTGAAAAAATGTCTTGTTTTTTGTAGAATAAATTATTCAAAGTATCAACAAGTTGCGTTTGGATGAGTGCGTTTATATCCACAGACTACCTGAAAAACAATGTCTAAAGAAATAAGAATTGAAGTTTTGACAACTCATCAGAACTAAGCAATGTTAGGGCAGGTTGAGCTCGACTTGATCTTTCTGCAGCTTTCTCTTCTTTTCTCAACGGTACGGAATGGCACCATTTCTTCAACCAAATAGCGAGTCATGAATAATGTCATCCGGCGCTAGCACCGTCAACTGTAACTTATTGCCTAAACCAGAGAAGTATCGCTACTTGCAATTAAAATCTATCTCCAGCTGTTTATGTTATGGTTTTGTCTTTTATGCCTGTGTTTGTGTGAATTTAATTGAACATTATCTGTAAACATCACAAGTACTTAAACCTAGCAGTTAATTAATAATAATCAGACACACAGACAAAATAAATCCCCCATATGTTTAATGGACTGTCCCTCCCTTGCGCAGAAAGGTTTTTTTTCTCCAGAAGCCCTTGAACGTAGGACTCACGGAAGACAGTAAATTATAAGCAATGATTATTGTGTTTGTACACCATATGCAGTCCAATACTTTCACGTCACACCCCTACTTACATATCCAATTAATACAAAATAAAAAAACGATTATCAAAAGTTTCTTTGCTCCGTGCATTGAGAACCTCTTTATCTGAAATCACTAATGTTGAAACATTAATATTTTAAACCTTTTTTGCACAAAATATATGCTTACATATCCAATTAATCGATGAGTCGAAGGGGGAAAAAATCTATAGATTATCGAGTTCTCAAAAGTGTTTTTGCTCGGAGCATGGAGAACCTTTTTTGCAAATCTTTAATTTTCAAACATTACTATTTCAAACTTTTTTTGCACAAAATGTATGTATCTAATTAATCGAAGAAAGAATTAATAGATTATTCAATTCTCAAAATTTTCTTTGCTCTATGAGTAATTTCAGAAAGAGGTTCTTCATGCACACTGTAACATTTATATTTTAAAGCTTTTTTGCACAAAATGTTTGCTTACATATCCAATTGAAGAAAGAGTCAATAGATTAATTGATTATGAAAAGATGTTAGTTGCAGCCTTGTGGTAAATAAAGTTTGTCACTAAATGTCTTCCCTAATTTCCTGCTGCTTTAGGATGATGGCGATGCGTCAGGGCAGGGAAGGCAATGTGATGGTAGACGTGAGTTACCGACAAGGCCGGGATTATACCGTCCTGGACACCCTTGTTCAGGACTTCTATCTGTGTGCCAGTGTTGAGTTCCTGCTCACAGTAGCTGATGTCTTTCTTAAAGCTATGGCCGACGGCTTTTCTGGTCCTCCTAAGAGCAACAAACAACCTGCCAGTTCCTCTAAAGACCCAGGTTAGTGTTTTGTAGTCAAGGTACTTGAACTATCTTCTATCTGTGTGCCAAATTTCACAACTTTTTACCATACGGTGCTGTGGGCTGCCATAAACTCAAGAGCGGAAGAAGAACACTAACAAATGCAATAGTGCCCTTATAAATGAATAAAAATGACAGAAACAATGTAAAAATGAAAACATCTAAATCAAAATATTAAAGGGGTGGTAAAACACATTCTTTTGAAGGCTTGACTGTGTTTGTGGGGTGCACTGTAACATGTGTTCATGCTTCGTTTTAAAAAAAATTGCCTTATTTTTCATATATTTGACCTTTATTCTACACTGCTCTGTCCCTCCTTGTAAAACGGTCTGATGCTTTCCGGGTTGTATGAAGCCAGTCCCTCAAAAATACGCAGTGGGCTCTGATTGGTTAGCTGGCCTAGTGTGTTCTGATTCGCTAACCGCAGTGCACGGTTGTCGGAAACGTCACGCCCCTTACCTGGAGGCTGTGCTTTGGTCGGCGTCAATAAAACCATCTGAGCCCGAATCAGACCCAGAACATTTGAGTGAAGATGATCGAGCAGAACCTGTTCAGTCCTCAAGAGTAAAGACTGCGGATCTATAATGATCGCTACTGAATGGCACTGTTACTTTTGTATTTTTAGAACGATTATAGCCAAATATCTGTCGCAAGAACTATTAACCCAAAACGAACACTAAGCACTGGCTTTACTAGTAAGTTAGCCAAATCACACACAGAACCATGTTTAGCATGCCTGAAGATAAACAATACATAAAAGCTCTAATCAAAGAATCATTTACACTAATGTCAGGTTCGCTGTTGAGATTTTAACGTTAGTGTTTGTAATGTTAGGTGTTCGTCGGATAACGTTAAGTATGAATGAGCATTTAACAGACTGGTTTGCAGAACAGCGTTGTCATCTGTTTACTTCCTTGCTACAACCTATTACAGGAAAACACATCGATGAAAAATAAATCAGACTTACAGGTTGTGGCCCGTAAACAGCTTCTGTTTGTAAATCCAGCTTTCAGGACAAGCCGTTGTGCATATCCTGTATTGAACTCGCGAAGTTTGTGGAAGTTTGTGTTGTCCTCCGTGAAATGTGCAGCGCGCGCGTCGTGCATCCATGCACCGGCAGTGTTTTTTTCACGCAGCTGACGTTGTGCAAATCTGGCATTGAACTCGCGAAGTTTGTGTTGTCCTCCGTGAAATGTGCAGCGCGCGCGTCGTGCATCCACGCACCGGCAGTGTTTTTTTCACGCAGCTGACGTTGTGCAAATCCGGCATTGAAATCGCGAAGACGGTGGATGTTTTCCTCTGTTAGATGTGCTGCAGAGAGCCCTGCGCGCCTGATTCCCCGCTGACTCAAACACACGTGCATATAACATGCTGTATGTTAAACGCTCTGCAACGCACCCCCGTCCCAAGGAAGGCTGAACAGAGCAAGTACCCCAGACCTGCAATCCGGATGGAAATAACAGCGTTTCCTCGGCATCGCGGCAACAACACTCCAGCCTAACTAACTTATACCACAACAGCGCCGCGATACAAAATGGCCTCACCCTCCCTTATTTAATATTCTCGGAGGAGGGGTTTATGTAAATATTGAGCCTGTTGATGTCACCAACCCTGGAGGAATGTGTGTAGTCGCCTACTGGCCGTTTGCTGTAGTTCTTAGAAACTGATTTCTTTAAAAGCAAATATCTCCCTTTGCTTTAAACTTTGAACGTTGTAACTTTGCAGATGTTGTTTATGCTCAAGCAGCAACATTACACGCTAGCTAAAGTTAGAATAGTGAAATCGTGGTTTACCACCCCTTTAACAAAAACTATAATAGTATATCACTGATACTAACACTAGTTATTTGATTTGTGTCTTTCTCTTTCTAGCGGTTCCTGCTCCACCAGTGGTTTCCAAAACCGAGATGAACATTGTGGTGAGGAATCCTGAGATCGTTTTTGTGGCCGACCTCACACGTGCTGACGCTCCGGCTCTGGTCATGACGACGCAGTGTGAGCTGCTGATGAAGAGCGAGCCCAGCGGTCAGTCAATGACGGCCGCCATTTCAGATCTGAAGGTGATGGCGTGTCCGTTTGTGCGAGAGAAGCGTGAGCACAATGTGACGACAGTGCTTCAACCATGTCAGGTGTTCTTCCAGAGCAGCCAATCACCTTCTCAGCCTCAGTCCATCGAGCTGTCCATTAGCTCCCTCACACTCAAGGTGATTTAGCTTTAAATTGTGATCAGCTCCCATTTAGAAATCATTAATATCTTAAAGCTATGGCCTGTTTAATTCTGAGGGGCAGTGTTTTATCAAACTTAAGGTCATAAAAAGTCTTAAATATCTTGAATGGTATAATAAAAGTCTTTATTATAATTTTAAGACAGAAAAGCAGTAACCACAATGTGGCTTAAAATTATTATTAAACAATATTAATCTTCAAAAGATGATGATTTAATTAAATAAATGTGAGTGCTGCAAGTTTCATTGTAAAAACGTGGTGCAGTTGTACTTTCTACAGGCTCGCGGTTTCAGTGCAGTTCACAATAAATACTGCACATTTATGCCAATATATCTACTGTTGATGAACTATGATAATAAATTGACTGTTTTCCCTAATTTGAAAAAATGTAGGAGCACTTAAAGAACTTCAGGGGCGCAATGAGAATTTATCAACTCATTTGTTTTTCCTTATTTTCCTTATTTTATTTATTTGAATACAAACACTAGGTTTTTAAACATTTCTGCTTCAAACTGTATTTATTTAATAATTAAGGAATTATGTATATTCTAAAGATTAAATTAAATGGCAGATTTTTTTTCCAACTGAAATACTAATAATAACCAGAAAAAAATATGATAATAACAAAACATATGCCCAAAATACAATGGGACTCTTATTTTGAAATGTCTTCATTATTTCTGGCTGCTGCTCATTCAAATCTATGAGGGAGATAAAATATCCACTCTTACAAACATCTAGATCATATTACAATACAAACACCATAAAGTAAACATTGTCATAATTCATCAACTCGTAATTCATAATTCATGCTGTCCAAAGGCTTTGGGGGATGGGCAGTATCGCTGGCGCCATGATCAGGTCCTCAGGGCTCTGGCAGATACAATCACTGCAGAGATTCAGAGCAGTAAGTGTCAGTATCCCTCCAAGCATACCATCTCCTTTGTCAGAGCTGGGGAGAAGGAACAACAGCAGCTACACTCAACAGGTGGAGTTTATATGCAAGAGAGTCTCCAATGCAAGAGACTGGCACTTCCAAGTGGACCTGTGAAGACAGCTTAAGTTCCTGAAGGACATCACGACCACTTCACTCTGCCCAGACGTGGTGATAACATCTGAGTCGACTAGGCAGGTGGTCATAGTGGAGCTTACTGTCCCCTGGGAAGACCGATTGGAGGAGGCAAACGAGTGCAAGAGAGCCAAGTATGCAGAGCTAGTGGAGGAGCGGCAGCTGGAAAGTATGCAGCCAGCCAGTGGAGGTTGGTTGCTGGGGCTTTGCTGGACAGTCGTTGCTCCGAACACTCAAACTCCTTGGATTTAAAGGACAATTGTGCAGACGAGCCATAAAGAACATCTCTGAGGCTGCCGAAAAAGCCTCACGATGGCTCCATATCCAGAGGGGGGATCCGTGGAGTAGCATGCCACTTGGACACAGGTCGTGGACTGATCACCCCCGGCAGGGTCCCCCGGGCAAGGGTGTCTGTTGATTAAAGACCTGAAACACCTGTTGACCCCGGGATCATTACTGATGACGTGTCCAAGTAGCACCAGCCGGTATATGTTAGAACTATCAACAGTGATTCACAAGCAATCGTTTGGCATAAATGCAAGGTATTCTTTGATTGCGAACTGCTCTGAAAATGCACAACAGCGCCACGTTCTCTTTGAACATGCAGTGATCATAGAAATCATCGCCTTTTGAAGTTTAATAATCACATTAAGTCTTATCACAAATGCTGTTTTCCGGCCTCAAATTTAAGACCTTTTAAAATTTACACCGTTTAAAATATATGACTTTTTATGACCTTACATTAGGAAAAGAAAATTAATTTTATCATATTCACTGAATTTACAGTTCGCACACATCTATTATTCATTGTAAATGTGAGTGATATGCTCACACTGTCGAGTCCTGTAAAAGAATCTGAGATGCATGATTTATTTTGAGATTTTATGGGTTTGTACTGAATGGACATACAGTATTCATTTTATTTGTGCAGGTCTTAAAAAGCCTTGCATTTGATTTATTTTTTTTTTTCCTGCGGCTACCCTGTAAAATAGTTATGATTGTTGTTAAAACATTATTGGCACAACAACGCTATGAAACCTTTTAGTTCCCTGTCTGATACTGGTCTTCCTGTTCCCAAAGGTGTCTCCCATCATCATAAACACCGTCATCACCATACAGTCAGCGCTGAGCCCTGCACCCGAGACCCCCGAGGAGCATGAGAGCCCCGTGCCACAGGATCTGTGGGAACGCCGCGACCTGCGAGACCTGAAGCTCTGGTTCCTGGAGGAAGGAGGAGAGGAAGTCACCCACTCCGTCATTCCACTCATTCCTCAGGGAGAGTCTCTCAAAATGAGCATCCACTCCATCTGCCTGACGCTGGAGGCCGGGGTGGGCCATCGCACCGTGCCCATGCTGCTGGCCAAAGCCTCGTTCCAGGGAGACGTGAAGAACTGGAGTACTCTCATTAACCTGCACTGTCATCTGGACTTGGAGGTCAGAGAATTGTAGTACAATGTAGGGTTGCACGAATAATCGCAATTAAAACCGAAAATACGATATGACTTATGAGATCCGCCGGTGATTTCAGTGTTTCAAAGTGCCTCGGTTGACAGTAAATGCTGCTTCACACAAACTCATCTGAGTTTGGGTCACTTATTACGTTCATTTGGGAAAGCGACAAATGCCAACCAGGGCTTGACATTAACACCTGCCAACCCGCCAAATGCGTGTGTATTTCAGCAGTGGTGTGTAACACAGTCACTCCTACTAGCCACGTTGACGGGGTGACTTTTATATATAATATATACAATTTTCTATTGTAGTCTCTTAAAAAGGCATCTGAAATTATAAACTAAGTGCAATGTAGTGTTGTCAAAAATACAGATTTTTCCGATACATAACGATACTGAAATATCTGAAACGCTTCCAATACTAATTTTTTCTCAGAAGAGACACACAATTAAAAGCCTTTTTATTACGAGTGTCTCTTTCTCTCTCTTTCTCATCTCTCCGACAGCGAGTGACACACAAACCCTCCTCCCCTCACTCACTCGCTTAATTTGCTCCAGATGAATATTGTTGCTGTAACAGGTCATGAATTTCACAGTGGGATTGTGCGTATTGCGCATAATTTTACTCATTCCCACATATTTTGTGCTCACACCCAAAGTGTGGCACATAAAGCCGCCTCTCAGCACTAAATTGAGTTCTTTTTTGCTGCTTATTGCACTTTAACAGTCAAATACACACAAAATAATGTCAAAATGCCGGTCTTGGTGTGTATTCACGTAAACAGTCAGTTCTGTTTGAAGTGAACGTAAACAGTTGAGAAAGAAAACACATGTGTAACAGTATAATGGATCCGTGCGTCAGGTCTTAAAGTGACAGCAGCCTAATAAACCTGCTGCCAAATTATGAGCTAATATAAAAAATATCTATATGGCAGTTTTTCCCCATGGTATCAATGTGAAAATTGTGGCCAGTGAAAATACTGAGCCGCAGTGGCTGCTGAGCAAAAAACGTTAATGTCAAGCTCTGATTGTTATTAAAATTATAAGTCATACTATATATTATAGTTGTTTATAGTCATCATATTGATACATAATCACAAAGTTATTTGGCCAAATTATGCATCTCTACACACAAGCACAGAAAACCTGGAGCTTTTTTCATGAATCCATACTCTCAGCAATCCCAACATCCTTATACTCTATTCCAAGAATCCTTATACTCTATTCATGCTATTTGTGTTTTTATAAACCATGAAAATACTCACAAAATATTCCCATTTGCTTATAATATCTCAAAATAACATCTTAGGTGTCCGCAGTGCCAATGCGATTTAATAACAACACGTTTTGAATGCAGAGTGCTGCTTTATTTTTAACTTTTCGTAACTCCATATATTTTTGCCTGTTACACTCTATTATTTAATATAAAATGACACAATGTTACACCGTTTTTTTTAGAGGAATTTTCATCATAATGTCACCATGTGTCAGCAGTCCCAGTGTTTCAACTAGTGGCAGAACCCCATTTGAACTGCTTTGCTAGATTTGCAACATGCACACTTTTAACCTGCACACCATCTTGACTCTCATGGAGTGAGATGCTGAAAAAACAGTGAAATGTCACAAGACGTGAACAAAACATCCATCCATTCTGTGTCAAGTTTATTGCCATTGTTCTGTGGCTCTGCTATCTAGCTTCTACAATATTTTGAGTATGCTGGACAAATTAGTGTGCTATAACAAGCTGTTTGTTTCCTGTAGGTGAATTATTATAATGAGATGATGGGTTTGTGGGAACCGCTGCTGGAGCCGCTGGACGATGAGGAAAAAGATGGCTTTAGACCATGGACTCTGTCACTGAAGGTTACCTTTCATTACAGCCCTAATCTTTTTCTAAAATAACTTTTCATGAATTCATATGATAAATAATATTATCTCTGCAGATGAAGAAGAAATCAGTAACATTTTCTGGGGTATCTGATGAGGTGGACAGCAGTGTGCCTGATTATAAAACAGTCATCAGCTTCATGAGTAAAGACCAGCTTAATGTCACCCTCTCCAAGTGTGGCCTTCACATGCTCAGTAATCTAGGAATGGTAAGAGCTTGAGATGATTCCAGTGGTTGAAAAGAGACGTCCTTCTGTTACATTGATTTTGACGAGTGGTTTCTTCTTTTTGGCTTGCAGGCATTTGCAGAGGCCGCTAAACAGACCGCCGAGTGCTTTCAGACGGACCAGGCTCCGTTTGTGGTGAAGAATCACTTGGGTTTGGCGGTGTCGGTGCTGCACAGCGAAGTGTTTAGTCCCATTGGTAAAGAGTCTAAAGATCGTGTGGTGGAGCTCCAGGATGGAGAGAGCCTGAATATGCAGTACACCCTCACTGCTGAGTCCAGTGACCAGTTCTCAGCCATGACCAGCCTCAGTGCCAAAAACTACATTCAGCCCAGTAAGACTGCATAATAACCTGTGACCTTTCTGAATATCACAAATTTACTAGTACGCTCTAAAAATAAAAAGGTTCCAAAATGAGTTTTTCGTAGCAATGCCATAGAAGAACCATTTTGGGTTCCACTAAGAACCTTTCAGTCAGCATTTCTAAAAATAACCATTATTTTCTTAGTGGTAGGGATGTCATGAGAACCAATACTTCAGTACCAAGTCGTATCAACATTTTAAAATCCTGACCTTACTTGTTTTTCTGCAGTACCGTAAGTACTGATGGTACCGAACATTTATGCACTATAGCATGTAGGTTGAACCCAAACAGATTTAATCAGTAGGATAATTAAATCAGTCATTTTAAAACTTACTGTGAGATTGTAATTTCACAAACAGTGTTAGTGATTCAGCGGTACCGCATAAATGCGCAAATGGCTTCATAGTATCCATATCGCTTTTGCTCTGCAAGCTATGGGTCGTTGCCCGTTGATCACGCCTCTCGTGGTCTGATTGGTTGAAGGACTATCCAATTGCGTACAGAGTCATTTAATTTATGCTCGTTTATCACGCCTCTTGTGCAGTAGAAAATACATAGCAGACTCCCCAGACCAATGTTCAATCTTAAATTGAGCTTGGTCTGGTGATAGCCAGACAAACTCGCACACTCTCTGAGAGATGGTCTTCAGTCAGTGCACGTTCAACCAAAGCGCACACGGCCGCTGTTCTCGCGCGAGTGTCAGATTTTTGCTGCTTTAGCCTACACATAAACGTTCCATTAGCTACACACACAGAGTTATGTCAAAATTCTCGTCTTGGCGAATATTTGCGTTAGTTTTGTGAATGTTAACAGCATGTGTCACAGCATATTATCTCCGTCCATTAGGAGTTATATTATATTTGATTATTCAATTTCTTTTTTTTTTGTGTGATCAACTTTTTATTGTCTTTAGATATAACAAAATAACATGCCTTCAAACAACTAACTAACAGGGAAGGGGGAGCAACACACATATTATCAATAATTTAACAATCTGAAAGAAAATGGAGGGAAAAAACATTATATGGTCATTCCTTTATATAATCCAATATGTTGGAAGAAAAACATTTCCATGCATCAATGATACTAGGTTTAGCCTTATTCATTTGTGCTGTTGTACATTTGCATTTGTTTTTTAAAGATTGTATATAGGCATCCATTGTCACACTGACAAGTGACAAATAACTTTTTTAAAGGGTTAGTTCACCCAAAAATGAAAATTCTGTCATCATTTACTCACTCTCAAGTTGTTTACAAACCTTTATGAGATTCTTTCTTTTGTTGAACATATTTTGAAGAATGTCAGTAACCAGACAGTTGATGGTAGCCATTGACCTCCATAGTATTTTTTTCCCTTCTATGGGAGTCAATGGCTAGCGTCAACTGTCTGGTTACTGACATTCTTCAAAATTATCTTTTTTTTTTGTTGAGCCGAAGAAAGAAACTCAGATGAAAGAAAAATACAGTTTTGTGACGACGTGAGGGTGAGTAAATGATGACAGATTTTTCATTTTTGGGTGAACTATTAAACTAGGGATGAAACGATTACCGGTTTCACGATAAACCACGATAAAATTTAGTGACGGTTAGTAATATCGTATAAAATTTTATTATCATTAAAACCGCGTGTGATTATCACGGTTGTGAAAACTCGCGGTAAATCCTGTGTAGTCAGCGTCAGTCAGGCGCAGCACCGCTGTTTTTTGAATGATAAGAAATGGCAGAAGGCAGTGACAGCACTTCTGGGGATTGTTCAGCCTCTAAAAGGACCAAATCTGAGGTGTGGTCATATTTTGGCTTTTACAAAAGTCCTGAGGGAAACTTAATCTAAGATGGTCACCTTGTCTGCAGAACATGCCAGAAGAAAGTCACTGTAATAGGGGAAACACTTCAAAACTACGAACGGCAAGTGGACTTTGACCTCAATACCAAAACTACATCTGGGAAATAATAACGTGAAGCGAACAAACAAATTTAGTCAAGACTAACATTTAAGGGATAATAATCAGGGCTTGACATTAACAACCGCCATTTGCGGGTGTAAGTTAACGTTATTTCGGCTGCACACTAGTCACTCTGGCTGTTGAACTTATAATAGTCTTCTCAAAAGCCATCTGTTATAATCGCGTTGCGCATTATAACCACTCACACGTGTTTCTATTGAGTTTATGAATGCAATGTCTCATAATCAGAGGCGTTCATTAGCCGGAGTTTCATTCAGAGCGCGCGCCGCTCTTACTCGCTGAAATCTACACTAAAAGCAGAGATAAACGTGCGATGTATGCAGGAGATTCATTCATCATATAGTGGTTGACTGTTTTTGTTCTATTTCAGCAGCGAAAATGGTTTTAAAAACACAGCAGAAGCACAGCGCCTCTGATATGACTGGCATAACGCTGGTGAATTTAGGGACCGTCTCTAAAGTTACATACAACATTGGTAACGTTACATGTTTCAAACTTCAGCATTTGAAGAGAATGACAGTCATAAAACTGACTGTAAAGTGATCATTTAGGTGTCAGGTATGATGCACACATTTTGATATTTAATAAAATAAACTGTCAAATCATATGGAAATATGGATATGCATTATTTCACGATACTGTTTGGGCTCTAACACAAAATATGCTAGATTTAAATGCATCATTGCTGAACACTGTAAATATATTCTCAAGCAATATTCTCATCAGAGATAATATTAGAGATTATATTTACGACAAATTATTATTATTTATGCGTTATGCGTTGCTATTGACGACGGCCATTAAGGAAGGAAATCCCACAGAATCTAGCTTAAAAAAGTGCATAGAGCTGCTTGATTTATTTGTTGTTTGTTGATTTTCAAATATAAAACTTGTTGAAATGTTTTAAGTGTGTGCATCAGTTCTTTTTGAACACTTTCATCTCGTTTGAACAAAACCGTGATAATATTGATAACCGTGATAATTTGGGTCACTATAATCGTGATGTTAAATTTCCATACCGTTTCATCCCTATATTAAACACATAAAAAATTAAAACCACATTAAAGGGTTACTTCAGCGATTAGCATTAAAGTCCCTGTAAAGGCAATTCTGAGATTTTTTTCTAAACACATTATAAATGTTAGAAATGTATTGCTGAAACAAATTACAAAGACTGTGAACCATGTAGTACTGAATTCAGAAGTTAGACCGTTAAACAGTTTTTCACCGTTGCTGTGTTCATGATTTTCTGGGCGGGGCTAAAACGGTGGCTCGATGACGCACTGGAGCCACTGAGTCTGGCTCCTCCCCTAACACGATCATAACTAGAGCACATTCGCATCAGTTTGCCCGCTCGATCGTGAGTTACTGTCAGTACTGTTAGTTACTATAGTCTACAACTTACAAAACAGCTTACAAAACAAACACGATGATCAAGAAGAGGTGGATTAATTTTGTGAACAGCCATCTTGATGGAGAGCTGAGGATCACCACCGACGCCTGCCTCTGAGTCTGCAGTGACAATACACCGGATCGTTTTACAAACTTTCACCGGAGACAACTGGGATTCACTGATAATCCGCTGCAGAACCGACTATCACCCGCCCCGGCCTTATGCTGCGTTCCAGGCAGGTTTTTGAGCCCGTAAATTACAACTTCAAACCACGACTCACGACTTTGTAGTGTTCCAGGCAAAGTCACGCCAAACTGCCTGAGCGCAAGGAATTGTGTGGTAGTTTGATGTAAACAAAGCGTGGCGGACCGTACGGTGTGTATGCTCATTTACAATCATTTCTATCGCTAAAGGTGCTTACTCCTTGCTTATTTGAGGGAAAACGGAGGAGAAAAACAGCGCAGACGGCAAGAAAAGCTGTTATACCTTTTATTTTACGTTATTTGTATATTTGTTTCATAAACACTGCATCCGTAGGGGGCTGCCATTGTTGCTTCGCGGGCTATGTGACGTCAAAATCTAGTACGAGTTCACGGGTGGGAAGTCACGGGTTTGACTGCCGTTCCAGTCCACTTTCACGGGTAGAAGGTTGGAAAAACACGGGTTACGGGTTGCCTGAAACGCGGCATAAGTCCTCCCGTCCCGCCGACATCTGGTGCGTCGTGATCATAGACGGTCGTGATCAGTGAGTGTTGTCTTGTGTGCTACTACTGCAGCTTTCCCGCGAGTGGGCGTGGTTTCGGCGCTGACAGTGGACACACCCCCAGCGTTTGAGAGCAGAGAAAGCTGCTCATTTTTTGAAGTTTTTGATAAGCTATTTTATGTACTTGGCGGATTCAAATTTGGCTGGGTGGTTAATAACACATTTATCTGTGGTGTGAGAAACTCAGAACACATGTTTAGTTTTGACTTTACAGGGACTTTAAGCTTTGTATAAGTAGAAACCCGGTAGTATATTCGAATGATCGTCCTCCCCCCCCCGATCATAACCCCCTGAGACGAGAGATTTATGTATTGTATGTCTGGAAAAAAGCCTCCGATGACGCAAATATCGTCATTTTGCGTCATCTGAGGATTTTTGGGCTTGAAGCTAGAGACTACAGCCAGTAGTAGGAGCTTGTTCTGCATGTTTTCAACCCGCCCATAGGGGTGGGATCTCACTCACAGAATGTAAATGCGCACAGCCGCTCGGGCATTCATAACGGGGCGGTGCAGAGCAAAGCAAGTGTTTTCAATGAATTCCTATGAAAGTTAAGCTTCCATAGGCATGAACTGAAAACGTGCCAGACTGGACACGCACTGTGCGGCCATGAATGAATGACAATACGGCCATGAATGAATGCCGGGCAGCCATGCTCATTTTAGTTTCGGTATAGAATTAGCGCCAATTCGGGGGCGGGTTAGTTGAATTGTGGGTTCGTTAGCCTATTATTCTTAATGAAAAACACAACAACAAAACAGTACAATGACAAACTCACTCAAATAGGCGCTTTTACATTTTGCTTTGAAACCAAATCTTCCGCGATCATCTGGTCTGTCAGCTCCTCACTCTCAGATGAATGAATTCTGACTCATGCTGCGTTTGTGCTGCAACACTCATTCAGCTCGTGCTGTATTGAGCAGACACGTTCATTTTTTAATTGTAGTGTCTGTTCTCTAACTGAACTAAATTATTTTATTACTATAAAAATCAAAACGATGGTGGGGTGGTGCCGCGGTGGGCAAGTGATTTTCTGGCTTTTCTCAGTCTAGAAGGCACCAACTTCCAAGTTATTTCACATTTCTACTACATAAATGACCCAGTTTAAATACACATTCATCTTTCCAGTGCTGAAGTACCCCTTTAAATATGTAATGAAAATCTTATATTTTATAGTTGCATTCTGCAACATTTCTAGACAAAAACTAGTTTATATAATATCAGCGTATTTATTATATTATATTATATTATATTATATTATATTATATTATATTATATTATATTATATTATATTATATTATATTATATTATATTATATTATATTATATTAATTATATGTTATGTTATGTTATGTTATGTTATGTTATGTTATGTTATGTTATGTTATGTTATGTTATGTTATGTTATGTTATGTTATGTTATGTTATGTTATGTTATGTTATGTTATGTTATGTTATGTTATGTTATGTTATGTTATGTTATGTTATGTTATGTTATGTTATGTTATGTTATATTAATTATATTATTTTTCCTCTTCTCCAGCTCCGGTTGGCCACACTCCCGCAGGTGTGATCCCACTGATCAAAACAGGACGGGGCATGTACAGCGTCATGCACCGTGATTCAGGTGTCACTCGCTTCTTTGTCTGTCAGATTTACACCGTCGAGGGGAGCAAATATGTCAAGATCCGCTCTCCTTTCCAGGTGGATGTTGTTTTAAAACACACACATGTATATCAATCACACACACAAAATGTAGACACCTATTCACAGCCTCAGATTTCTCTCTAAATCAGAGCAGAAAAACTAGATTCACAGATTTTATCTAGAATCCGGCCTCCCCATTAAAAATCACTTCTCATTTGGCCTAGGCAGAATCTGGGAATTTATTTCAAAATTTCTGCTCTGATTTAGAGAAAAAAATTCTATGCCATACTCTTAATAGCTGTAAACATTATCAAATTAGCTACAATATAAATGAATAAATGTACATTTTATTTGATCATTGGCAAGTATTGTTCATGATGTCATTGCTGTTTATTGATTTTCTAGATTATCAATCACTTTTCGGTGCCGATCCGTGTTTTCGAAGGATCCGAGTGTCTGGGCATCTCTCTGCCTACAGAGGAGTTCTGTGTGCCGCTCGGCTCGTACAGGTCAGTTACAGCACTGGACTATCAGCTCTGATTCACTAAAGTACACGGCAAAAAATACCTTCGGATTTGGTGTTTTTGTCTTGTTGTTCAGGAAAAATAAATATACTTGAGAAGCAGTGTTTTTGTGTTTTGTTAGAATATACCTTTAAGTTATAATCTTTTTTTTTTTTTCATTATAATTATGTAAATATAAATTATTATTATTATGGCCAGGTCTTTTCAATTTCTTCTTCAAAGCTTGTCCAGTTTTCACCAAATTTGACAATATAAAAACTAGGAAGGGGAAATCCCATATCCATGAAAAGCTTAAATATTAATATATATTGAAGATTTTAGTTTGTTTTGAGCCTGAATCATTCCTTCATCCTATATGTCTCTTAAATGGTCCCTATTATGCTTTTTCGGATTTGACCTTTCATGCAGTGTGTAATACAGCTGTTTGTGAATGTAAAAGGTCTGCAAAGTTTTAAAGATCAAAGTGCAAAGTCCCAAAAAAAAAAAAACCTTTCTGAACTGCCTGAAACGAGTCATCGGTAATTCCAGTTTTACTTCCTGCATGAACTTGCGTAGGATTGTAACAAATTTGCATAATGCCAGTCTATGGTCTTCATTGGCTGCCTGTGAAAAACGTCTACTTTGCCCCGCCCTCAAACACTGTAGTTGTAGCTGAGACTGGAAGAGTTTGGTTCACGTTGTCGACATGTTGAGAAGACGCTCAATTGTGCTGGAATTGATATGGAAAACCGACGCCATCGTTGCTGTTCGTATCACTGTTTATCAAGTGAAGATCCAGAGCTGAAATTCAGATATGGTTTCCGAGACTCACTGTAAGCAGTAGACCAATCAGAGCAGAGGAGACACTGTGAGAAAAGAGCTGATGCTGCAAAGTATAAATATTATGAGAAAAATTGTGTTTTTTGACTTTGGATGCATATAAACTTATTGTAGGAGACTCCAAAACAAAATTAGGAGCCTTTCAAATAGCATAACGTTTACATCAATAGTTTAAATCAATAAGCTTTCAAATGTTTGTTTTCAGAGCTGAACTGAGTCTGCAGCCTGTAACCGAAGGCGAGGAAAAGTACGAGCGCTCCGAGGGTTTCACTTATAATGAGGTGATTCAGAAGCCCGGAGAGCGTCTAGAGAAAAACTGCCATTGTCATGGAGACAGCGCCCAGATACTGAAGATCAACATGGTTCCTCTTCCAGACGCTGTGATGTCACATAGCACTGAGGAGGAGTTTGACAAGCCCATTGTTCTTCACCTATGGCCCACCGTTCTCCTCCGCAACCTTCTGCCGTATCCCATCACCTTCAAGTTGAAGGTACAAGAGGTCTTATAGTACAGATTTGTTGTAGTTTGGCCTGTCACAGTTATTATCTTTTATTCCGGATGCCCACTGGTTTGTGGCTGGTAACTGTACGATGATTGAAATCGCAAAATGGCCTTAAACAATTACTAAATGAACATTTTCTAATAATAGCATGTTTCAAAATGCCAGTAAAAATCAGCGTTGAAACTGTGTTACTCGCCAGTTGACCTGTAACTTTTTTATGAATTTTGGAAATGCATGGTTGAGAGAATGCAATATGGCTTTATAATTATATGAATATATAGTCTGACGCGCTGCATGTTTCAGAGTACAGCACAGCAGTGTGTTCATTTTCAGTTTTGATTGCTACTCTGCAAGTGCTGTGTGTTTGAGTCACTTATAATTTGCTTTTGAGAACGCAACATGCACCCCAACCATCTTTCCAATTCGTAAAGGGGAATCGTTTATAAACCTATTGTCAACAAAGAGAAGCGTTAAGGTCTCCCTGCGGCTTTACGCCAAATTAAAAGCTCAATGGTTTAACATTTGAAAGTAAAACAATAAGAACATCTATAAATGTTAATATTGTAATTTTACTTTTCTGTATATTATAAAATATTAAATAATGTATATACTATAATATACTTATACTTATACTAATTAAATATTAATTATTAACAACAATTAAACTATTAATAACAATTCTATTAATGCTTTTATTATAGCATGCAGTGTTTCCCACACATAGAATAAATTGGTGGCGCTGCACCACAGAATCAACACCGGCCACCACATATTGCGTGTCGTTATTAATTAATATTTTTTTTACACTATTTAAAACACGCAGCGTATTCGTTCAGCAGCATTTCCTTTCCCTGTTTTCTTGTATTTAGCCCTCAGGTATTCCTTCTAATTGGTCACACTCACTCATTGATGGTCAAATGTGACTATACACCTTAACCATTTTTCAGTTAAATACATTTTCTATATTTTAGTTTAATAATATTTATTGAATATTTTGAGGATATCTTTAGGTACTAAATACTATTTGTGCAATAATTATGGTCCATTAAGGACCCCTTAAATATTTTTTATTATTTAGATTACAATTAGTGTAGTAATTAAGGTTAAAATAGATAATTTTAATGCAAAGAGGCAAATTAGAGTCATTTTGTGGCTGTAATAATAATAATTTTCATTTGTAATGCCATTACCCACAAGGTGCCTGTATGGCTCTTTAATAAATATACATGTATCTAGTCTAGGTGCTCAATCATAACTGCTTACTTATTTTTAGGTTTTGCATTTGAAAACATATTTAGACATGATCAAACACTAGATTTCTTTAAATGTTCAATTTTAAAACGTTAATAACGTGCATCCTAATATTTTTTATGAAATTTATATAAGCACACACAAGTGAAGGTTAATGAATGCAAACAAATATAATTCAACTCAAGAAAAGTTGAACTTTTCCTTATACAGTAGGCTATATACATATGAATTGATACTGAATCAAGATCGAAATTGATATTTGTGCCATTCGCCAACCCCTCTGTGATCGTGCTGTCAATCGAATAAACTAATGAATCACACATTTTTTCTGTAATTAATCACAATTGAAAATATTGGAGTTTTTATATTGTAATAATTTCACAGTTACTCTCCAAATGAATATACAAACAACTTAAAGACAGTATTTTTTTAATATTTGTTTAATGGCATCTTTTTATGAAAGGCCAGTATTACTGATACTGATGTCTCTCTGACATAGATTTTTTTAACATTAATGATAGACATTCAACATTACATTAACTGAAAGCTATCAATTTCAACATTTATTAAGCTTAAAAATAACTTTGTTTTAAGTGAACTTAAAACAATCTTCACATAAACTCATTATAGTAAATGGCATATTTACCTGTGGCCTTCCTTACCTGTTAGACATACAGAAATTGAATAAAGTTATCAAACACTTTACAGTCTTAATTGCATAAATAATAAATGAAATCTAAATTAATCCTTATCAAAGCTACAATTTTCTCTGTTCCCTTTTTTTCTTTGATGAACATTAATGACAGACAGCATTAGTGGCTGCTGTCACTTTAAGATCTGCCGCATGTGACGCGGATCTGACACGCGGTCACACGCATCTCATTTTCTTACAAGTCTTTAAGTTTATTTAAGATGTTATTTAACTCATTTAAGACTGCTCTTATGAGAATACTCAACAAAACAGGTATTTTGACAACTCATTGTGTGTTATTGTTCGTTCAAGCGCAAAAGAAAACACGATACGGGCCCGATACGGGCGAGCTGTCTGTGTCACATAGGACATTCACAGACACACATTCTTGTTTTTCTTGGTTTACAATGTTTGTCACACATTGTCACGTTTGAATGGTTTAAAAGCATTTGCATGAATAAGAGCGTGATCATATAATGTAAAAATAACCAAATTATGACGGAAAAAATGGATGCTGCGTTAAATTTACATGAATAAACGTAAAAACGAAAAAAAAAATACATAAAAAATGTATTGCATAACACATTAATTTTGACAGCCCTACAATTTTTATATTGGTACACCCAAATAGTCATCTGATAATTTTAGTGATATATTTAACTAGTTTAATGTTTAAATTATTATTTTGATATTTTAAAAATCCAACAAATATAAAAAAAAATTGTGAAGGACAATTTAGACGACCATAATCCCAGCTTCTTTCAATCAACATTGTTTAAATATAAATACGACACATTTACACTGAAATAATGTGATCAAATGAACCCAAAAGGAATTGTTAAAGTTTGTTCTAAGTATGGCCATTAACTGTCCCAAAAAAATTGTGATGGTATTTACTTTTTTTAAATGTTATTTAAAAAAAAAAATTATGAAACGTACTATAGGACATTCCACCCAAGTGAAGTCTCCTTGGAAGTTCTATAGAAATTAAATTTGATTATTTTATTTAAATTTTTCTATAGTAACAAAGACTTTCTGAAATTAAAAAATATTACTTTTAAGGCATGTAACGAGTATTGCATTTATATTCACATATTGTACAAAACTGTTTTGTTTGCAGGGCACTGGAGATTTCCCCCCGACCTCACTAAAAGAGGGCCACTCCTCCCAGATCCACACAGCTGTCATGGACTTCTCCTCTCTGGAGCTGAGGCTGCTGGGATACCTGCAGCAGGACTGGGAGGCCCATTACAGTCTCTGCAGCGACAATGAAGAGATCAGCTTCATCAAATTCCGTTCGCGGGGATTGGACGAGGAGCCGCAGTCGAGGCCGGAGCTAGACATTGCTGTCCATGTCAAGAAGGAGGAGGGTCAGGTGGTGGTGGCCATCCACTCCCCGTACTGGATGGTGAATAAGACGGGCAGACTGCTGCAGTACAAGGCAGACGATATCCATCGCAAACACCCGAAGGATTACGACATGCCCCTCCTCTTCTCCTTCAAGCCACGCAACTTTCTGCAGAACAACAAGGTTTGGAAGAACGTCATCAAGCATGTAGTGAACATTCAGCTGTTTTATTGATCAATTCTCTAACTTCTCATTCTGTCACACTGTTGTTTACAGATTCGCTTGATGATTTCAGAAAGTGAATTATCAGACGATTTCTCTATTGACACCGTCGGGAGTTATGGGGATGTCAAATGCAAAGGCAGACAGAAGGATTACATGGTGACTGTTCTTTCATTACAGCAATCAATTTTCAATACATTAATGTCAAAATGAAATCAAAATCGGACCTTATTAACTTTTTAATACATGTTCCTTGTCTTATTCCTGGTACACATTTTTTCCCAAAGACAGTATAAGGGAGGGGATGGACCACTTAAAAAAACAACAACAACATATAAATAATAAATACAGAGAAATATATTTTTCCCAGAGCTATATATATATATGGAACACTTTATGGACCATTTTATTTATTTATTTATTTATTTATTTTATGTTAAGACAATTCATAATTTTTTTTTAAACAAAAAATAAAGCTCAATAAACGGTTTTAGAGATTGATGTAGCGTTGTTGTTGTTAACTAAAACTAATACAATTGTTTTTGTTAGTTGAAATAAAGCTGAAATACATTTTAATATAAATATTACATGGAAAAACTTAAATTAAAATTTGATATGCTGCCTTGGCAACTAACTAAAATAAAATAAGTTGACATTTAAATAATGACTTATAAACTTGTATTAATTAAAAAAAATTATCAAATAAAAACTTGTATTACTTTTACTAAATCTGAAATAATAATAAATTAAAGCTAAATAAAATATAAAAGACTAATAAAATTGACAAAAGCACATCATAAAATTACTAAAACGTTAAAATCTTTCAAACTGAAAGTATAAAAATAATATTCAAATTCAAAAAATAATATAATAGTATATAAATAATTCTCAAATAACACTGGATTGATCACCACCTTCACAATCTAATCATTTCCCAATGGATAAAGTCTAGTCCCATCCTACATGTTTGTCCCCATTGAATCTTCTGTTTAGCTCAGAAATATGTCAGATTACAAAATTAAAATGGGTTGCAAATGTCACGTTGACTTAAATTGAATATGTGGTGAGTGACGTCTGTTTTGATGGTAGATGGGAGTGAAGATCGATGCATCCAGCTTCAGTTTGACACGGTTGGTGACGTTCTTGCCTTTCTACATGCTGGTGAACAGAACCAAGCATGTGATTCAGGTCCGTGAGGAGGGTCAGGAGCATTGGACAGAGGCACGTCCCGGACAGGTCAGGAGATTAAACTAATTGTAACGAGAAATGTTAATAATTCTTTGATTTGTTATATATATAAAATATATAATATATCTGTCTTCTCTTTAGGCTGCCGTTCCATTCTGGCCAGAAAAAGACTCAAAGAAACTCAGAGTCAAAGTGGAGGGCTGCCAATCCTCACCACAGGCATTTGACTTCCACCAACCAGAGAACTGCCTCTTGCTGCACTTGGACAAAACGGTGAGTTAGTGTTTCCTACACAGACTGAGATACACAAAAACACTCCCCCACAATTGATCCCTTTCTTGTTCACTCTTGATTCTAGTTGGGCGGTATTATTGTGGACGTGAATCTGACAGAACATTCTGCTGTGATCCGGTTCTCTGATTACCATGATGGTGCCGCTCCATTCCTCCTCATCAACCACACAAAAGACGAGACACTACAGTTCCATCAGAGGTGAGAACCACTCATGATGTGCAAGGTCAAAGTATTTCAGAGTTTAAGGACAAAGTGAGGATCAACAATAAGGATTGTCCGATGGTCAGGGTCAGTTGACGGGACTGTTTTTGGCCCTGTTAGTCATGTGCTGTATGTGTTTGCATTTGGTTTTTATTGATGAAATGAACATTGCAATTGTGAAATGTGTCGAGGTTACAACATCTCTGCATATTATGTATAATATAATATAATTGAGGCTGTCGATTTAATACGTTAATTTAGTTCACTGGATTAGCCAGGATATTTGTTTAATATAACTCAGATTGTGTTCGTCTGAAAGAAGAATGTCATATACACCTAGGATGGCTTGAGGGTGAGTAAATCATGGGCTAATTTTCATTTTTGGGTGAACTATCACAATAACACAATAGTGACTTTAAATGATCTTCTCAGCCTAATTTGCGATTTAATTAATCGCCATATCATGTAATTAATTAGATTAACAATTTGAATCACTCGACAGCCCTAAATACAAAACATTACAATACAATACAATATAGTAATTCATACATGGGCAGGGAAAAAATCCCACTGTATATTATTTATAGCTAAATGTTCACTTTAATGGATAATAAAATAAAATGAAGAAATCAATTATCCATTTTATAATTCAAAATTAGAAGCGTAACTTTTAAATGTTAAATTCACAAATAAATAGACAATTATTTAATTTGTGTTTTAAAATATACTTAAATATAGGCTTAAAAAAAGAAGATAAACTCTCTTAAATGCAACATTTAAATTAAATTTTTGCTTCTTTATCCATTTGCGAAACACATAAAAAATGCCATTGAACAGATGGGAGCAGCCAGTGAATCTTCAACAGAATTTTAAGCCACTTTCAAGATTTTTTTATTGTTAATATGGTTTTGCTTTTTTTTTTTTTTTTTTGCCTTGTCTACTTTCTAGAGTTTGAATCTGTTCTTAAAGGAACACTCTTTTTATTTTATTTTTATAAATAAGCTAATTTTCCAACTCCCCTAGAGTTAAACAGTTGGGTTTTACAGTTTTCGAATCCATTCAGCCGATCTCGGGTCTGGCAGTAGAACTTTTAGCATAGATCATTGAATCTGATTAGACCGTTAGCATTTTGCTCAAAAAAATGACCAAAGAATTGCAATATTTTTCCTATTTAAAACCAGAGATGTATATTAACGAAGTAGAACTACTTCACTACTGTACTTAAGTACTAAAAGGCAGTATCTGTACTTTACTAGAGTATTAATTTGTTCTCCTACTTCCACTTTTACTTCAGTACAAATTTTCGATGAGTTTAATACTTTTAATATTTTTTTTATGTGCTGCATCGTTACTCGTTACAATTATAAAAATGTTACGAATCATTCCATTCCAAAACCAAACCCAGAGAGAGAGAGTGCGCGCAAGAGTGCGAGAGAGAGAGAGAGCGCGCGAGAGAGCCCCGCGAGCGCGCATTCACTGTCTTTAAAACAACACGAGCGTCTTGCGCTCAAATTGCTCTCTATTTGTTTACATAGTTAATGTGCACTGTGAAGTAACATATACAAACAATGAACAGCTGTATTTTTATTAACTAAGATTAACAAAGATTAATAAATACAGGAACAAATGTATTGATCTTGGTTAGTTCATGTTAGTTATTAGTCTAATACATTAACTAATGTAATGTTAACAGATCAAACCATATTGTAAAGTGTTACAAATAAATCATTTACTCAGAACACCTCTTGAAATGAGAATATAAGTGTGCTTACCCCATTTTTTTTTAGTAAGAGTGGTTAGTAAGATTGAATCTTAATGAACTACAGTATTTTCAGGTTATTTATATGACAATATGTAGAAAAATTACCTACCAACATTGTGATTGTCCTTTAGCTTAATCATTTGAAATAATAAAAACAATATGATGTTCAAACTTTTGACTACTTTCTTTAATAACTACATAACACAATACTTGTACTTTTACTTTCAGTACTTGAGTAGTACATTTTAAAGTAAACTACTTGCAATACTTAAGTACAAAAAATGTTGAATACTTTAGTACTTCTACTTAAGTGTGGTGCTTAAAGAGCACTTCAACTTCTACTCAAGTCACTTTTTTGATAAGGAACTTGTACTTTTACTCAAGTATGTGTCTCTAGTACTTTATACATCTCTGTTTAAAACTTGACTTGTCTGTAGTTACATCGTGTACTAAGGCCGACGGAAAATGAAAAGTTAGGCCGATATAGCTAGGGACTATACTCTCATTCCTGCCTAATAATCAAGGAACTTTGCTGCCGTAGCAGGCGCAATGATATTACACCCATGGTCTAACGGTCTAATCCGATTCAATGATCTATGCTAAGCTATGCTAAAAGTGCTACCGCCAGACCTGGAGATCGGCTGAATGGATTAGAAAACGGTAAAACTCACCTTTTTTCCTCTAGGGGAGTTGGAAAAAGAGCCTATTTTCTTTTTTTTTTTTTAAGTGGGGTGTTCCTTTAATGCAGTGAAAATTAAACTCAAACTTTCGTCCACTGAAACTTTACGCTACAGTCTGTATTAATTTTTAATCGCTTTAATTGTCTGTTTTGTGTGGTTTTATGTTTCTTTCCCTTGTAGCACCAAGATGCGGAAAAGTTCTACTTGGGTTCAGAATGAGATACTGGATATCTCTTTATCACTGGGGGAAGAGACCGATTCCCTCTGGTACACAAACACACACATAAACACTCGCACAGACAAAGCGATGATGGCTGAGACGCATGTAGCAGGAGCATTTCTTTTCCTCGCAATCTAACGCAGGATCTGGTGAAGGGAGCCGCACGACTCCTTCCAAAACACTTTGATATCAACACAGTTTTCTTCTTTAACTATCTTTCCTCCCACAGCTTTTCAGGTTCGAGTCTGAACTGAACTTTACACTCGTCTTTTCTCTCGTCTAATGATTTTATTTTGTCTTCTGAACCTTGTGGACGGAAATTAGCCTACTTGCTTCCTGTTTCTGTGCTTACAGCTTCATTTCCATTTGCTAACAAATGAACCGTTTTGTGTCTCAGCGGAACTCCGTTTTCTGATGAGATGTACAGAGCATGAATAATTTTCCTTTTTTCTCTCATTGGACACTTTGTTGTGACTTTGGCTGCTGTTAAATGAAAGTTGAACGTTGAAAGTTATTTCTGTGGTTTCTATATGCTATAATAAACACCTGTGAGCGGCTGACGGCTGTGCTGCTTGCCGTCATTTCAACTTCCTCTCTCAAATGATAAAGCATAACTTATCTCACTTTCATATAGTCCAAACTCTATTCCATAAAATCATATTCTCTTTTTTTCTTCTTTATTTGCAATGCATACTACCTTTCAAAAGTTTGGGTTCTGTAAAAAAAAAATTTATATGCGGATCTTCTGCTCACTTTATATGATCGAAAATGCAGTAAAAACAGGAATATTGTGAAATATTATTACCATTTAAAATAATCGTTTTCTATGTGAATATTTTAAAAAAATATATCATTTATTTCTGTGATGCAAAGCCGAAATTTCAACATCATTATTCCAGTCTTTACTGTCACATGATCCTTCAGAAATAATTCTGATATGCTGATTTGATGTTGAAAACAGTTACAATAGTGGAAACCGTGTTACATTTTTTCAGAATGAATTGATGAATGGAAAGTTTTAAATTTGAAACCATAAAATTATAAATGTATTTACTGCCGCTTTTAATCAATTCAATCCATTCTTGCTGAATAAAAAGTATTAATTTGTTATTAAAAAAATCATACCTCAAACCTTTGGGCGGTAGTGTGTTTTTGTTTTTATTGTTTTGAACAGAGTTTGTTGAACTTTGTTGCAATTTTTGTGAAGGTTTTTTTGTGTGATGTTTGTTCATGTGGAAGTATGAACTAATGGTGTGATTCTGGCAGCTCTCAAGCAGAAATGGAGGAGCTGGGTCCAGGTCAGGCGGTCTACTACACTTGGGCTGAACCCACCGGCTCGAGAATCCTGAGCTGGAGATGGGGCAAGTTCAAAGGAGAGCTGAAGAGTGAAGAGGTGAGAAATATAAAAACTAGGTTTGAAAATCGTGAAGCTGAATGCTCATCTGAGTCTCTGTTTTCGTTTGTTCTATAGGACCAGTTGTTGGATGTGAACAAGGAGGGCAAGTTATTCGTCAACTCATTTTATGAAGGCCTCCAACGTGTGGTACTTTTCACCACAGAACGGCCTGTCTACAAGAACATTTGCGAGAACGAGAAAATTGAGCTGGCTGAACAGGAAATCAGCATATCGTTACAGAACGTGGGCATTTCACTGGTCAACAACACCACCAGCCAGGAAGTGGCCTTCATTGGCATCACCAGGTACTGCTGGGTGTCATGTTGGCATACGTCTGACACAAAAAAGTGTTAATGTTCAGCTGAACTTAATGTTAAGTATGTTTAAGGCCCTTTCAGATCAAGAACAATCATTTTAAAGATATACACCGATCAGGCATGACAATATGACTAATATTGTGTTGGTCCCCAACGCCGTTTTGCTGCCAAAACAGCCCTGACCTGTCGAGGCATGGACTCCACTAGACCCCTGAAGGTGTGCTGTGGTATCTGGCACCAAGACGTTAGCAGCAGATCCTTTAAGTCCTGTAAGTTGCGAATTGGGGCCTCCATGGATCGGACTTGTTTGTTCAACACATCCCACAGATGCTCAATTGGATTGAGATCTGGGGAATTTGGAGGCCAAGTCAACACCTCAAACTCGTTTTTGTGCTCTTCAAACCATTCCTGAACAATTTTTGCTTTGTGGCATGCGCATTATCTGCTGAAAGAGCCACAGCCACCAGGAAATACCGTTTCCATGAAAGGGTGTACATGGTCTGCAACAATGCTTAGGTAGGTGGTACGTGTCAAAGTAACATCCACATGGATGGCAGACTCAAGGTTTCCCAGCAGAACATTGCCCAAAGCATCACACTTGCCTTCTTTCCATAGTACATCCTGGTGCCATGTGTTCCCCTAGGTAAGCGACGCACCCGGCCATCCACGTGATGTAAAAGTAAACGTGATTCATCAGACCAGGCCACCTTCTTCCATTTCTCCATGGTCCAGTTATGATAATCACATGCCCACTGTTGACGCTTTTCGGCGGTCTGCAGCTATTCAGCCCCATACGCAAAAAACCGGGCCAGCCTTGGCTCCCCCCGAATATCAATGAGCCTTGGCCGCCCATGACCCTGTCGCCAGTTCACCACTGTTCCTTCCTTGGACCACTTTTGATAGATACTGGCCACTGCAACCGGGAACACCTCACAAGAGCTGCAGTTTTGGAGATGCTCTGACCCAGTCGATTAGCTATCACAATTTTGGCCCTTGTCAAACTCGCTCAAATCCTTACGCTTGCCCATTTTTCCTGCTTCTAACACATCAACTTTGAGGGCAAAATGTTCACTTGCTGCCTAATATATCCTACCCACTAACAGGTGTCGTGATGAAGAGATAATCAGTGTTATTCACTTCATAATGTTATGCCTGATCAGTGTGTATATATATATATATAATAATAACAACTATAGTAGTGTCCACACCAACCCTGTGGGAAAAAAGTGCCCTTAATGGTATTGAATGTGAACTTGCAGATAATATAATATTACTGAAATAATACTGAAAGTTCTCTTAAGTGTACTGACTGTTTCTTACACTTAAGTTTACTTTTTAAAAAAGTGCAATTGTAATAATGTCAAATTAAATGTTTCACTTTAAAGTATATTTAAAATAATGTTTTAATAATGTGCTTTAAAGTACACGTTTTATGTGTTAACTAACATTAAAGCACATGTAAAGCAATTGATTATAATTTTAACTGTAGTGTGTTTTTCATTATTACATTTGAAGTTAATATATTTTAAATATACTGAATGTAATATATACACCATTTTTTTTAAATGCACGACATACAAGTTTCAATAGAAATGGCATTAAAATATATTTTAGTTTACCATAAATGCTTGTCAGTACAGTTTAACCATATTTCAAAGACAATTAAGAAATTACATATAAAGATGTACAAGAAAAACTCAACACTTTTATGTTCAACTTATTATATTGAATATCAATTTAAAATGATACATTTTCTTTTCATTTTAAATAACATGCAATCAAGTGCCCAAAAACATTACATTTAGTTTGCTCTTAAGTATATCCTTTTAAATTTATTATTTAAGTAATAAGTATTCTTTTTAAAAGTATACAAAAGTGTACTTCTTTTTTGCAAATTAATGCACAATACCATTTTGTTTATTGTAAGCCATTTTAAATGCTCAAGCTCTTTAAAGTCAGGGGGATTCTGATTGGCTGTCAATGTTTTTATCAGTTCAGATGTTCATCAGCTGGAAAAAAAGTGATTCCCACAATATCGTTCCTCTGTGCTGTCATCGTTATAGTTGTGGTGTGGACTGCTGTTCTCATTGAATTAGAATGATTATTAAATAGTTATAGTTATATATTAAATAACTATAGTTATAGTTATACTTATCGTCCTTGGTGTAAATGGCCCTGTAAGATGGTATAAGAGCAAAATATATTTTGCTTATAGAAATGGATCAAGTTAACTTTATTTATGTGTGTTGGTTAGTTCTGATGTGGTGTGGGAAACAAAGCCTAAGAGGCGCAGCCGATGGAAGGTCATGAGTGTTAAAGAGGCTATGATGTTGGAGCAGCACTACAGAGATTATATGGAGAGCGGTCCAGTGGACAGCACCATCATCGACCTAGAGAACGACTACCAGGTTAGTGCATATAGGAACCAATTCACAGCCCTACAGACAAGACATATTATTTTAAAACAGTTGTCATCATTTGAATTAAACTGTATGTTTTGGCTACTGTATCTTTAAGGCTTCTACATGTAAATTACCTGTTATGATTGGATCTTTTTTAGTGGTCGACCAATACATCACCAAGGCTGAACTGTATCGGCCACTATTTGGCATGTTTTAAAGCAGGGTCAATATGTTTTTCAGTTTGGCCGATAAGTGCCAGAAATTGGGATTTTTTTAAACACATTTTTGAAAAATACTATAGTATGACTGATTACATTTACATTTATTCATTTAGCAGACGATGTGAAAGGATTATTGATATCTTGAATACTGTTGTCAAGGCAACGCGTCAAACTTTAGTATTCTTTTTGGGTGTTTTTGAGGCTATTAGCATCATATTGCATGAAGCTCAACACCAACATCAATGTTGTCAGCCAGAAGATATGGGCAAAGCCTTTAAAAACGGGTGTGAAGGAGGGGCTCTATAGCGCCGACAACTTTCTAATTTGCAATTATTAGCCCCGACCAACAGGAAGTCGGCTATTTTTGTTTGAATGTGGATTTTTTTAACCAAGCTCTGAATTTTTTTACTGCTGCTCTAAAGGCCACCATACGATTCACACCAAACTTTCTCAACATGATGCCAATTATATATTGAAAATGCCAAATTATGAACATGTATTGGATATCTTAAACAGTGTTGCCATGATGAATAAATTAATGACAAAAATGGAACTGGAAGAGTCTCATATCTTGTAAATTAATAAATTATACACCATTTATTTCTATATAAATTCTATATTATTGCATTATAATAATTGCATTTAAGTTAAAAATATGCAGAATTCATGCTATCTGTTTAAAAGATAGAAATAATATCAAATATAATACATAGTATAACCATAGGCCTGTTTTTAAACAGGGTTGAGTAAAGCCTTGTTGCTGAGAATAGTTTTCAGACAATTAATTATTAGCTATTGCATTTGTATATATTTAGGCATTATCAAAAACTGCTTTCTGTCACAGGTTTGATTTGTTGTTGTTTTTTTAAATGTTGAATTTTCTGGCTCAACTGGTAAACATTCTCCAACTTATCCATTTCAACTCATTTAAATTAATCTGTATTTATTTAAATGATCTCATGGATGTGGCTATTGTGTTTTGCGGTCACTGTGGCACCAGCTGCTGCAGTAAATGTGCTGTATCTGGCTTTGACTTAGTCCTTTTATATTTACCCGCTTTAAATGCATATTGGGCTTGCACAGTTTCCCTAAAGCCACCGGGGTGGTGGCGGCAGCACCAGGGTTTGGGCCCAACATCGCTGCTTTTGCAGCTATATTTTTAGAGATTGATTTTTTTTTTCAGATTGATTCATTTTCTAATTACTTATTTGTAATTAAAATGAATATTGCATTTTGCTTACAATTTTGTTATACATGTGTTATTTGCTATTTTTAAAGTGTTTATATAATGGCCATTATATCGGTCATCGGCCACCTTTCATTTAAAGATGCCAGCATCGGCAACCCCCTGCCAAGATGCAAAATAACACAGACTGCAGAAGGAGAGAAGGCAATCGGAGAAGTCATGCTTGTTTTAATTGATCTCTGGCTGTACCGTATATCCATCAGGTGATGTTTGCTGCAAATGGGGAGGACATGAGGATAATGCAGCCCTTTGATGCTCCTCTCAGGAGGATCTTCCTGCCAGCACTAAAGGTTGAGTACAGTGTCTCCTCCCGTCAGAAAGCCTACCGAGTCCAGATCAACAGGATTCAGGTCTGTTTCACACCCAATAAAGCAACTGGCACAGCTTAGGGCTGTGTTTCCCAAAAGCATTGTGAGCTAAGTTGATCGTAGAGGACTATGGTCTTCACAATCAACATAGGCTCACAATCCTTGTGGGAAATGCGGCCCTGGTCATTTATCGGACCTTTTCATATATAACACACAAATTCATATATTTATTATGGTCAATGCACAAAATTATTATAACAGCTCTGTTCACTTATCAGATCCAAAACCAGTTGCCTGGAGCCATCTTCCCATTTGTGTTCTACCCCGTCAAACCGCCCAAGTCGGTCAGCATGGACTCAGGTCAGTCGATCCGCAGCCTTGAGAGGAAGAGCAATGCAAAATCATATGCATTTGTATTTATTTATAATTTATTTAATTATTTTTATTAAATAATTTGTTTGTTTTGGGTCTGACCAATCTGGAATTGTTACATGTATTGTTACATGTATTGTTACATCTAATTAATACATGTTCATTTTTGTTCTTTTTTTATTAAAGAGCCGAAACCGCTCACTGATGTCAGCATCATCACCAGAGCAGCCGGACACTCAGACATTCTGCGCATCAAGTGTGTCTCCTCTTCCTACAGTCTCTCCTCTGTTTCTGGGGCCCAATGAAATCCGATGGGTTTTTTTGTTTTTTCAAATTCCGTTTTAGTTTTACCAAATTCTGTGTTTTCTGTCTTAAGTTTTCTGGATTCCATTTAAATGGTTTAATTACATTATAATAATCGAAAAGCATGTCATATTAATTTAATTCATAAAAACAACACTTTATTAATTTAAAAACAATTCATTAATTTTAAATTGTATTAATTATAAAAAAAAATTATAGAAATTTTTGTTTTCATTTTTCTGGGGATCAAATGAAGGCATTAAACATTAATTTAATTAATCTTTTAATCATATGAAATTACACTTTTTGTCAAAAAAAAGGCTGCACAACTGAGCTTTACTGTTAACATTAAAACATGGAAGAACAATTATTCAATAAAGTAACGTTTCAATAATTTATATTATTATTATTACTACTAATAATAAATAATAAGAATAATAGTGCATGAAGTTCATGCGTTCATTTCCTCATAAAGTGAGGCTGCTTTTTATTTATTAATCTAAAATGTAACAAATTTCGGGAAATTTTACGTTATAAACTAAATTACGTTTTTATGACTGGATTCCGCGATTCCATCTGCGTCATAGGGCCCTATGTTTCATTCCTCTCGCTGTCTCTTGCTCTCAGACAAATAGCAAAATATGTTTTATTTTTTTCCCTACAGGTATTTTAAAGTGTTGATTCAGGAGATGGACCTGCGCATGGACCTCGGCTTCCTCTATGCCATACTTGAGCTCTTCACTGCTGAACACGCCAATGCTGTCACATCTGAACAGGAGGTAATGCTCCTATAAAACCTAAGAAATGATCAATTATGAAGTCCTCTGAATGGGCTGCAACTCCATTAATGAGTAGTCAAACACAATAACACATCACAGAACAGCTTCCCCCCAATAGGGGATTTAATGCTTGCAATTTATTCCAACTTTAAATGGTGTAGGTTTTAATTAGAACACATCTTTATTGACGATTTTCAGCATTAAATTGATCAAAAGTGACAGTAAAGGCATTTATAATGTTACATAAAATGTCTTATTCAAATAAATGCTGTTCTTTTAAACTTTCTATTTCTATCAATAAATCCTGAAAAAAATGTCTTATCATGGTTTCCACACAAATATGAACATTAATAATCATAAATGTTTCTTGAGCATCAAATCATCATATTAGAGTGATTTCTGAAGGATCATGTGACACTGAAGACTGGAGTAATGATGCTGAAAATTCAGCTTTGAAATATGAAGAAATTATATTTTAGTAATGTATTCATAAAGAAAACGGTTGTTTTACATTGTTATATATATATATATATATATATATATATATATATATATATATATATATATATATATATATATATATATATATATATATATATATATATATATATATATATATATATATATATATATATATATATATATATATATATTATTATTTTATTTTTTTTACTGTATTATTGATCAAATAAATGCAACCTTGTTGAGCAGAAGAGACTTCTGTCAAAAACATAAAAAACAATCTTTGACCAGTAGTGATTTGATCTCTTGTTGTATGTCTGTTGTGGCGTTGTATTATAGGTGGAGTTGTTTGAGAAGGACATTGATTATCTTAAGACTGAGTTGAATCATGTTTCGGCCACAGACACGTCCCCCATCAGCCTGTACGAGTACTTCCACATCTCTCCCATAAAGGTCAGTTACCAAAACCTACTGCCAAATTCACTGTGACCACACCGAAATATTATATGTGTAATATTTAATCATTGAAGGCCAGGGCTTGACATTAATACCCGCCAACCCGGGTGATTTCAGCAGTAAATTCAATCTAGTATTGTCCAATTTTTGGGGGGATTTTTTGTTACATATCGATACTGAACTACCTGAAACACTTCAGATACTCATTTCCCGTGGAATAGACACACGATACCAGCGTCTCTCTCTCATCTCTCATCTCTCCGACAGCGAGTGACAGACAAACGAATCACAAACCCGCCTCCCCTCACTCACTCACTTCTTTTGCTTCGGATGAATATTGTTGCTGTTACAGGGCTTGAATTTTGCCGTGGGATTGTGTGTATTGCGCATAATTTTACTAATCCCTGCAGATTTTGTGTTCACACTCAAAGTGCATGCACATAAAGCCTCCTCTCAGCACTAAATTTAGTTCTTTTCCGCTGCTTATTGCGCTTTAACACAAAATAATGTCCAAATGCCGGTCTTGGGGAGTATTCACGTAAACACAACAGTCAGTTCTGTTTGAAGTGAATGTAAACAGTTGAGAAAGAAAACGCATGTGTAACAGTATAATGGATCCATGTGTCAGGTCTTAAAGTGACAGGAGCCTAATAAACCTGCTGCCAAATTATGAGAGAATATTAAAAATATCTATGTGACAGTTTTTCCCCATGGTATCGATGTCAAAATTGTGGCCAATGAAAATGCTGAGTGGCTAGTAACTTTGAAAAACCACTAGCCACAGCGGCTGCTGAGCAGAAAAGTTCATGTCAAGCCCCGTTGAAGGCATTTTTAAAATAAACACATTTAAAGGTCCCCTTCTTCGCGATTCCATTGTTCAAACTTTAGTTAGTGTGTAATGTTGCTGTTAGAGCATAAATAATACCTGTAAAATTATAAAGCTCAAAGTTCAATGCCAAGCGAGATATTTTATTTAACAGAAGTTCCCTTTCAAAGCCTACAGCGAACGGCTGGCTTGGACTACATCCTGGTACTTCCTTCTTTAATTACGTCAGTAGAGCAGTAGAACAGACTAACCTCCGCCCACAAAGAAACGCGAAAAAGGGGGCGCGGTCTTGTTGCTGTCCCACGTGGAGAAGCGGACGTGTCGCGTGGAGAAAAGGAACTGTTGCGTTGAGTGTGTTTATCGCCATGTCATCGAGACGCTGTTATTTTCATCCAGGAGTCAAATCACCTTTGTTTGGCTTTCCCAGGGACGCTGTAGAGATTATTGAACGCATACATCTCTCCGTTAAGAGGCGTGACCTTTCCAACGTGCGCTAAGCTGCTGTAGAATCACAACACAGGACCCGCTTTCACGTGCGCTAAGCTGTGGTCGAATCACAGCACAGGAACCGCTTGCACAATCAGAACTCGTTACGTATTTCTGAAGGAGGGACTTTATAGAACAAGGAAATCACCAGCCGTTTTTAGGACAGTGGAAACAGCGGTATACAGATAAGTAAATAGTGTGAAAAATACTGTGTTTTTTTACACGCGAAACATGAACACATGTTATATTGCACACTGTAAACACAATCAAAGCTTCAAAAAAACACGAAGAACGGGACCTTTAACAATTCGTATTAATATTTAAAATTTATTAAAGGGTCATGAAACCCTAAACCAAATTTTCTGAGATTTTAACAAAAGTATGTGTGTTGAACACCATGGAAGACAATGTTACCATCTGTTAGTTTTGAATGTGTGAGAAAACGAGTTAATTTTAAACCTTTTTGCTCTATTTTCAACTTCCTGGTTTAAATTCGTCTTCATGTCAATGTCATAGGTTGACGTTTTCTCATACTATAGTACAGGGATGACTCATCGGTGTCTCATAATTATTCATGAGACTGCGTGTCTTTGTCCTATGAGTAGACGCGTTGCTTAATTCATGACAGCACACGCTGATAGGCATTTTCCTCTGACTGGCGCTTCAAACAGTGAGATCGCACACAGTAAGTGAGAGATGCAGTAATGGATCATAAACGTGTTTTATGAGTTTCTGCGTTTTTCTACGTTCTCTTCAATAGATCCTGAGTCTTCACACAAACGCGATTCATCCACACTGTGAATGTAACCACTCTTTACGGCCATTTAACCGACCAAACGGCTTATAAAAACTCCACAAAATAAGCCTCAAAAGTTATCAACGGTATGCAACAGCGTCTTCATATATATCTTCGATGCAGAGAACAAAGTGGTTATGGCTGTGCATTTAATTGTCCATTGAATTACAGCTGTCACAGGATAGATATGTATTTGTGTAACGGTGAGCTTACAAATCCATGTGTATATTGTGTTGCGTGTAACTTAAAGGGTTAGTTCACCCAAAAATGAAAATTCTGTCATTAATTACTTACCCTCATGTCGTTCGACACCCGTAAGACCTCCGTTCATCTTCAGAACACAAATGAAGATATTTTAGTTGAAATCTGATGGCTCTGAAAGGCCTCCATTGGCACAATGCACTGTACACTCTCAAGACCCTTAAAAGGTACTAAAGACGTCGTTACAAAGTCCATTTCACTACAGTGGTTCTACAATAACTTTACGATAATAGTTTTTGTGCGCAAAAACCCCTAAATAACAACTTATATAGTGATGACGATTTCAAAACACGGCATCATGAAGCTTCGAAGCGTTATGAATCAGTGAGTCGAATCATGATTCGGATCGCGTGTCAAACCACCAAACTGCTGGAATTTGGCGATCCAAACTGCTGAATCGACTCACTGAGTTCTGATGAATAGAACTATTTTCTAAGATTATGTCTTTACTTTCGCTTTTAATCAGCTTAATGCATTGTTGCTGATTAAAACCCACTGTCAAATTCACTGTGATCGTCACAAAGGTTTAATATTTATGACAAACTTTGGTCACTGAAGGTAAAATCGCGTTTTCAAAATCAACACATTTTGAGTGTACAATGTAGTGTGTAACTGTGTGTGTGTGTGTGTGTGTGTGTGTGTGTGTGTGTGTGTGTGTGTGTGTGTGTGTGTGTGTGTGTGTGTGTGTGTGTGTGTGTGTGTGTGTGTGTGTGTGTGTGTGTGTGTGTGTGTTTGTGTGTGGCAGCTTCACTTGAGTTTCTCTCTGAGCACCACTGGTGAAGATGGGAATAAGAAAGCGAGAGACACAGAGGTCATTCCCGTTCAGTCTCTCCACCTCCTGCTGAAGAGTATTGGAGCGACGCTCACTGACGCCCAGGACGTCCTCTTCAAGTACTTGCATTCACTTCACAGCACTCATTCTCACTGTGGCCGTACATCCCTACAGTTCCTCATTCTGCCCAGCCAAACCCTCAGATCACACATTGGGTATTTCTGGATTTCACAGGTGGTTAGATGCTGTGAAAATCACTCTTCACTTCAGTGTTTGCACTGTCACACTGCCCTCTAGTGGAAAGACAAAACCAAGCTGGCTAGAAATTAAGCTTGTAGGAGAACTCGCATGTCAAGGGGAGGGTTCATTATCAGACCGGCATCTTGGTCATTTAGATTTACAGCATACTAGCATGCCAATTTTACTGCATACTGAGCAGTTTATTTTGTATGCTAGTATTATTTATATACTATTATAGTTTTATATTAATATTTTGAATTTGATTTGATTTTTAGTTTAACTTTGTGCTTTTTGTTAAAGTTTTAGGTTTTAACCTTTTAAACCTAAAAAGTTAAGCCAAGTGTTATGTTAAAGCTTAAAACCTTGGCTTTACTGTGAACACAGGAAATATAACCAATTCTTAACAAGTGCTTTTAAATTTGCAATAATATTAGAGGAGCACCATTTTAATAGCGTGAAAATAGCGTATTAGTCTGAAAGAAGAATGTCATAAACACCTAGGAGGACTTGAGGGTGAGTAAATGAATGGGATAATTTTCATTTTCGGGTGGACTATTCCTTTAAGCTTGACGTCATCTAGTCTCTGATCATGGACTATAGAGGGCGCAACAGGATAAGAAATCTTTGAAATCCACTTTCATGCTCTGTTTCCAACAGTTAAAATGACAAATAAAAGCATACTCAAAGAGCTCCACAAGATATGTTGGATTACACCATCTCATGCTCAATATTGATCAGGTGAATGCACGATTTAAACAGCTTATTGAACACGTAAGTTAATTACCGTTCTAAACTGATGCTGTGCTGGATTGTAACACACACACACACAGAGTCAGTAGCGCTCATACAGAAACAATCAGTAGCGCTGAAACTTACTGTCAGCACTGTTCTGTGAATATCAATAAAATAGCTTAGAAACCGAAGAGTTCTAGCATATATTTGTTAGTAACTGAAACCCACAGCTTCACTATTAGTAGAGAGACGCTGCCAGGCAGAATGAATTCACACGCAATTGCTCTCTCACTAATTATTTATCTGTATCTTTATCTGTATGCAGAAGTCTGTGAGATATATAACGGCCCAAAGACAAAAGAACTGATAAAATATGCTGTCATTTAGGAGCAATAGCCTTGTGGGTAGATCTGTGACCTATGCCATAGCTGTGTACAAGAAAACCCACGTTCAGTCTCAGCTCGAGGTTCAGGCTTATTTGTCCATTAATGGCGTTATCAGCGACTAGTCGACGTCGACTCGACTTTAATCGCATAAATGTCAACTTTAAAAAATCTGAAGTCATTCAACCCCTAATGTGAAACAGCATGCATTATGCAGTGTGTAATATGCTAAATGTTCTTATAGCCTCGTTATGTTGCCTGTTTAATTCATTAGGCACTATCCAGATATCATCTCATATATTAATGTTTACTTAATGTTGTATTTTTGTTGTAATTAGTTTGATATTGTGGTATGGTTCAGAAGTTTGTTTTGACAGAAATTTCTTCTGCTCAACAAGACTGGATTTATTTGATAAAAAAATACAGTAAAGCATAATATTATGAAATATTAGTGCAATTTAATTTAATCGTTTTTTTATATATTTTAAATCCTTTTGATCCTTCAGAAATCATTCTAATATGCTGAATTGCTGCTCAAGAAACATTTTTGATTATTATCATTGTTGAAATAATATATTAATATTTAAATTTTTTATTTTATTTTATTTATTTTATTCTCAGTCGGAAAAATGGTGGATTGCCACCTTCAGGTTGGTGGAGAGTTCCTGCCTCAAGTGGTGTAGTTCAGGTATCTTGGGGTCTTGTTCACGAGTGAGGGAAGGATGGAACGGGAGATTGACAGACGGATCGATGCAGCTTCTACAGTAATGCAGTCGATGTACCGGTCTGTCGTGGTAAAGAAGGAGCTGAGCTGTAAGGCAAAGCTCTTGATTTACCGGTCAATCTACGTTCCTACTCTCACCTATGAAAGGACAAGATCCCGGATACAGGCGGCCGAAATGAGCTTTCTCCGTAGGGTGGCTGGGCGCTCCCTTAGAGATAGGGTGAGAAGCTCGGCCACTCGGGAGGAGCTCAGAATAGAGCCGTTGCTCCTCCACATCGAGAGGAGCCAGCTGAGGTGGCTCGGGCATCTATTTCGGATGCCTCCTGGACGCCTTCCCAGGGAGGTGTTCCTGGCACGTCCCACCGGGAGGAGGCCCCGGGGAAGACCTAGGACACGCTGGAGGGATTATGTCTCCCGGCTGGCCTGGGAGCGCCTCGGGGTTCCCCCGGAAGAGCTGGAGGAAGTGGCTAGGGAGAGGGAAGTCTGGGCGTCTCTGCTTAGACTGTTGCCCCCGCGACCCGGCCCCGGATAAGCGGAAGATGACGATGATGATGATGATGATGATTTTATTCAGGATTTTTTGATGAATAGAAAATTCAAAAGAACAGCCTTTTTTGTATAGAATTCTTTTGTAACATTATACTTTTTTTTTGATCACTTTAGAACACTTTAATGTATCATTAATGGAAAAAAGTATACTTTTTTTTTTTTTTTTTGTGAAATTGGAAAGGCAAGATCAAATCAAGGGCAATGAATTGTGGGATACGGTACCCAGTGTTGTCTGATCTGATTCTGTACTGCACAGGCCAAATGTAGGTTTTGTGGATATTCCATACATACTGAAAGGGATAGTTCACCCAAAAATGAAAATTAGCCCATAATTTACTCACCCTCAAGTCATCCTAGGTGTATATGACATTCTTCTTTCAGGCGAATAAAATCAAAGTTATATTACAAAAGTCCAGGCTAATCAGTGCATCTGCCTATCAAATAACGTGCTCCACGCGGCTCTGGGGTGTTAATAAAGGCCTTCTGAAGCGAATCGACGCGTTTGTGTAAGAAAAATATCCATATTTAAAACTTAAAAGTAAACAAAAAATTGTTGAAAGTTCCCCTGCCGATCGAAAGACTAATGCCGCGTTCCAGACAACCCGTAACCCATGTTTTTGGCTACCTGGAACGCAGCATAACGCGACCAGGTAGGCTCGTCATGACGTCATGTATGCATCTTGAGTTTCACTTTCAACATTCAACACTTTTCCACGGAAGGCCGAAAGTTTACTTGATAAAGTTATAAATATGGATATTTTTCTTACACAAACGCGTCGATTTGCTTCAGAAGGCCTTTATTAACACCCCGGAGCCGCGTGGAGCACGTTATTTGATGGACAGATGCACTTTTTATGGACTTCAAAAACAGAGCAACTATGAATCCAATTCTAATGCTTGGATTAGCCTGGACTTTTGTAATATAACTCCGATTTTATTCATCTGATAGAAGAAAGTCATATACACCTAGGATGATAGGCTAATTTTCATTTTTGGGTGAACTATCCCTTGAATTGTGTACAGGTTGCATCCTCATAAGATATTATGAGTAAGCAGGCCATTGCGTATGTGCAGAGTCTCATATGATTGAAATGCTTACATTTACATTGATGCATTTGTGTCCTTTCTTTCTCTAGACTTGCCTTCTTTGAGCTGACGTACCAGTTCCGCACCACTCAGCAGCTGCAGTGGGAGGTTGTCCGCCATTATTCCAAACAGGTGACCCTTCACCTTTAACACTCCGAGACTGCTGGTGATTTCAGCGTGTTTAAAACATGTTTTTATGTATCTGTGCTTGTGTGTTTTAGGCTATCAAACAGATGTATGTTCTGGTTTTGGGTTTAGACGTCCTTGGGAACCCGTTTGGACTGATCCGTGGTCTGTCTGAAGGCGTCGAGGCCTTCTTTTATGAGCCTTATCAGGTGAAACTTTAACTCTTCACACACAACGATTGATGAGATGCACCATTTGTGACCCTCTAAAGCAGTGGTTCTCAAAGTGGGGTCCGCTACCCGTTGCCAGGGGGTCCGCTAAATAATTGTAGAGCCCTATGAACGGAATCGTCAGACAGGGAGTGGCCATCGGGAAAATTCTTGATGGGCTGGTCATAAATTGGGCCGGCAGCACTTTAATATAAAGACAGTTTCACAAGGGACGCGGAAAGCGCAAGTGTCTGGCTCATTTTCAACAAGAGATACACTAAGCAGCAATTCGTAGGCGTTTTGGTAGGGGTGAAGAGGTGAAATGCGTGCATATTTATACAGGCCATATAATACCATTTATAAGTTATAAATGGTATTATATTACCTGTATAAATATGCACGCAGTAAGGCGAACCACAATATTTCTTCGCGCTTTCTTAACACACGTAAGAAAAAAAAGCATTAAGAGTCAAGAGGCTAGGTTTAATTTTTTTCTGTTCTATTTTTATCCGTCAGTTTTTTATTTATTTATTTTTTGTTTATCTCTGCTCCCACCTGAGACGATCAATTCAAGATTTGTTTACAATGGTAGCCTATAATATGACATTTCATAAAATAGCATAATCCATTCTGCTGATATTCATTTTAATTTGATTGACTTAATTTGTATGTGCAGTATATTTTTCAGCTGTGCCTATATTTTTAAATGAATATTGTTTAAGACGTTTAGTAGCTATGTCATTTGTAATGGAAGCCCGTGTCCACTACTGCAACACCCCCTGGTTTCACAGGATTGCATATGCAATACAAATTTTTGTTCATTTACATTATTCATTTTTAGCTTTTAGTATTTAATGTAGGCCCTACACGAGTGTTCTCACCGGTATGCTTGTTGTGCTTCATGGAGTTTTGACGTGTTTTATTTTGACTCGTTATGTTCCTTATTCAAATGAACTCACTGCCAAGACCATGGGAATATTGCTTCCCTTTCCTACCACTTACATATGCAAAACATCATTCTCAACTTTGGCTGCAATGAAAACAAACAGGGCTTGTTTGAATGTGGAGAATGACCTTAGAGTCTGTCTGTCATCCATCACTCCAAGAATAAACTAAATTTGATGAGAGGCACACCCATCTCATTAGTTCATGTTAGCTCATCAAACTAGTTACTGTAAAAATGTGAGATTTAAATGTTCATTTAAAAGGATAGTTCATCCCAAAAAATGAAAAGTCTGTCATTATTGGCTCACCCTCAAGTTGTTCCAAACCTGTATGAATTTCTTTCTTTTGCAAAAGAAGATATTTTGAAGGATGTGGGTAACCAAACAGTTTCTGGTACCTTTTAAAACATACTACGGAAGTAAATAGGGTCCATCCACTGTTTGGTTACACACATCTTCAAAATATCTTCTTTTGTGTTCAGGAGAAGAAAGAAATTCATACAGATTTGGAACAACTTGTGGGTGAGTAAATGATGACAGAATTTAAATTTTGGGTGAACTATCCTTTTAATGTAAAATGTTAATGCTTTAATTTTAATCTGGGTATTTTTAATGTTTGGGTTTTGAAATGAAATAAGTTCCAAGTTTTTTTTTACTGAGCACAACTATTCCTAGTTATTAGGTGTTCAAGCACGTAGCGCTGAAACCCTTTTGTAATTGTTAGAATTTCCAAGTATCAGCATAGTCCCCTAAAAGTGAGCGGGCAGACCAAAACCGTAAGTCGTAGAGAAAATCCCATCTACAACGGCATTAAGGCTCGCCCCAATTGGCCTAAAGGTGGCACTACAGCGATCTGAAGTATGTAATGCTCATAACCCCTAAAACGTTCGTCACAGACTCCAATGTCTTATATTGTTGAAATCCTTGGCTCAAGATGAATAAAACAAGATAATTTCTTCAAAACTTGGTACACCTACATGGCAACTGGCCACTTGGTGGCACTATAAAATGAAAAAAAATGAAAATAAAACAGCAATAGCTCTGCAACAGTCAGTTTTTCCAGTCTGATTGACTTGAAAACTGGCATGCGGTGTCTTCATAAAAGGTGCCGCGATTATCTACAAGGACATTCGGCCATCTCAAAAACTATGAGAGGCCTGTGAAAAATTCGAAGGAAATCGTCCAACCGGGGGTGGCGCCCGATTGTATATCACACTATTTTTACCACATCTTAGCCTTTAGGACCACCGATGTCAATTGAATTGAGATTATTTCAAAAACCTACTTTGGCGAACTAGTCCTAGGTTTTTGGCTCAACCTCAATAACTGTTAAAAAGCCTTAAAAATGTAAATTGTCTGTTTTGGCTGAAAATTGTCTTTTCCATCTATGATGTTGGTGATTATAGGCTTGCTAAAATAAACATAATACCTTTTTACGAATACGCTTAAAGGCCTTAAAATGCTTGAACCACGATACAAATTAACTAATTAATCAAAATGTTCCTGTAATTAATCGCGATTAATCACAAGTTTTTAATATTTTTGGAGTTTTTAATATTTTGACATTGTATTCATTTCAGTTACTCTCCAAATTAATGTAGAAACAATTTAAAGACAGCATATTTTAAATATGTGTTGTAGTGGCATCTTTTTATGAATGAAGGCCAGTGTCACTGATACTAATGTCTCTATGAAACATTAATGACATTACATTACAGTATAAATGAAAGCTACCAATTTCAACATTTATTAGGCTTTAAAAAAAACTTTTAATTTAAGTGAACTTAAAACAATCTTTAAATAAACCCATTATAATAAATGTTATATTTACCTGTGGCCTTCCCTGTTAGACATATACAGAAATGTAATAGTTATCAACACCTTTCTTAACTGCATAATAATAATTATAAATGAAATATAGATTAATCATCTTTTTTCTTTTCCCATTGTTCTTTGATGAACATTAATGACAGACATCATCAGTGCTGCTGTCACTTTAAGATCGGCCGCTGCCGAACATGACGCGAATCTGACGCGGTCACGTGCATCTCATTTTCTCAAGTTCATTTAAGACGTTATTTAACTAATTTAAGACTCCTAATATGAGAGCAACATTCTCTGTTGTTTTTATTGTTTGTTCAAGAGCGAAAGAGAACTCGATATGTGCACGAGACTGGCACGTGCGTCAAGTGTGTGTGTGTCAGCTAGCTCCCTATCTTCCTAGGTGGTGAATCAGTATATCGTACATGAATGTGGCCGTCTCCCTGATCAGTGCCCTGACTACTGCACTAGGGAATGGATCGAGACGCACCCACACAGACAGGACATTGACACGCAGCGTGTTCTCTTGTGTCTTTTCGCACTTGATGGTTTAAAAGCATTTACATGAATAAGAGCGGGATCATATAATGTAACGCTGGGCAAAATAAGATATAAAAACGGACGCTGCGTTAATTGCGCTAAATATTTTTAATGCGTTAAACTGAACAAATTAATTGCCTGCGTTAACGCCATAATTTGCCAAGCACTAATATTTATTCATAGTTATATTTCTCCACTGTGTAGAGAGCAGGTTATTATAGTTAACTACAATTAAATTCTAAAATGTGCATTCTAAAAATGCACATAAAATGTATGAGCTCAATTGAGGCAGATACATTTTTTTAATCTGATAAGATATGCGCATAAACTACAATGGAAACACATTTACTGAATAAATCCCTCGATACACATCAAAAACAGAACAACAGAGGCTGTGATGTGATAACTGGACTAACTGGTGGACCAATCGCATCACAGCATCTCAAATGTTGGTTTGGTGGCTCTGAAACGCCTGAGCCGAAATCTGTCATCAGAATGATTTGGTTTAATTCCCTCCTGAAGTGTCTCACACGATTGCGTTCCCAAACACCAGCATCCCAACGCAAGAGAACATGACCGCGTTTATTGCATACAAATAATCATAATATTGATAGTAATTCATGATGTAGTAAAAAAAGAGCCACAGCGGCTTCCTCGATTGCAACAACTTTCATTTTTATTACAGATATTTTGCGCCAATTTCACTAGGAAGTGACTATTTGAACACATGGGATGGAAACACTGCTTCACAAATGTTCTATGCGATATTCCAATTCCAAGTTAAATTCGCAACTTTAGATGGAAACAAATCTATTGATACTCACTGCAGTGTGTTTTACTGGCCTTAACCATGAATGTGTGTGTGTGTTTGTCAGGGTGCCATACAGGGGCCAGAGGAGTTTATGGAAGGGATGGCACTCGGGGTGAAAGCTCTGGTTGGAGGGGCTGTGGGTAAGTACTCTCTTTTTCCAACATGCAATAATACACTGATGATGTGAGTAATCTTTGAAGTTATGAATTCAGAGACTGTTTTCTTAAAATCGAAACAAATTGGAATAACCAGCACTGTTCTTCCACTCAAATTCTGACCTATTCATAGTTTCTTTCTGTTGTCATCTTCTCAGGCGGTCTGGCTGGAGCAGCGTCTCGGATCACTGGAGCGATGGCTAAAGGTGTGGCCGCCATGACGATGGATGAGGAGTACCAGCAGAAGAGACGAGAGGCCATGAACAAGCAGCCCAGCGGACTGAGGGAAGGACTGACGCGAGGAGGGAAAGGACTGGTGTCTGTGAGTCAACACGCATGTCAAAGTCATTGTCATTTTATTTATATATATATTTATTAATATATTGTTTACATAACTTATAAAAAGCAATGACAATAACATACTAACAAAAATAATACAGTAAATCAAATAAACAGTTAGGGCCAGATTTACTAAATGGCAAATTAGCTTGAGAGCGCAATCCCATAAAAGCGCTAATTGGAGTGGAAAGTTCACCGTGTAATCTACTGACGACATGCAAATGAAAGAACACAGACACAGCCGGATCATTTCCATAATGACCAACACAATCTACCAAGAGCATCTGGTTTAGGACATGCTTTTTTTGGGGCGGTAAATAATGGCGCAAACACCAGTAAATTGACGAGTGCAAACCTTAGTAAATCACTTTGTATGAATGATTCATTTAAAGACTCTCCTCACATAAATACTGCGTCTGAAAGGGAAACTCATACAAATGCATATGCTATAACGTCAGCCGCAAAAATAACCCTGTCCACGCCTTTTGAGCGCTAATTTATCATTGCATGACTTTAGTGAATCCTGACAGTAGTTTTTTAACACCACAAGAGGGTTTGCGCTGGAGAAAACTGTTAGTACTGTTATGCCGAGTTCACACTGCCTGATTTTAGGCCCGATTTTGACTCTACGACAGGTCTTGCCGAATCGCAGACAAATGCCCGAAATCATAGGCAAATCGGTGCTCGTGCACGTGAGTGACAATCACGCAGTGTGAATGATCAAAGACGCTAGATATCTTGCTAAATATCTTGACCTGTCAGCGATTCAAAATCCTGCTTTGTGAAATGTGTTTTGACTGAAAATGACATTGGTGATGACGTACAGCCAATGAGAGAGCAAGATACAGGGCAGCAGGAGGTTCAGGGAGGAGTTATAGACCAGAATATCAGTATTTTATTTAATATCTTTACAATTATATCAAACCGAAACAAAAGCACAAACATTTGCTTGACCAGCCGCAACTGCAGCACATTGTAAAATGATTTATTTACCTCCAACTCTCTTTGCAGAACACTATCATTACTCCCTGTGTCTCCAACCATTTCCTCCATAATCTTTTTTTCTTTTTCTCATTTTTGCTGCAAATCAGTGCACAGACAATTTGGATCGCAATTTTTGCAGTCTATATTTTGACAATCCCAGTAGGGCTGGACCAGAATATTAGAATATTCGTTCGAGGGGTTGGTATTCGATTTTCAAATTTGGGATTCGAATATTGTTTTTGTTTTTGTTTTGTTTTTTCGTGCACACCTGGCATCCCCCTCAACACGGTTCTCATTCGTGCTTGCATATGTTTACGCTATAAAATCTGGCAAAATACAATACTCTTTTCTTTTCTTTTTTTAAATTATTTTATAGCCCAGCAGTTTTTAATAGGATGGACAGTTGAATAGGAACCTAACCTTGTTATACTTCATAAATATATTTGCTTCTTAGCGTTAGGGATGTGACGGTGAGAAAATTTCCACATTACAGTGCTTCTTTACTTTTCAACACAGCGCAGTTTACTTTCGGTTTGCCAATTCGGGGGCGGGTTGTTTGAATTGTGGGTTTATTAGCTATAACTATTCTTAATGAAAAACACAACAACAAAACAGTACAATGACAAACTTCCTTAAATAGGCACTTTTACATTTCGCTTTGAAAACATTTTTTGGAGAAAACAATTGTAGTTAATCTGTTCTCTAACTGACCAAATAGATTTTTACTACTATAATATATCAAAACTGGAACCTGAGTGAGACCTGTGTGTTTTGTATCACTAGTGCAGTGTCCGTTCTCGGAGCATATAAGCCCTGCCCGCGTGAGGTGCGCCGCTTCTCCAGATTCCTGCCTTTAGAGAGAAGAATATGTTCTGCCCCCTCCCTCCGAAGCTTCGAATATTCGATGTTGATTACTACTGAAGCTTCGAAGCTCAAAAAAATGGTATTCGGACCAGCCCTAAATTCCAGTCTCGCGCGAGAACTCCAGTCTGACGCGATCTCGCGTTGTTTCCTTGTCACATCTCGTGTGTGTTTGGTTTTGAAACGTAGTTGATGTCACTAATCCGTGAAGAAGCTCGTTGTAGTCCCTACCAGCCGTTTGTTATAGTCCTTAAAAAGCGATTTCTCCCTTTGCTTTGAACTTTGCAGGTGTTGTTTATGCTCAAACAGCAACATTTCGCACTAACTAAAGTTAAAAAAAGTGATATCATAATCAACCACCCCTTTAAATAGTAGTTAAACACACCTAGTATAATGTGGGACCTAAAAATGTAATTGATTGACCGCCTACAAGTCAAACTTTGCTTTCACTGCAGTAATTATATTTTGATTGTTTGTGAAGTGTGTGTGTGAATATGATCTCTATCACTCAGGGTTTTGTAAGCGGCATCACGGGCATCGTGACTAAACCAATAAAAGGTAAAGCTACTGACCAGCTGTTGGGTTATTTCAGTGTCAACAGCTGTATCACAGTATTTCAGTGTCAGTTACCTGTGTGTTCAGTCTGATAGGCATGTCATGAGTGTGTGTGTGTTCCTGTAGGAGCACAAAAGGAAGGAGCGGCGGGGTTCTTTAAGGGTGTGGGCAAAGGCTTGGTTGGAGCTCTGACCAGACCAACAGGGGGCATCATTGATATGGCCAGCAGCACCTTTCAAGGCATCAAAAGGTGTTTGAATATGTCTATGTGTCTGTGTTTATTGTTCGGGAAAGAATCTTCCATGATTGTGACGCATTTTCTGGCTTGATTTGAATTCAGAGCCGCAGAGACGTCTCAGGATGTGGAGAGTTTACGTCCTCCTCGTTTCTTCCATGAGGATGGAGTCATCCGGCCGTATAAGGAGAGAGAGGGACTCGGCAGCCAGATGCTGCAGGTGACGCTTAACACTTCCCACACACTCCTGCTGTTCAAGATAGTGGCATTGCATTCAAAATGTTCTAATGGCGCATGATAAAAGACAACGGAAATGGGCAGATGACAACATGTTCAGCAGAGACAGCAGACTAAAACAACAAATAATAGAATAAAATAATTACATATTGCAATATTTGTTCTTTTGTATTTCTACTCAAATCTTTAAACAACACTATTTAAATAAACTGCAAACATGCTAAATGGTAGTTGAAAATGGTAAATATTTGAGAGATCTAAACTACAGGTCAAAAGTAAGTCTCTTCTGCTCACCAAGGCTGCATTTATGTGATCAAAAATACAGGAGTAACAGTAACATTTTGAAATATTATTACAATTTCAAATAACTTTTTTTTTTATGTTTGAATGTATTTTAAATGTAATTTATTCCTGCGATCAAAGCTGAATTTTCAGCATCATTACTTCAGTGTCACATGATCCTTCAGAAATCATTCTAATATGATTATTTGATGCTGAAGAAACATTTATAATAATTATCAATGTTGAAAACAGTTGTTGTGGATTTTTTTTTCAGGATTCTTTGATGAATAGAAAGTTTAAAAGAACAGTTTTTATTTGAAAAAGAAATATTTTGTTACATGTAAAGTGTCTTTACTGTCACTTTTGAACAGTAGTGTGCATATTTAATATTTATTTTAGGGATGCACCGATATTTTGACAAATCTAAATATATTGATAAATCTAAATCCAACTTGGTATATAATTTTTGAGAGTCTAATTACAAAAATAAAAGTTTCACCATTAAATCCATGCGCCAAGAACACAATTATGATGTTCTCATTATAATTTTATCTAGGCTATATGATTGCGCTGCACATGTTGCACTGAACTATATTTCCCTTTTTGAAGTGATTTCAATCATATTTCTAGCAATTCAAACCCATCATGGCGAAACTGTTCGCATCTGAAGTGTCTCAGAGGAAGGAAATAATACATTATTGATCTGCTTTAATATATCTGCAAAATAAAATAAAAAACAACATTAAAAATGTACATATATCGGCTGATACCGATATGGTGGCCGATATATTGTGCATCCCTCATTTATTTATTTAAACCTGTATTTAAACATAATATCTTGGTAATATATCCATGTCATCATCCCAGACACCTTTACATAACATATACAGTACATATTAAGACGGTGTGTAGTATATTTACACAATAACATGATTTCTAAATTATTTGCAGTTGTTTCTTGCTCCAAAATGCTTTGCCATTATCTTAAACACCCACCGCTGTCATTAAACAACCAGCTTAGACCAGCACGAGTTTTCATGCTTGTCCAGGCTGGTTTACACTGGTTAGTGGTGGTTTCATGTTAGTCTAGATTGTGCAAACCATAGCCGGTGAAGCTGGTCAACAGACCAGTCTTTCTAGCGAAGCTGGTTGACCAAGGAAGTCTTGCTGGTTAAACTACTTAAGAAACATTATACCCAGAATCCAAAACACAGAAGGAAGCAAAAAGACTAACAAGGACCAAAGGGTTTGGAATTTTATCTTCAGATGTGCAGGTGTTCATAGTTACTGTATGCGCTGTTTTGAATTGGAGCAGAAAGATTCCACAGGATGCATGTGTAAAACTTTACTATTAAACTACTCTATGGATGCCAGATCATTGATGAAAACTTGACATTTGTTACAGATCCAGATGAGCATTTGCATTTACTCTGAGTCGTTGCTGTTCCCTTAAATCCCAAAGTATACTTAGTTTTTTAACACGCATGCTACCTTTCAAAGTATACCGGAACGCCGGTGGTCGACACGTGCGCTCTAGAAAGTTTCATCTTTGTCCAGTTGTGATGTGGTGTGTAGCTTGTGAGAGTTGCAGATATTCGCCTCAGTGGTGTTAGATGTAGGGTACAACAGGGCTAAAGGCAAACCTTAAGAAAAATGTGCTTTTCATTAGTGTAATTGCAGAAAAAATATGTATGTTTTTATTTAACATTGATGGAGCAACAGATTTTAGGGCCCTTAAATACACCTGCCTTAATGCAATGCCAGGCTCGCGTGACTCAAGTGTTTTTTGCTAGTTTCAGCCAGACGCAGTTATCATTTTCACATCCAGCGACACGTTGTTTACATAGAAAATGCACTCTCGCCCACCTGTTCGCCCATGGGCGTGCTGGTCTGAAAACCAGGTGTGTTCAGGCGCATTGTTGGTGCGTTGCTATTTTGCTAAAGAGTGTGTTAGTAATATGCGTCTATAGGCGGGTGCACAAGGCGCGTACACTCTGCTTATTACACACACAGGGACACGCAGCAGCGCACACACATTTTTAAATATTATAAATAAAAGGATTCCTCTCTGGAGAAATGTTCAGTCTTTCCACTCACAAATTCCTCCATGTAAATGGATCCTCCATGGTGCGAGCACAACTGGCTTTTAAAGGGAATGGGCGATGAGAGACTGATTGGTTTATTGCACATTACGCCCAAAACACACCCAACCCTTTTAGACCATGCGCGTCTGGCGTCTGGCCCTAAATGCACCAGACCATCCGCTTAGATCGTTAAAATAGGGCCCTTAGTGTGAAAATAAATCATAAAAGTGGTTGATTTTGTTTAAAAATCTTATAAATGTATGAGATGGGCCTTTTACAAATACTTAAAAAAAAAAAAGTAAATAAATAAATAAAAAATAAAAAAATGATTTGAATAATGTTTAAGTTAATACTTGTTTAAAACAACCACTTTTTGGTTTATTTTGATAATTAAAAGAATACATTTTTGTTCATAAAAATTTATTGTCATAAATGTTCATTTTAAATATCAAAAATCATTAAGATTTTTTAAGATTCTGAAAGCATTGAATGAGATCCCGTGATAATTTTATAAAGCTTTACAATAGTAACAAATAAATCAATTTTATTATATCATATGATTATATTTATAATGAAACCATTATATTTAAAATTAGAGATTATCATAAGGTGGACACCCAACTTAATATATGATATTTCCAATCTGAATCTAACCATGTGATGTCAACAAATGGAAAAGTCAGTCAGCTGTTTATTAACATGTTAAAAATTGTCTTTAGCCCCGAATACCATACTTTTACATATTCTTCCGTTATTGAAAAACGGATGCTTTAATCACCTTGAACAAAACTGAAAATCATTAACAAGACCTTTGTCTCAAAATATATCGATGCTACATAAATCTTCAACATTTGATCAAACATTAAATATTAGATCAAATGAGCACAGAATCATCTTTGCGTTGCTGACTGCAATCAGCCAAATTTCCATGTGCATCTTGAAAATCGGTTATTATGAAAAGTGCTGTGCTGGATTTGCCATCTAGCTGTTTAAAAGAGAATAAAGTCAAATGCACTTTTACCCCGGTGCACCTTTAGCCCTGTTGTACCTTACTTGTAGTGTTAGTGGAGTATTTGACAGGCTGTACTGACCGCAGCTCTCCTCTCTTGTCATGTTCACAGAAAAGAGCGGCCTTCTCTCAGTGGAGTAGCTCTGACACTGATGAGGATGAGGACAATCAGCTTACATATGAGTTCAATAGATATTCAGTCTGATTGTGTAATTTGCATCTATATCATTTACAATGTTTAAGTAGTTAGCGTGCAAAAATTACATGTAAATATTGCTGTTTTATGATCAGGAATCTTGGTTTAATTCCATCAGATGTTTTGTCCCCCACCATCATCTGTCATTTCTCCTGAATAAAGTCTGTCTCCAAGTGCGTTTTTCATCATTAACCCATTCCACACTCATCAATCCCACTATGCATTGCAAAATTATTTGGCACAAAGTACACCGGGCGCTGGATCAGGGGTGTGTGCTGTGACTTTAGTCTTCTAGAAAACATCATGACTGAACCTTTGCTTACGTTTTGCATTGAAGTCTTTTTACTAGGGAAATTCTCGACATTTTGCATTCTTGGATCCAGAACACGTTCAAATAGGCAATGTCGAAGTGCACAGACACTCAGAGCTAAAATATTGTACAGTTGAGTTGGTTTTTAAAGGTTTTAAACTAGTGTGATACAGAATATGAATTTTCATCAGTTCTTGTGTCATATACCCACCCCATCACCATATTTCAGGTCCTCAAATGTCAGAACATGATTCTGTGTGGAAGTTCACAGGATTGTATTTTTATATATTAATTGGTTTCTCCGTTTGGTTTGTAGAGTATTGAAAATGGACGCTTTGCCAAGTACAGGTACTTTGCTCATGCTAAGGTGAACGAATCAGATTTCCTGATGATCACTAAAAGGTAGGTGGATTTATATAAACCCCTCGTTTTGCATGAGCAATATGTCACATGAGCACACTTAGATGAAGGGGAATGCTGGTTTTAAAGGAACACGCCGACTTTTTGGGACTTTAGCTTATTCACCGTATCCCCCAGAGTTAGAAGTCCATACATACCATTCTCATCTCTGTGTGTGCCATAACTCTGTCTGACGCACCCACTGCTAGCCTAGCTTAGCACAAAGACTGGAGGTAAATGGCTCCAGCTAGCCTACTGCTCAATAAGTGACAAAATAACGCCAACATTTTCCTATTTACGTTGTGATGTGTATTGATACAATGTGTACTAAGACCGACGGAAAATTAAAAGTTGTGATTTTCTAGACCGATATGGCTAGGATATGGATATGGATAGTTGCCAACTCTCACGCATTTGGCTTTCAGGCTGTCTCACGCACTCACTCTGCCCAAGTAAATCTCACGCCAAATTGCCAAACCTGCTTTTGATATGAAACAAAGTCTAAGCGTTTACATTTTTTTAAAATGTTTTAATACAAAATTCAATTCTGAGTGTGTTGAAAAGGAAGTTATGACGTCCGCTCGGCGGCTGCTATGACACTTGTTCACACTGCAGTGAGAGTAAAGTGTTTCTGCTAAATCAAACCGGAAACCGAGGAGAACGCAGATATGGCGCAATCGACAGGCGACTCCCTCAAACGCATAGCTCACACGTCCCGGTTCCTTGGTTAAAATAGCAATTTCTCACGATTTACAAATAGTTGGAAACATTTGGGATATTCGAAGTACTCAACTGAACAAAATATATAACACTGGCCTTGTGGCTTTTGGATATTTTACTGCAAAAATCTTACATAGTTCACCTTTAATAAATATACATGTATCTAGTCTAGGTGCTCAAAAAAGTATTGCAGATCATAACTGCTTACTTATTTGTGAAATTTTGAAACGTTTATAACTTGCATCCTAATATGTTTTATGATACTTATATAAGCGCACACAAGTGGATATTAATGAATGTGAGCAAATATAATTTAACCCAAGAAAAGTTTAAAATAGTGCTAAAAGGGCAAACTTATTTTTCCTTATATGTACAGTAGGATATATACATATGAATTGCTACTGAATCAAGATCGAAATCGATATCATCACCCCATCCCCCCCACCCCCTCACCAAAAAAAATCTCACTCCAACCTGAACTGAAAAGTTGGCAACCCTGGTAATAATCAAGGAACTTTGCTGCCGTATTATGGGTGCAGTGGCGCAATGATATTACGCAGCACCTGAAAATAGTCCCCAGCACGCTCTGTGCAAGCAGATTGTCACGTTGATTATGTTGACGGAAGTTAGCCTATTTTCTTTATACGTTATTTTGTCACTTATTGAGCAGTAGGCTAGCTGGAGCCATTTACCTCCAGTCTTTGTGCTAAGCTAGGCTAGAGGTGGGTGTGTCAGACAGAGTTATGGCACGCACGGAGATGAGAATGGTATGAATGGACTTATCTAACTTTAGGCTGGCATACAAAAGTACTGTTAAGCATGTCGCCACGGTTTTGCTTCATGCTAAGGGTGCACTGATGAATCGCTTAATTATCTGCACGATCAGACCAGATCAGTAAATTATGGGATCATTTTCATTTTTGGGTGAACTATTCCTTTAAGAAAAGTTGACATGTAGACCTACCTGAAATATTTACAAATGAATCATTATTGAATTTAATTGTGTAACACAGTATATTGATATTTTCAGCGACGGTTATCTTACCAATCCAATGTTATCTTATCTTGTCCAATGGGCTTATCTTAACTTTACTTATCTTACTGTCTATAGCGCAAGCATTTGACAGCATACGAACATTTGAATCAAATCTCAAGACATTCCCACCGATCTATTAGCATCAGCATCGACAGATGTCATTCTGACTAATCGGTGGATCTCTACTTCATACCTTTTGAGTGGTCCTTTTAAAAATCTAGAGCCTTCTTGTAAACACACTGAGCTCGGTCCAAATCACATTCACAGTTCAGTTCATTAAAGGAGTGGTGTATATCTTAAATAATAGTTTAGGCAATGCAAACCTTTGAATCCAACTATTATGCACAGTGCCTCAATGTGCAAGTTAAAGGGATAGTTCACCCAAAAATGAAAATCGTAAAATCATAATCATGAAGGTCATAAAGGCATCATGCAATGAAACGAGCAGTTTAATCCAACATGATCTCTGTATATGATTCACATATAAACACACATACACACAAGCTTCTGTGTTTACCATGTGATGCGTTCTGTGTATGTCTGTTTATTCGTGAATAAATTCAATTGAATCTGTTTATCGTATAAAGTAATCATCTCTGTTCACAAGACTTGGATTAAACTGTTCGATTCATATGGATTCATTTTACGACTTCCTTCTAACGACAAATCTTCTAAGTTTTGGTTTCCTGGACAGAAATCTCTCAGCTTTCATTTAAATTTAATTTGTGTATTGCTCATACTCGGGGTCAGGAATCTCAACAAACACCTAACCCCAACTATTAAACATAGGCACTTTATCATATCCCCATACTGTATATTAAACATAGATGCATAAACTTTTCCCACATTGTACCAAATCATGTGTCATTTTGAGGATTATGAACAATACAGCGAATATAATCAAACACCCAGAACATAGCACACATTTTCTACTGACAGTGTACAAATGCATGTAGTTGTATGATTATAAATGTGTGTTCTGTCCTATTGGATCAAGTTTACCTCTCCTTATACTGTCTGTGTGATTTGACTCTTGCAGAGGAATATTTTTCGTGACTAAGGGCACGTTTGGGCAGCTGACGTGTGAGTGGCAGTATCTCTTTGATGAGTTTACAAAAGCACCCATGATCGTGGAGGACAGGAGACTGCGGATAGAAGCTAAGGTACATTAGCATACACACAGCTTAGCACTGAAAAAACAAAATGGATGCCTCAGATTTGCTCGTCCTTCTGGTGAAATTTTCTGTTAAAAAAAAAATGTAAATGTAAATATAAATAATAATAATAATAATAATAATAATTTTAGTCTACTTTTGCCAACTAGTTCTAGGTTTTTGGCCCGATCGGAGCCAGACCAGTGCAGCAAGATTCTCTGGAATCTGATTGTCAATAGTTATAAAAAAACAAGTTTCAATTTCGGTTCACGGTCCCTAAGGGCCACCAAAACGTTCGAAGTGGGAGGGAGCCACTTTTACTAAAATGGCTATAACTCGTGAACTGAACAAGATATTTTAACTAAACTTGGGATAGACAGTATGTGTATAAGCTTAATCTGAGGTCACATGAAAAAAATTGTGACGATTGGCCACTTGGTGGCGCTATAACAGGAAAAAAATACGAAAATGGCTATAACCACATGACCGTTAGTCCGATTGACTTGAAAATTGGCATGCAGTGTCTTTGTCCAAGGTGCTGTATCTGTCTATAAGTACACTGGCTGCCAATGAAATTTGAGCTTCTATTAGATGAGTATTAACAGAGGCCTATCGGCACAATGCCCTGAAGGAGCCTTAGGCAATTTTGGAGCCAGTGCTTTTCACCGGAGTCACTTTCTTAGACTCCTGAATCCTTGCAGAGTCCGATACCAGACATTCCAAGTTTTACCTTATGGTTTGTGCAACGATGTGATTTCAGGACATTTGAAAACATAGGTTGATAGCTAAACAATAATGCCCAAATGTCAAAATTTTGATAGGAAGTGGCAAAAAATCCAATCAATGTCGCCCATGGGTCATTTAATTGTGTGTCTATAAATTCAAAACAAAATAAGATATTTACACCAAATTTGGCACACGTATGTATGGGCACACTCTGAGGACACCAAGAGGTGGCACAATAACTGTCAAAAAAACCTTTAAAAAACATATTTTTCCTTAGTAAATTGTCTGTATTGGCTGTAAATGGTATTTATGATCTAAGTGGTAACATGCTTGCTAAATAAAACATGATATATTATGAGCATATGTGCTTAAAGGCCTTAAAGCGCTTGAACCCTGATAATTGCTGCTCGCAGCTGTATTTTACTTAATAATTGTCCCTGGTCTTATTGTGCACGTTATTTTATAGTGTGCACTTACTATAATAACCAGGTACTAACCCTGAACCCAATCCTAAACATAACCATAACCCATATTAATCCCAAGTAGTTGACTTGTATTACTCAGTACTTTCTGTGTAAGTACACTTACATAATAGTTCAACACTACCTCTGAAAGGGTTTTTCTTTTCTGATGATGTAAGCATGGGCAAGTAGGCGGGGTCAAAGCGTTAACCACAGTATTAACCAAAGAATTAACCAATAATATCATAGCCTGACATGTTTGATGCAATTGAAATGTCTCTCAAACAAGGAGATGGAAACATAATTTATCTTGTTCTGATTTTCACAGGAGAGAGTCAAGTCAGTGTTTCATGCCAAAGAGTTTGGGAAGATCATCAATTTCAAAACCCCAGAACTAGCAAAGGTATCGTTGCACATTTTTGCTGTGGAAGTTTGTTCATGAACTGTTATCTTAGCATTTCATAACAAAGGGCACAATAGACCTTAATCAAGGTAGCGGCATAGACAGGAATGGATACGAGGCTATAGAATACAGTGCTATCAGTGGATTGTACTGTTGTTTAACAGCACACTATACTGCCAAAAGTATTGACTCCAAATCATTGAATTCAGGTGTTCCAATTACTTCCATTGCCACGGGAAGTCAAGTAAATTCAAGCACTAGGCATGCAGGCGCTTCTACAAACATTTGTGAAAGAATGGGTCGCTCTCAAGAGCTTTGATCTCATTTAAGGTCGTACAAAGTTCAAAACATTATAAATGGTACAACAAAAGTCTTATTGGTTATTTTAAGAGGTCTTAAATTCGGGGACGGAAAACAGGAATTGTGATGCAGCCTAATGTGATTATTAAACCTCAAGAGGTAATGATTTTATTAAACCTCTGGTGCTTTTCATGTGGCGGTCAAAAATGACAGAATTATTTATTTATTTTTACTCTGCGCTGTGACGGTCGTCCATGAGAACTGATCCGATTTCAGCTTCACTGGAGACGCACGATCAACAAACTTTAAACCCTCCATTTCAAACTATGCTTCCCTATATTTAGTTGCCCACTGTCATATTCATGTCATTTTCACTATGCTGTAAATAATTAAAGGGGTGATGAATTGAGAAATCAACTTTCCTTTGAGCCTTTGGTATGTAAAAGTTAATCGTGATATTAGAATATGCTGTAGGTTTCAGAACTGAAAACGTCCTAGACGTTAGTCAAAGAAAAGCTTTTATAGACACCAGGCCCAGAAAACGAGAGATCTCAGAATATGTCGACCACTGACGTCATAGAATGCAGAAGCACCGCCTCAAGCCCGCCCACCGACTCGTGGAGCTAAACGGGTCGCGCTACCGAGCAATAATGAACATGCCGGTTCAAGCTCACGTACGTAAGACATTGCGCGTTTGTTCGCTTCAATTCACCGCAGAATCGATTGTAAACAAGATACAGGTTGAGACTGGATTTGCAGACATATTGAGATTAAAACACAATGCTGTGCCTTCTATAGGCTATTGGATCCGACAAACATGTTTTTATATGTGTTAGTCTTGCATTGTTTGCAGATCGGTTGATATCTATTGATTACATACCTTAGCACGCGGTCACAGGCTGGAGAAGGTGTTATTGGTTCATTCGTGATCAGACTCGGACTTGTAACGCCAGTGCTCGCAAAGCCCAACGTCCCGGGGCAATGTGTTTTTCAGACGGGCTATCACCGGCCTGCCGACGGGCTGTAGTGAAATAACATTCCTTTCTTGCGCACGTGTGTGTGTGTGTGTGTGTACAGTTCGTGGTTATATTCACTGATGATCGGGCCAAGTAATACAAAAATAACATTCCAATCAATCGCGGGTGGATGAGAGATGAATCATTGTGTTTTTTTGATAAAGATTTTTTGCGAGTCCTGTGAGCGTTTCCGCACACGCTTTCAAAATAATTTCCACATGTACAGAGGGTAGCTGAAGCTCATTAAATATGCAAATCTTATCCAATCCTAGCCGTGGGCGTTTACTTTCAAGTCTTCAGTGCGGCACGCCCATCAAAAAATCAATTTCAGAGAGCCTCAAAACCAGGGCAGAAAATAGCCTATTGCTTATTCATTATGATGTTTTTAAATGTTAAACCCACACGAACGTCATAAGTTGAACTCAGACAACAGTATAAAAAAATTTAAAAAGCAAGTTCATGACACCTTTTAAGCAATTCGTGTTACCTTGTCTTTATTTGAAAAAATATGATTCCCAGTGCGCACAAACTTACAGATTAGCCTGCTGAGTGCCCTGTTGCTTACACTGTTTACTTCCTTAACAATTTCTTTATTTGTGAAAAATATTACAATTACTGAATCAAGACGTTGCCATCTAAAGTAAGTCTTTTTTATTTAGATATTTATTTTTTAATACATTTTCAAAAGGTTTATTTCTGATTTCTAATTAATTAAAATAAATATAAAGTATATACATTATACATGTATGTCGGCTTTACATCAGCCACGCTGCTCTCTAATGCTGCGTTCACACCAAACGCGAATAGAGCGTCTGGCGCGAGTGATTTCCATGTTAATTCAATGGAAAGGCGCGTTGACGTGCGTCTGGAGGTCTTGCGAGAGGTGCTTTTGTGCATTCACGCGCTTGAAGCGAATTCGCGTCTGACGGCCGAGTTGAAAAATTTGAACTTTGCCGTCAATTCGCTCCGCGTTAACCAATCAGGAGCCTGCTTGCTGCTGTCACGTGGTAAAGTGACGTGATGAGAAACCATGCATCATTTAAAAATACTACTATTGTGTCACAAAATGTAGTTTTAAGACTTTTTCAGGTGAGAATGTAGTTGTTTAAAGCTCAAATCTGTGGTTTATTTATAAAGAAATCTTGTGTTTTTGGAGTTGTGAGATCCAGGCGATCACCGGGCACTCAGCGCTCATTAACCCCGGCGAGAGCAGCCCTTCCTCGGCTAGTCCTTCTGACGTTTGCCGCTGGCTCTAATGTCCTGTAGTGGTTCGTCTTGTGTGGATCTAACGGGCGATCTTTGCTCTCATGAATCTATCATTTGTTGTCTGCCAAATCGTTTTGACTGAGAGCAAAGAGAAGTTTCATAACTTAACTTTTTAAGGATATTTAAATATACATGCAGTGAAGATAATGTAGGAGTTGCCTGGACCACATTTGTGTGGCTATTAATGTTTAATATATATTTTTAATGAAAATGAAAAGAGCCAGAGTGGTGTTTTATGACACATTTCTCCTGGAGCGCCTTGAATGCGTGTCTATTTCACTTCAAACGCGTGTCCAATACGCCGCGGACCCGCGAATGCATTCAAAATGTTCACGCGTCAAACTAGACGCCGTAGATGCGATTTTGACGCTCTATTCGCGTTTGGTGTGAACGCAGCATTAGATATCTGCTAGTTATGATCCATTTATTCTTTTTGAGCATGGACCTGAAAATGAAATTAAGTCGTAAATCTTGAATGTTTTGGAGCATTAAGAGACTTAAATTTGGTCTTTTTAAAGATGACACAAAAAGTTTTAAAAAGTGGACTTGAAAAAAGTATTATCTTTTACATGTATAATGAGAAATGCACAAAAATACTATTTTCAATTTTTATAGGAAATATATATTTTACAAAATACGTTTTACTGTAAAACTGTGAGAAAATCAGAGCCATCGATCTAAACAAGCTGTGTTTCAAACCTGACGTTGACGTCTCAAAAAAAGAGCCTTCAGTAAGATTTTGTTTGGCCGCAGTACCAAGCGCTTCCACTAGATGAAATTCAAAAAAGACCCAGAAGGTACACAGGGGTTAAAGGGCTGTATTTTTTCCTCAAACGTTTTGTTTTGACACGCATATGATTTTAAATGTTTGTATCCATGCATTAATTTCAATGATTTCTGTCGTCCTCAGTGGGTTCTTTCCAAGCTGGAAGATGCCAGGGAGAGTCTGCCGAAGTAACGACAGGTGAAGCTGCCGTGTGCCTTTTCTGCTGCTTTTGCAGTGTGCCAATTTAAACGAAACCCACAATGCAACAGTCCTTCGCTAACCCACTCCGGTCATGACTGTTAGACTGTGCCCTTGTGTGTTCGGATTACATGACATTGTATTTTCTGTCCTCACCCACTCAATCTGAGCCCGTCTGTCCTTTACAATGTGCCTCGACATGCAGTTCAGCGACTCGAACCACGTGCAGACGTCTCTTATCAAAAGACACACTAAAGTGTACATTAAGGTGTCGTTTTATAAATGTATTCATAAAGACCAATGCACTGTATGTATATTATGGGGAGCTTGTGTGGAATTGAAACAAAAGTGACCAGGAATTTATGAAAACGGTAATCTCGGGAGAGCTGGGATATTTTTTTAATATGTGGCTTTGCATGAAACGTTATTTTGATCCTCAGTGTCTATTTAATTGATTCTACAGCTCGAGTACTGACACACTTGTAACATAACACAAATATGCAACCTGTAATATTTAGGTTTTGTCCATTTACTTAATGTCATCTCGAAACGCTATTTATTGACCCTGATGTCACCAAGGCCTGTGGGCGACCTGTAAATGATCTAAGCCAATAGGCAAACAGGCGGCCTTTCTATCATCTTTCCAATAGTTAATGCAGTCCTTTTAATGTTAATATAATAAAGTTTACAGCAATAAACAGTGGGAAGTTGATGGGATGCATCAAGTTTCCGGGCGGCTCAAATAATTATGATTTCTGGGACAAAATGTGCATCTTTTACACTAGAATCTGCATACTTGCATTATTGATTTTTAATAGGAAATGCATGATGTTAGGAAAGTAAAACTGAGAATTGTGAATGCGATATCATGTTGACTTTAAAGGCATGACATTGTCATTTTTAATCGATTATGCACATTTAATAAATGTTTTTTTTATTTTATTGGAATTGTAATGAGAAACAACACAATATATGTATATCCTTGTTTAATAAATATTATCAAAGCAGATAAAGACATTACAGTTTAAAGGCACTTCAGGTATTCATTACAGCGGACTGAGGTAAAATAAAGAATTCAACTATGAGTTCAGTGGCTGTGTTTTATGGATTATGCATGTTAAGATGAGAAATGTCAAATTTGACACCAAATAAATGCTAGTTTACACATAATAAAATAACATCATATCTTTCATTTCTACAAATGACCAATCGTGATTGTGTTAAAATGACTACATTAAGGCAATAATTTTCTTTACGTTAACATGTAAACGTTCCCCTCTACTCTGGCTTTAAAAGCTCTTACACAAGTAGTTTTCAAGACTTTGATCTATTTTATAAAGAACAAAGTGACAGCATCTGTTATCCATCTATTAGACGACCTAAACAGGACTGGAATCGGTGGATTAAGGCTTGTTTTCAGGAATCCACATCAATTCTCCTTATATACGTCCTTATGTTAAGATAAAGTGACAGCTACATCTACTGATTGACTTTAAACCAGGTTGAACTCTTTGAGATTGTGTCTCAGGATGGTGTCTTTGACAGCGGCGAAGATCAGCCGGATGTTCTCGGTGTCGGTGGCACAAGTGAAGTGAGAGTAGATGGTTTTGTCTTTGTCTTCGTTTTCGTCCTGGTACATCTTCAGGATAAATTCCTGGGCTGACTTTGTATCACCTTGGGGGCCTGAAAAAAGACAATAATCGGTTGGTCGATGATGTCATGCTTGGGTTTTGGTCCTATCTATTAATGTATTTAAAAATACACTTAACTGACTTGCATATAACACCTTTTCTGTGACGAGCATGTTTTTTTATATCCAAATTAAAATGGATTTTTATATATTTTGGTGTCAAAGTTGAACGTCTCAGGGTGGTTAAAGGCCAAAAGTCATAAAAATCCTCATTAAAAGAATATAACTCTTCAAATTATATTAAAACATTTTCAAAAGATAAAATACATTTTAGGAACTATATATATATTAGTGCGGTCAAATCACATCTAACATAAAAGTGTGTGTTTATATTGTATTTGTATATTTTATATATATACACTATATTGCCAAAAGTTTTGGGACGTCTGCCTTTACATGCACATGAACTTTAATGACATCCCATTCTTAATCCGTCGGGTTTGATATGGAGTTGGTCCACCCTTTGCTGCTATAACAGCTTCAACTCTTCAGGGAAGGCTTTCCACATGGTTTAGGAGTGTGTTTATGGACATTTTTGACCATTCTTCTAGAAGCGCATTTGTGAGGTCAGGCACTGATGTTGGACGAGAAGGCCTGGCTCGCAGTCTCCGCTCTAATTCATCCCAAAGGTGTTCTATCATGTTGAGGTCAGGACTCTGTGCAGGCCAGTCAAGTTCCTCCATACCAAACACGCTCATCCATGTCTTTATGGACCGACCCTTTGTGCGCTGGTGTGCAGTCATGTTGGAACAAGAAGGGGTCATCCCCAAACTGTTCCCACTAAGTTGGGAGCATGAAATTGTCCAAAATGTCTTGGTGTGGTGAAGCATTAAGAGTTCATTTCACTGGAACTAAGGGGTCAAGCCCAACCCCAGGAAAAAAACCCCAAACCATAATCCCTCCTCCACCAAACTTTACACTTGGCACAACACAGTCAGGCAATTACCGTTCTCCTGGCAACCGCCAAACCCAGACTCATCCATCGGATTGCCAGAAAGAGAAGCGTGATTTGTCACTCCAGAGAACACGTCTCCACTGCTCTAGGGTCCAGTGGTGGCGTGCTTTACCCCACAGCATCCCACGCTGTGCATTGCACTTCGTGATGTAAGGCTTGGATGCAGCTGCTCGGCCATGGAAACCGATTCCATGAAGCTCTCTACGCACTGTTCTTGAGCTGATCTGAAGAACACACGAGTTTGGAGGTCTGTAGCTATTGGCTCTGCAGAAAGTTGGTGACTTCTGCACACTGTGCGCCTCAGCATGCGCTGACCCCGCTCTGTGATTTTACGTGGCCTACCACATCGTGCTGTTTTTCCCAATTGTTTCCACTTTGTTATAATACCACTAACAGTTGACCGTGGAAATATTGCAGTTTATCTTGTATCTTTTATCAGTTTATCTTTTATCAACAAAATGGCTGATTGGACATGATGTCATTCGAGCAATCACAAGAGGCACCTTGGCTGCGTCTGAAATCACATACTTCCCTAATATATAGTTGGTGAAAAACAGTATGGGACAAAAGTATGTCTAAATTTACAGTGTAGGCAAAAAGTACCCGGACGACCTACTACTACCTGTGAGATTTTGAAGTGAGCATACAATGGACACTTTACTATCCCATGAGTCCACGGTGAATGGTAGGTCACATGTTAAGGACAGCATTTATATATGAATAAGGATTACATTTTTAGCGCTCGCTTGTTGAAAATAAATTTCGTACACAGCTCTTGTCTCACCAGTAAACCTGCTATCAAAGACTCGCCTGTGAAATCTGGGAAGTAGGTGGCCAGGTGAGAGTGACCAATCTTCTCCTTCAGGATGTCTGTCTTATTGAGAAAGAGAATCACAGACGACGACTGGAACCAAGGATAAGTGATGATGGTTTTAAACAAAGCTTTACTCTCCTCCATGCGATTCTGGGACACAAAAAAACAAACCCGGTCAGCTGACGTCAGAGAGAACAGGGCTGAAAGCAGCCAAACTCAAATCGAACCTGACCTCGTTGTCGCATTCAGCGAGGACCTGATCGTACTCGCTCAGCGCCACCAGGAAGATGATGGAGGTGACGTTCTCAAAACAGTGAATCCACTTCCTGCGCTCAGATCTCTGACCCCCGACATCCACCATCCTGATGAGATCAGCATTTGAGCCGTTAAACATGACAAAGACAAAGCTGCTCAGCTATTACATAAATATGCAAGGCAGAAGGCCAAAGAGGTTCCCTCTGGACATTTTAACAGGTTTTATTATTTTATTAATATTTGAAAATCTTTTGTCCAGCAAATTAAAATCAGAGTGTCTATTTACACTAAGTGCAGATAGCCCACCTTATTGGCAGAGGTTATTTACTCTAACTCCGCCCACTGACGTCTGATTGGGCCAGACAAAAAAGGGATGGGAAAAGGGATTAGAGTGAGTTCTGAAAACCTTCAGCCATACGCCTTACCCCTACACTGATAATACTGTTGGCAATCCAGTGTCTTCTGTAATTTTGTCAGGCCCAATCAGATGTCAGTGGGCGGAGTTAGTGTAAATAGCCTCTGCCAACAAGGCAGACTATTTGCACTCAGTGTTATACTCATGAATTAAAATCATGTGATGCAATCAGACAAATCACAGCGCTTGCGGTCCACGTAGAATTGACGCGTTGTTACATTTTGGAGAGGTGTGCGTCAGGGTACGTCGTAGGCTATGCGTGCAACACACAGCCTACAACGTAGCTACGGCGTACACTCGACACAGAAGTATAAATTGGGCTTAAACATTTTGATTATACTTTCACTTTAGAATGAGCACCAAGTTGGGAGTAAATTGCTTGAATGGTGTGTTTAATATTATCCTTAATGAAAAACACAAAAATAGAACAGTACAATGACAAACTCGCTTAAATGGGCGCTTTTACATTTAGCTTTGAAACTGAATCTTCCGCCGTAGATATTATTATAGCTATTGGTCAGTTCAGTTTTTAATTGTAGCGTCTGTTCTCTAACTGAACGAAATCATTTTTAGTACTATAAAACAATCAAAATGATATTGATACGACTGTTTATAATTTCATACAGCTATATCTATAACGAAAAAACATTTACAAGTCTTGACGTCATATCCGGGAGATAAGTCAGTAAATTCGAGTAAAATCACAGGCTTGCTTATCCCGTGCGAATGCGCCACGCAAAATTCAGATGTGGGGGAGTAATTTCTAAATCACACGAGGTCCCCAGATAATACTAATCCCGTGCGAATAGGGCTTAAGGGACATATTTAGTAACAGCTTGCACCAGCACAAACCCTCTTGTGGCATTAAAAACTACTGTCAGGATTTTCTAAAGACACGCAGCGAAAAACTAGCGCTTAAAAGGCATGGACAGGGTTATTTTTGCAGCTGATCTTATTCCATATGCATTTGTAGGAGTGTCCCTTTCAGACGCAGTATTTATGTGAGGAGAGTCTTTAAATTAATCACACAAGATGATTTACTAAGGTTTGCGCTCGTCAATTTACTTGTGTTTGTGTATGGGATGATTTTAGACTCAAAATGATTAATAAATGCACACACAATTATCCATGAACTTTGTAAATGTTGCAGACATGTTTTACTATCCACAAACAAATGCCTTTTAACTTGTGTGTGCAAAATATAGAATTACATGAATGTGCCGCGATTTGTACAAATAGAGACATAGTTGTGAATACAAAACTTCGGTTTTGTATTAATGTAGGTCAGAATTTGTGCACGCAACGAGTAAGATGTGCATTTGTGGATCCGGTGACGCGCATTCATTCATTGACTCGTTTGTGAGTCGATCCTATTTGATTCATTTGGATTTTGAGACTTTCATTTCGCCGGTTTGGCCTTGCACGATCCACACACACAGCTGTCTAAAAAAAGCTGCTGCCACTAGATGGCGGTATCTGCCAAAACAGACACTGCGAGCGTTATTCTGCCTATAAGACGCATTATGTGTCCTTGTTATAAAGACGAGGAAAACGCTTAACAGTAGGCTAACGTTAAAAAGGTATTAATAACGCATAGGCTACTTTCTATAGGCAAGCAGATTAAATCAGGTTATGAACACAACATTGTTCATCACAACATCTTTCTCCCATAGAAAACCATTATAAAATTCTTAATATGCAATATAGCGCATGTTCAATTAAGTATAGCCTACTTTTAATATCACCGTTTTGAACAACATCTAGGAAACCCATTAAAAACATGTCTTCAACATTTATCAAGTTCATGGATAATTGTGTGTGCATTTATTTATCATTTTGAGTCTAAAATCATCCCATATTTGTGCCACTATTTACCGCCCCAAAACAAGCATGTCATAAACCAGACGCTAATGGGTAAATTGTGTTGGTCATTATGGAAATGATCCGTCTGTGTTCTTTCATTTTCGTGTCAGTAGATCACTGTCCACTCCCATGCACGCTTTTATGGGATTGCGCTCTTGCGTTCATTTGCCCTGTTTAGTAAATCCGGCTCTTAGTGTTGTGGAATTTGATCAATTTGTTTGTACAGCTAAATTAATTTTCCTGTGTGTGCTGATGCATGGCAAAACATTGATGCGGTATATTAGGATTGTTACCTGAAGATGACGTTCTCCAGATCGAACGGATACTCGATGATACCTGTGGTGGGAACCCTGGCTCTCAGAATATCCTGCTCTGTGGGAATGTACGCCGCATCTGAAATCCGATCTATATCACTCAGGTAGCTGTTATGGGATGAAACAAATACTGTGGTCAAGTCATGGCCAGAGCTGATAAAATAGGTTTTACGGTTGTTGTGAGGAGTTTTACATCACAATGCCACACACAAACATTCTGGATATTTAGAGAAACGCAGATGATTCGATTAAACACACTTCTGATACTGTACACATGTAAAGCACTTCATTAAACATTTAAAGTACTTGAATAAAACTCTAAATTTCTAAATTTCAACTAGCAAATAGCATAATTTCTTTTATTTCCATAAGTATACTACAAAAGTCTACTTTTTTTAACAAGTGTCTGCAGAGTTTCCAGTAACATATATATGACCACGTCACAAACATATGTCAAAAACACAGAGATTATAGTTTTAATCGGTGCAAAATTACAAGACTGACTATTTGGCAGAGTCAGTTAGCTGGTACTCTCGACGGCGGTCGTAGCATTCCTGAATCCCAGTGTCATTCCATAGACAACGGATGGCGTTCACTTGGGCCTCGTCCAAACTCATGATCTTATCCACCTCAACATCATTCACCAGCGTACCATGAGCCTGTAGAGACAAGCACAGCCAGTCAGAGTTCACCACCCACTCCCCAGGGGACCAATGAGAGTGTGCGGTCAAGAAACCGAATGGAAAACAGCCAATTAATGTGAGTTCAAGTGGAGCAGAGCATATAAACAGGAAGGAAGGAAGGAAACAAACAGATGAATATAAAAAAGCATGATTATGAAGTTCAACAAAACTACATTTTGACACATTATCAAATACGCAATGACCAAAATTAATTCCAGATGTTTCTAAGCCAAGATACATATGTTGAGAAGCAAAACTGCATTAGATAATAGATAGTGAGTGTTGTACATTATCTTGGATACACACATATATTTTGTCTTGTTTTATTAGCAGATTTTTAGGGGTCCGGGCAGTGAAGATTGTGAGCATTATATTTCAGATTTAAAAACTTTTCGAGATTTAGCAGGAGGGTGTCTGATCCATTCAACACAAGGCGGGGCGATAAGACGAAATTTATATTTTAGTGGTTATCCATGTTCAATTTATATATATATATATATAAAACACATTTTGAATTTTCTGGAAAAAAAGATAATTCTGTCATCATTTGCTCAACCTCATGACATTACAAATTGCATTCTAAATCTTGTATGACTTCTATAGAACACAAAATAAAATATTGGAGTATCTATTTACACTAAGTGCAAATACACTAACACTTACACTAACTCCGCTCACTGACATCTGATTGGGCCAGACAAAACTACAGAAGACGCTGGATTGCTAGTATTATTAGTGTAGGGATAAGGCGTGTGGCTGAAAGTTTTTATGCAAATCAACCCGAATTTGAATCCGCCCGTCACATCAGACCGGAAAGACATTTATTTTCAATAAAAATGAAGAAAATATTTGAAAAGTGTCTAACGTGTTCAATAATAAAGTGTTTAGGGTTATGTGAAGGAAGGGCTTTATTGTCTCAACAAGGCAGCATGCATTTAATATTTTTAATAAATATCCTCCTGGGACCCACGAATAGACTTTTGTCCACTGTAGTGGACATTATATTTTAGTGAATATCTCTGACATCATACATGTCACATGTCACAGTCTGGATGTCCTGTAAAGAGCACATTCGGGGCTTTGCAGAGATACCAATGTTTGGAGGTTTCACCAGGACAACAACAACTTCTTGGTCTTTAAAAATGGCTGACATTAATGTTTAGCACTCGTATGGAAATATGATAAAAAAAAATGTAATTATAGTTTAAATTGGATTCATTTTCAAATTGTTTGTTATAAATCAACATCTCAGGAAAATGTTAAGGGGGTTTCTAATCAAAATATGACTTTCTGTTACAGAACGGCATTGGTTTCATAAATGTCCACTGTAGTGGACGCCAGGATTTAAAGCATGTTTATCAGGCATTTGGAGACATAACAAGTGAATAGGGAAAGAAATTACATATCAATATTCCTATGAAATATTAGATATTATGAAAATTTTGCCAATTATTACTCCCATTATTACACTTATTTTTTCATTACATTTTGCACCAAGAACACAATATGCAAATTAGATGCAGTGTATAGATACATTGTATTGAATCATTCATGAAACTTTCGTAAATATACGAGCAAATTTAGGCTTGTATATTTGCGTGTAAAATGGACCTTTACGAAAACTCTCCTCCAGATTAGTGATGTTCGGTTCTTGAACGAATCGTTCTTTAGAGCCGGTGTCATGAGAAATCGTGTCCTCCTGTGAAATAGTGTCCGCTTAGGACCCAACATGGTAATGCCTGATCAAAATTGGAGCAATAACATGCCTAACATATTGTAAATTATTTCAATAAAAGATAAACTAAGTAATAATACCAATACAAAATCATAACATAGTAATGTCCCTATAATGTAAATAATAAAGGATAAAAAAAAAACAATAATATACTGAACAGGTACAACTTTTTTGATTGTATAAACATTAAAGCGGGGCTTTTAAAATGTAGGGTAAGTGCAACCGTGGTGTATAAACTAAGCTAATCGGGTAGCTGTATGCTATGCTAGAATGTACGCTAAAAACATTACAACTTATAGCTACGGTTATATACTAGTATATGAAACATATGCTTTACAAGACGTTAAGGACTATTTTAACACAATTTAAACGACAAAAATCGAAACGTGATTTTGTAAGAATTGTAATCAGGCTGTGAACAGATTACCTATTAAAAGTTCTTTTAGCCAATAGGATCGCTCTGGGGTCCTAAGCGGACACTATTTCACAGTAGGACACGATTTCTCATGACACCGGTTCTCAGCAAGTAACCGGTTGAGCTGGTTCATTAATCGAACTGAATCGAACTTTAGTTCCTTGTTGATGACGCAAGGCGCAAAAGCCGAAGTAGCACGTTCTTTCAAAAAAGAACCAAAAGAGCCGGTTCAAACATCTGTCGAAGTTTGCAGAGGATTACCGAGGATGATTGAGTTGGCGACGCAAGTCTGAGGCACGTAGGCTACTGGAAATATGCTTATTATGACTACTGTTATTAAATAACATTTTATTAAAACCTGCAAAAACCTTTATGTTGATTGTTTTAAATACATTTTACTGTAGTTTATTGTGCATGCAGATTATATTTTAAGTTGTTAGGCGAAATGTATAAGTTTATTCTTTCTATATATAGGCTACTTTAGACATGTAACATATCCGCGTTTGTTGATCAGTGCCTGTCATGTGTACTCTAGTTGCGCAATTTTCAGTCGAATCCGACATGAAAGATAATTGAATTAACTCTGAACACAAACAACATTAACTTAATTGAACGAAAGGCAATAATCAGCAAATGCACTCACGCAAATAAATTTATTCAATTGTTGCAATATGCATTGACACGGATTATTTATTTGAATGTTTCCTTGATATAACATGACATTGAGAAATGCATAATGACATCATTGCATGATGACGTCAGGAACCTATGAATCGGCTTTTTGAACCTGTTCATTGATCCGAACTGTCCGAAAAGAACTGGTTCGCGGAAATGAAGTACTACTCCAGATTCAAAAAGGCTTCGTATACCACGGATTCAGTAGTTGAACATGTGTATATTAATGTACTGCTCATTCATAATGCTCATAATTACGTTCATAATTAGCATAATCCCCGCCCACGGGTTACAACTACGCAAATTACGTCTCCAGGAGCGCTGTGAAATCTTCTGGACTCCCTTCTCAGGTTCGGCTCCAGTATATTTCATAAATACTAAAAAACTAATTGGCCATATGCCTAGCAATAAATGTTCAATTGTCGTGTGTTGACCGTGTGAACAACAATGATAAACACAACCAAACACGCTCTCAAATGAGGACGAACAGAGAATGCGTGAGAACTCAGGGTTTAAATTGACAGGGCAAACAAAGGAACTAATGAGGTGATGAAGGAACACACGTAGAACCGAATGACTAATCAATTCGGTCATGAGTAGATCATGAGTAAAACACAAAGCAAATTGGGAAACGTAGTGAAAACAAAACAACGCAGGTCACACATGTAACAGCAAAAACCAGCAACATTAACTTCTCCATCGTCGTTGTACAAATAGGATGATTGGTCGGTATTGTATTTGTCCTGCCCCTCCTCCACTGTGATTGGACAGCTGAGTAAAAAGTGACAGTGACGAGTGCAGCGTTTTACCGAAAGTCGAACAGTTTAAAAAAGAAAGAAAAAAAAAGACTGGGCAAATCAACTGAAATATTATTATTGTACATAGTGCATCAAAATGCAATGTCATCCGTTTGCCTAAATTAGAACACAAAACGTCCAAACGTTTTACGCGTGGTAGGGAGCAGGTGTAAATTTCTTCAGTACCAACTAACATTTTGAAAATATTAACATTTTCGTGAATGCAAAAATGTATGTCAGAACGGCTTTACAAACGATTCACACATTCGTTCTGCTCGGGTTTCATGAATGAGGCTCTATGTTATTATTGCATACCGTTTTATGTACAACAACTCTGAGGTGCAAATAGTATCCACCACTATTTATAAGTATAAATAGCGTCTAACTACTATTTACACTTATTGCAAAGAAAATACTAGTATTTTTTGATAGTGTAAATAGCACTCTTTTCACTTGGTGCAAATAGCCGCTGCCATAGAATAGTTTGAAGAATAATTCAACTGTTTTGTCCAGACAATGAAAGTCAGTAGGGTCCAAAACAACACTGGACTCTGTTGAATCTTCTTTTTTTTATCCTATTTTTGTTCCACTTAAAGGAACACTCTATTTAAAAAAAAAAAAAGGCTAATTTTCCAGCTCCGCTAGAGTTAAACAATTGAGTTTTACCATTTTTTAATCCATTCAGCCGATCTCCGGATCTGTCGGTAGAACTTTTAGCATAGCTTAGCATAGATCATTGAATCTGATTAGACCGTTAGCATCTAGTTCAAAAATGACCAAAGAGTTTTGATATTTTTCCTATTTGAAACTTGACTCTTCTGTAAGACACTGTATACTAAGACAGACGGAAAATGAAAAGTTGCAATTTTCTAGACCGATATAACTAGGAACTACTAGTTCTCATTCCTGCGTAATAATCAAGGAACTTTGCTGCTGTACCATGGGTGCAGCGGAGCAATAATATTACGCTGCACCTGAAAATAATCGTGCAAGCAGGTTGTCACGTTGGTTATGTTGACGGAAGTTAGCCTATTTTCAGGCGCTGCGAAATATCATTGCAAAAATATCAAAAATCTTTGGTCATTTTTTTGAGCGAGATGCTAACGGTCTAATTAGATTTAATGATCTATGCTAAGCTATGCTAAAAGTTCTACCGCCAGACCCGGAGATCGGCTGAATGGATTCGAAAACGGTAAAAATCAACTGTTTAACTCTAGGGGAGTTGGAAAATGAGCCTATTTTCAAAAAAAGTGGCATGTTCCTTTAAGAAAGAAAGTCGTACAGTTTTGGAGCAACATGAGGGTGAGTAAATGATGACTGATAAATTAATTTTAATTTAAATTTTTGGGTGAACTATCCCTTTAACACTTGGGATGTGTCGACATCAGGACGGCAAAAACTGATCAAGAAAGTTTAAAATGTAGCATAAATTTCTATCTACACTTTGCAGATTTGTGTCTGTGTGCGGTACCTGGTTGTCTGAATTGCCATAAGCGATCTTGAGCATGTCCATAGCTCGGACCATGGACTGCATGGCGCTGATCATGTTCTGATGGATGAGCTTAATGAAGCCCTTCTTATCTTCATCAGTATAACCCGAGCCATGAATGATCCTCATCTGTTTAATGAAAGTACTCTTGCCACTCTCGCCTGTGCCTGCAAAAGAGAAAAGACAAATAAGTCCTTTAGTTTCTGCAACTGAATTACCATGTTTTTGGACAAACTACTATGGTAAAATGGCATGTAAATGTAAATGGCCGCTTTCTGTTCTAATCAACACTGATTCACAACTACTCATACAAAAAATTTAGAATGAAAATAAGCACTTTTATTCAGCAAGGACAAAATAGATTGAAAAAGTGACAGTAGAACGTTTACAATGCTACAAAAAAACATTGATAATAATCATAGATGTTTTTTGAGCATCAAATCATCATGTTATACTGATTTCTGAAGGGTCATGTGACACTGAAGACTGGAGTAATGATGCTGAAAATTCAGCTTTGATCAAAGGATTAAATTACATTTTACTATATATTCACATAGAAAACAGTTATTTTAAATTGTAATAATATTTCACAGTTTTTACTGAATTTCTGATCAAATAAATGCAGCCTTGGCGAGCAGAAGATACATCAGTCAAAAAACTGACCTCAAAACCTTTGAAGTGTATGTTGGTCAGCCCATTTTGAAATTATTAGCATCACTTGATAACTGATATCAGTATCAACAATGCCACACCAATTCCAGAATCCATGAATTATTATAGACCATTATAATAATTGAACTTCAATACATTCTTTCATAAATGAACAACAAATGACTTTGGTTTTGTGTCTTTGATACAAATGCTTGGGTGAATCTGGCCGCTTCTCATTTGTATATTTGAGATGAACAAAAGGTAAATCTGTTTAGTGTTTGGCTACTGTAGCGACAAGACTGAGATGATTATGTTCGACAGACTGGATGTGCCAGAGTTGTGTTTATATTCTCCAGCTGCTGTGTCTTTACTCAGGACAGCTGTAAGATGTAAAGGGCTGAGGATCATTTCAAATGCTGAGGAGAGGGGAATATATACGTGCAGCCGGGTTTTTACCGTTAACTAAAGCTAAAACCATAAAAAAGGTAACTTAGAATAAAATGCGTTAAGTGTTGTAATCTAAAATAATAAAAGTGAAAACAGATTTTTTTTTAAATATAACAAAAACAAATAGTATATCAATGATAACGCATGCTAATTAATGCATGATAAACTCCCAACCAGCCAGACACAGCAACACTGGCTCAACCAATGGTGTGAGTTGGGGGCGTGGCTATTTGTTTTTCCAACCAATGGAAGATAGTGATGTGTTATGCAAGTCTTTTTTGGTGAAATTACAAAGTCTAGATTTAAAAAAGAACCTGTTTTGGGCTCTACTAGAATTGGTTTTCATGCTTGTACATTATTTTCCCAATATTCTCTATTGTTGCAGCTCCTCTTTTCCCAGTAACGTCTGTCAGTCTGTCTATATTGCCTGTCAGAAACGCTGTGGGGTGTGTTTCCGGTACAACGACGTAACTCACTGCTTAACTACCAGAGTACAATGCATCGTTGAAGAAATCAACTAGACACGACTGTTTCCGGAAACCGTATTGTCGCAAATTTGTTGCAACCACATTGGTCAATGATGTCATGTAGGTGGTGGAATTAATAACTGCTTTTAATGAATCAGTTTGAGATCGAATTAATGTTAGATTTTTTGCTATAAATGACGGATATGGCATCTGAAGACTAATTCTCATTTTTTTATTTTGCTTTATTTCCAGATTCAATCATAATTATGCGCACCCTTCAAAAATGGTTCTTTAAATCTCTTGACAAACTAAAAGATATTTGTATGTATTTGAAATAAAAGATATACGGTGCGTCCCAATTTGCATACTATCCGTCCTAAATAGTATTCAAAATTAATTAGATAATTAGAATTAGTATGTCCCAAATCGTAGTATGTTAAAATGAGTATTCCAACGATTCCCGGATGGTCTATTTCCAGTTAGAATTGGAAGTGCTGATCGACGCACACTCTAACGGCTGATATTGCCCACAACCCATTGCAAGTTGGACGAGGAATCGCTTAGAACTACAAACACGGATTAAAAAAAGTGTTAAAAAACTACAAACATGGCAGATGTGCAAAGGTTAAATAGAGAGGTTTTTGGTAAAGGGGCTGGAGTGATCAATTATCAGTATTTAACCTGACGAAAATATATTAATTCAATGTTATCCACATTGAACGCGGTGATAGATTGCACTGAATGTCAGCTTGCTCATTTTGCTCAAGATAAGGATTTATTAAGTCCACGTCCTGCAAACAGGAAACTGTGCTTCTAACCACACAACTTTGCGATGCTGGAACGATGGTTTCGGGAAACACCGACTGATAGAACTATGCTGGACTTGCGACCATAGTCTCTGTGAGCCCCTCCTTTTGAAAAGCACAATGTGCTCTGATTGGTCAGCTGGACCAGTGTGTTGTGATTGGTCAACTGCTTTGAACCTGTTTGGGAAATGTTCCACCCCTCACCATAACCGTGAAACTACTAACTAGGGCTGGGACAATAAATCAATGCATCGCGATTTGTGGGTCGATTCTGAGATTTTCGGTATGCATCGCAATTCTCTCTCTAATCGATTCTGAGCTCAGTTTTTAACGGCACATGGCACTCTAGGCTAGTTTTTAACCACGCGCTCAAATGCTCACGAAGAATAGTGCTTGTGCGTCAGGCTGTGTGTGAGAGGAGTTCACGTAAGTGGTTAAATGTACTTGCACCTCCGAATGCTTTTATGACATGAAATTAATGTAAACACAGCCCACTGCAAACACCCTTGTAATCTGCTTCAACCTTTTCGAACTTCATGAAAGATTATTTTATGGAAGATTCAAGCAGTGTGTGCAAGGAATTTGAAGCAAGCAGAGTACGGCTATTTCTAAAGCGCGCTGCGTCATCTGCTGATAAAAGCTAAGCTCAGAATCGATTGGAGAGAGAATCGCGATGCATACTGAAAATCTCAAAATCGATCCAGATTCGTTTATTGTCCCAGCACTACTACTAACTAACTCAACTAGGCCCCGCCCCTTTATTCTGCGTATGGTTTATTTAAATGAGAAATATTGTGATGTGTTGGGTCCCGGAAGAAAACTCAAGACTACAATGGAGGCGTTTCAGGGAGTTCAGAAACAGTGACACTGATATAGCAACATTACGTTACACACTAAAGAAAGATGAACATGTAAAAAAGTATATATGTAATATACTTATAATAAATATACACCGATCAGGCATAACATTATGACCATGAAGTGAATAACACTGATTATCTCTTCATCATGGCACCTGTTAGTGGGCGGGATATATTAGGCAGCAAGTGAACATTGGCCGCAGACCAGTCAGGATGCCCATGCTGACCCCTGTCCACCGCCGAAAGCGCCAACAGTGGGCACATGAGCATCAGAATTGGACCACGGAGCAATGGAAGAAGGTCTGGATGTACCAGGATGCACTATGGGAAGAAGGCAAGCCGGCGGAGGCAGTGTGATGCTTTGGGCAATGTTCTGCTGGGAAACCTTGGGTCCTGCCATCCATGTGGTTGTTACTTTGACACGTACCACCTACCTAAGCATTGTTGCAGACCATGTACACCCTTTCATGGAAACGGTATTCCCTGGTGGCTGTGGCTCTTTCAGCAGGATAATGCACCCTGCCACAAAGCAAAAATGGTTCAGGAATGATTTGAGGAGCACAACAAAGAGTTTGAGGTGTTGACTTGGCCTCCAAATTCCCAAAATCTCAATCCAACCGAGCATCTGTGGGATGTGCTGAACAAACAAATCCGATCCATGGAGGCCCCACCTCGCAACTTACAGGACTTAAAGGATCTGTTGCCAACATCTTGGTGCCAGATACCACAGCACGCCTTCAGGGGTCTAGTGGAGTCCATGCCTCAATGGGTCAGGGCTGTTTCGGCAGCAAAAGCGGGACCAACACAATATTAGGAAGATGGTCATAATGTTATGCCTGATAGGTGTATATATATATACACACCAATATATGAAATGATACCCGGCAGACAGAAAAGACAGAGGAGTGATAGATAGAGACGGAGATTTGGGGTGTATGTGTTTCAGTGAGTTTTGTTTAAAGTGCCGTGTGGCAGAATATCTGTCTTGTCCTCGGCCAATAAACAGTCCCTGAGTGGAGTGAGAGTCTCACACTAAAACCATTCTTCAGGCAAACGTCATGTGTTCAACTTCACTGGACACTCACTATTTGATGTTGGGGTTTTTTGGGTTTTTTACTAAATAAAGACTCGAAATATATAGTGTATGTATATTCCCAGGTCAGATTTAGGCTAAATGGAGACTTCTTTGGGTGATTTACCGACTTAAAAGACAAAGACACTTAGCAGAGCATGAACTCTCTAATGCCTTACACACACACATTAATGCTTTCTGCAGTCTGACAATGAAGCGTGTGTTTTCTACTGGAGGTGCACAACAGACCGGCTGGCCCCTGATGTTTGACACTTTTACAGCTGTCTGAGAGAAGTTCACTTTCTGGACGGCGAGCGCTTGTGTTACAGCGCCAGTGTAATGAGTGTATCAATCAGACAGTACTTAGACGCATTACGTAAAACTCAGTGCTCACTTGTATTTCTTTCCGTTTTGCCAGCTTCGTTACACATATTTCTTCAAAGATGATTACAAGTTTTTAGAGCAAAAATACATTGTGATTTATTTACCATTTAACAGAAACTTGTGGCCGAAACCTATCCACCTTATTATTTGCCTGAAATATGGGTGTAACTTCCGCTGTAAACAATCAGTGAAAGGCTCGCTCTAATACACTTTTTTAAACTGGGTACAATGAGATAACATCATTCTACTCACCCTTCAACCATCGAAGTCTAAAAGGACATTTAAAAGTGTAAATGCATCAACAAGGTACTTCCAAAAAAAACATACATAACCCCAAAAGCTCGATTCTTTCCACAGCAATAACGGATGGGTTAAATATCAATGTTCATTAAAAAGGGATTTCAAATTTGAGATGAAAATCTCTTCCGTGAGCCGTTCTCCATTCAGCCATCCTCCACTTTGCATGAATTAGCATCTTGAGAAAGTCGTAGCGACATTGCGATGCTTTACACAAATGAAAATGAGCGGATTTGAATAAGTTCACTTCGAAACCATGAGTCCTGAGATTTATCGCCTTTATAATAATGTTCAATTGAAAAGGGCAGACATGCATTTCAACATGACGTCTATAGGGAGGTTTACAATTTAGGTTATTAGAGATTATGTTTTTGAAACCTTGATTGTAATAATAATAAGTAAGCATAGGGGTCACAGCCAAAAGTCATGTTGTTCACTTTCACATGTAGAATTGATAAAATAATTATTAATAAAAACAGGTCAACAGTTTGAAATATTAAAAAAAAATTACATTAGTCTCACTAAGGCTGCATTAATTTGATCAAAAATACAGTAAAAACAGTAATATTGTAAAATATTACGACAATTTCTTACAGTTTTTGCTGCTTAATATTTCGGTAGAAAGCATGATAAAAGTTTGGGGTAATCAAGACAAAAAAATAAAGAAATTAATAAATTTATTCAACAAGGATGCAATAAATTGATGCATTTATAAAACAAAAGATGTCTATATCAAATAAATGCTGTTATTTTGAGTTTTCTATTTATCAAAGAATCCTGAAAAAATGTTTTATGGTTTTTCACCAAAAAAATATAAAAATAATACAAAAAAATCTGGTTTCAACATTGATAATAATAAGAATCATTATTAATAATTGAGTACCAATAATAATTAATAATAGCTGAGCAGCATATTAGAATAATTTCTGAATGATCATGTGACACTGAAGACTGGAGTAATGATGCTGAAAATCACAGGAATAAATTAAATGTTTAAAATGTATTCACATAGAAAACAAGTTATTTTAAATTGAAATAATATTTCACAATATTACTGCTTTTACTGTATATTTAATCAAATAAATGCCTTTTCCGATCCAAACTAGCTAATTGTGTACGTACACTAACGTTTTTGGAAAGTAGTAGTATCTGACAAATATTCTCATATTACTGTACTGTCATAACCCTTTCTAATAAAATGTTTATAAAGGCTGCGGCCCAATTGTATTGTACAGGTCACACCTGAACGTACTTGACTTTTTGTACACAAAACACACACAGACACTCACATGAAAGCACAATGCAAATGTGTTGTTTTACATATTGTATAACACATCGTCATACAATAGACTCATGTTTGACATCTAAAGAAAATGCATTGCTCGCCAGTTACAGTTAAAAGAGTGTGTTGTAAACGTGATGATTATTTTGACCTTTCTGTTGGGTCTGTCCCGAGGGCCGAGCTCTTAATGTGGTCAGTGTAATAATGAATCTACAGGGACTGATTCAGTTCACACACCCTGCACAGGTGCGTAGGTCCGCTGTTACAATTATAAATGACACTCAAGCCACACACACATGCACACATATGACAAAGCAAACGCCATTTCTCTGTGTTATAGTGACTGTAAATGAGCTCAGGCAGAAGGTTGTTGAGGGAGTGCTGTTGAAGAAAGTTTATTTAGAGTTCACTGCAGGTTCTGTTTTGCATGCTTTTGCATAGCAAGAACAGAGACAGTGGCCGTGCGGCCAGGAACTGCTGTATAAAACGGTGCCACAGCAGCTAAAACCACACATACATCTCTTTCTATAGACCAGCACAGACCCGCCAGAACATCATTTGGTGGATGTACTCCCATGTTAAAAATAAACTTAAGTGCAAACTGAATGTAATGTTTTCTGACACTTAATTGCAAAACTTATTATAGTTTAAATTCATATTAAATTAGTTGAACTCAAGAGTGTTTTTTGACCCACTTACTTAGGCTACATATGTATATGTAATTTCATAATTACTTCTATTGTCTTCGAAATATGGCGCTGAATGCACTGACAAGCATTTATGGTAAAACTAAATGTAAAACTAAAATATGCATATCTGTAACTTGTATGGGTAACACTCTATTACAGTGTCTGTTACATCTAGTTACTATAATGTGTGCATAATTACACGCAACTAACCCTAAACCTGACCTATAGTAAGTACATGTAGTTAATTATTATTACTCAGTAGTTAAATGTATAATTACACTGTAACAATAACACCTTAAAATAAAGTGTAACCCTTGTATGTCATGCATTTGTAATGGTAAAGTTGCAGCTTAGTTCGTTCAAAATATGGGTTACACTTTATTTTAAGGTGTCATTGTTGCAGTGTAATTATATATTTAAGTACTGATTAATAATAATTAACTGCATGCACTTACTATAGGATTAGGGTTGGGTTGAGGGTTATTTGCATGTAATTATGCATAATTGACTGTTATTACTATGGCAAGTACATGTAACATATGTAACAAGGACAGTGTAAAATAAAGTGATACCAAAATATATTAACTTTCAATGTAATATTGAATAACACTAAATGTAATATTGAACTATTCTACTATGAAATATTTTTAAAACATAATTATTTAAAATGTACTTTAAAGTTAAACTTTACTACAAAATGCTGTTTTAAAAGCGTACTTGGTTACACTATTTTAAGGTGTCCGTGTTACAGCGTAATTATACAATTAAGTACTATTATTAATATTATTAATATTAATTACATGTACTTACTATCGGGTAAGGGTAGAATTAGGGTTAGTTGCATGTAACTATGCATAATTGACTACAGTAACTACATGTAAACGTGTAACAGCTTTAAGTACACTTAAGCCGCCTTTTATTTGGGAAATATTACATTATCTGCAAGTACTTTTTTAATATAATTCCAATAGGTTTGATGTAGGGTTAGTTGCATGTAATTATGCATCATTTATAGTTATAACTACAGTAACTACATGCAATGTGTGTAACAAGGACACTAAAATAAAGTGTTACCATAGTTACAGTGTAAATATACAATTAAGTACTAAGTACATGTACTTACTATATATATAATTAGGGTTATGGTTAAGGTTTGGTTGAGGGTTAGTTGCATGTAATTATGTATAATTGACTGTTATTACTATAGTAACTATATGTAAGTTGTGCAACAGGGACGCTGTAAAATAAAGTGTTACCATAGTCATGAAAGTGTGCTCTCTTTAAGTACACTTAATTAGCCTTTTATTTTGGTAATATTATATTATATGCAAGTACAGGTTTTTTCATATAGGCTACTTCCAAGGTTTGGTGCGCTTCAGTCATTTTTGACTGAAAAATTAATTTAACTTTTTTTTTTAGAATGTTTTACTTCATCGGAATGGTACGAAACTTGGTAAAGGTTTTTGCACTTGCTGTGTGACACACACTCACACAAATTCATGGACATGTCCAAAAATGTTCTCATTGGAAATGAATGGGAAACGAATTTCATCTAGTGGAAGCGTTTGGTACTGCGCCCAAACAAAATTGTACTCATTTTTTGAGATATCAACTTTGGAACACAGTTTGTTTAGATTTGTGGCGATTTTTTTAGAGTAAAACGAGTAAAAATATAGCTATACTTCATATAAAAAATATTTATTTTTGTGCATTTTTCATACTAATAAACGTAACTTTATTTTTTTTTCAATATCACTGTTTAAAACTTTTTTCACTTCAGAAATAATCTGCCAAGTGTCGTCTTTAAAAAGAGACCAAATTTCAAGTATCATAATGCTCCAAAACATTCAAGATTTACGTCAGTTTAAGTTGGAAATGTCAGGTCCATGCTCAAAAAGTGAATAAATGGATTAACTACTGCATAAATATAATTTAGTATCATAATTTTTTTTATAAAAAACATTATCGAACTAAAATATTGCAAGCTACAATTCATTGAAATAAAAAAAATCGTTTTTGACGGGCACGCGAGCAGCACACAGGAGTTACGCGCGCTTCCTTTTCACAAAATCTCCCCTCACGTAAACACAGGTGTCCTAACAGAGTAACTATATATGTCTATCTATCAGTAACACGTCTTCTTTTCATGACATTTTTCCACATTGTCCTGCTAGTAGCCTACAGGCAGGTCTCACCCAGCAGCAGCAGCTTGAGTTCTCTCCGGGAGTCTTTCTTGTCCTTCCTCAGTTGTTTGTCTATCTCCTGATTGATCCTCTGCCGCTCCTTCTCCTCCGCAGACATGCAGCATCCAGCCATGATCCCGATCTTCAGCACACTATAGCACAGCTTCGGTTAGATCTATTTGTTTCTCCTTTGCTCCACACCACAGTCTGAGAGTTCATGAATGGGCTCCTCCTTTAAAAGTCCAGTGAACATAATCTCCAACTATTTAGCAGAACTTATGTCTGGATGTCCGTGGCAGCAGAAGCGCTCTTTTATCAGTCCCGATGAAGGAATGGCAGAGCTGGACAGAGACGCACGCGACAGCTACAGGACGCGCTCAGAGGAACGTGCGCGCGAACTGATTCTGCTCTCCTTCCTCGTGACAGTGATGATGATGATGGGCATCTGTTGTCTGCTGTCACTCACACAGGGTGGGGCATCCTGGTGGCCTGATACCCATCACCTGCACCAATGGGGAAGTAGGATGCCCCTGTATTTTCTTCAAATCTAGAATGAATTAGTAAGTAAATAAATAAATATATTTTTCTCCTTTTCCTTATAATGTTTGGTGCATAAGAATCATATGAAAAGATTTTTAAAAATATATAATTAGTTAATTATAATAAAACATTTAAATAAAATTTAGTGCTGTCAAACCGATTAATCGTTATTAACCGCAAACAATCGTGATTAATCTCAATTCATCGCAATTAATTACCCTGACAAGCCAGACCCACATCAAGATGTTGGGTCTGGAAACTCACCATTGACAGGGCTCAATCCGAGGGGCGGGATAAACAGTTGTCTTTCAAATTCCCTCTGCCTGCAATTGGATAGCGCCATGAGCGCCACAACCAACCAGAGCAAAGAAGGTGAAGCCGAGCTAACGTTGATAGACTTTCGCCGTATCCGGTCGGCAAAACTTCGAACATATCTTCTTTTCTTAAGAATGACTTCAGTGCCGTTCTTTTCTCAAAGAAAAGCTTAACTTCAAGTCTTCCAGAGTCGCGGCCAAAGCCAATTCAAAAGACAGCTGTTCGTCAGCTTCTGTGTTTACGAGTAGCACGCAGAACCTCCGCAACTCTGCCGTGACGTGCCGTGCCGTCATTATGTTAAGCCCGCCCACCGACTCTACACACGCTGTGATTGGCCTGACCAGAGTTTGGTTTTTCCAGCTCTCTGGTCTACCGAGAGTTGCTAGACTACACTCGCGGCAAAATAAATGTTCTGCCGCTAGGGTGCGTCTAGATTTCTAGGCTAGCAATTAATCGCATCTAGAATCAATTTTAGTAAATATATTAGGGGTTGAACAACTTCAGATTTTTTCAAGTCGACATTAAAGGGTTAGTTCACCCAAAAATGAAAATTTTGTCATTAATTACTTACCCTCATGTCGTTCGACACCCGTAAGACCTCCGTTCATCTTCGGTTCACTCTCAAGACCCTTAAAAGGCGATAATAGTTTTTGTGCGCAAAAAAACCCTAAATAACGACTTATATAGTGATGACGATTTCAAAACACGGCCTCATGAAGCTTCGAAGCGTTATGAATCACTGAGCCGATTCATGATTCGGATCGCGTGTCAAACCGCCAAACTGCTGAAATTTGGCGATTCAAACCGCTGAATCGACTCGCTGATTCATAACGCTTCGAAGCTTCATGATGCCGTGTTTTGAAATCGTCATCACTATGTAACTATTCTCGCCGATTCATAAAGTTATTTTAGAACCACTGTAGTGAGATGGACTTTGTAACGACGTCTTTAGTACCTTTTAAGGGTCTTGAGAGTGAACCGTGCCATTGTGCCAATGGAGGCCTTTCAGAGCCATCAGATTTCGACTAAAATATCTTCATTTCTGTTCCGAAGATGAACGGAGGTCTTACGGGTGTCGAACGACATGAGGGTAAGTAATTAATGACAGAATTTTCATTTTTGGGTGAACTAACCCTTTAATGTGATGAAAGTCGAGCACAGCGCTGCCCACAAGGCTTTTGTTCCTACATAACAGCGTTTGTGTCGGTTCTTTTTTCTTTGCGTCGTTATATTTCTCACAGATTTCTGCACCGCATTAGTTGAGAACAGCGATTAAATTAACTGTACAATAAGCGTGCGTTCTCCCGTTCAATTTTGAGCTCCCAGATGGCATAATCAAACATGTCTTGTGGAGAGCTCTCTGGGTATGTATTTATTTGTAATTTTAACGGTTGGAAACATGCGTGCGTGTCAGGAAATGGCTTATTCTGTTGCGCCCACTATAGGCCGGCGACTTCAAGCTTAAAGCGTCATGGCAGAGCATTAAAGTCGACTAGTCTGTGTAGCCCCTAGTATATATATACCTACACATATTTGCCAACATTTATTTTAGATGTTGGGTTAGAGCATCTCCAAAACTGCAGCTCTTGTGTTCCCGGTCTGCAGTGGTCAGTATTTATCAAAAGTGGTCCAAGGAAGGATCAGTGGTGAACCGGCGACAGGGTCATGGGCGGCCAAGGCTCACTGATGCACGTGGGGAGCGAAGGCTGTCCCGTGTGGTCCGATCATACAGACGAGCTACTGTAGCTCAAATTAAAGAAGTTAATGCTGGTTCTGATAGAAAGGTGTCAGAATACACAGTGCATTGCAGTTTGTTGCGCACGGGGCTGCATAGCTGCAGACCAGTCAGGGTGCCCATGCTGACCCCTGTCCACCGCCGAAAGTGCTAACAGTGGGCATGTGAGCATCAGAACTGGACCACGGAGCAATGGAGGAAGGTGGTCTGGTCTGATGAATCACGTTTTCTTTTACATCACGTGGATGGCCGGATGCGTGTGTGTCGCTTACCTGGGGAACACATGGCACCAGATGCACTATGGGAAGAAGGCAAGCCAGCGGAGGCAGTGTGATGCTTTGGGCAATGTTCTGCTGGGTAACCTTGGGTCCTGCCATCCATGTGGATGTTACTTTGACACGTACCACCTACCTAAGTATTGTTGTAGACCATGTACACCCTGTCATGGAAACGGTATTTCCTGGTGGCTGTGGCCTCTTTCAGCAGGATAATGCACCCTGCCACAAAGCAAAAATGATTCAGGAATGATTTGAGGAGCACAATGAGTTTGAGGTGTTGAATTGGCCTCCTTTAATGTTAAAAAAGTCTCATGCTTATTGCTCACTAGGACTTTGTTTATTTGGTTAAAAAAACAAAGTAAAACATTAATATGGTGAAATATTTTTTTTATATTGTTACAATTTAAAATATATTGTGAAATGTAATTTATTCCTGTGGTCAAAGCTGGATTTTCAGCATCATTACTCCAGTCTTCAGTTTGATGATTTGCTGCTCAAGAAACATTTATTTTTATTATCAGCAAAAACTTTCTAGAACACAATAAAACCAACTATTATGAATAATTGCATACCAATAATATTTGAGCAACAAATCAGAATGTCAGAATGATTTCTGAAGGATCATGTGATCAGAAATCATTTTGAGTTATCAAACATAATGTCAATGGGTCTACAAATATTGAAATGATAAATTGCAACACAATCCTTGCCATACAGTCTCCTTTAGTTTCACTGGGAGCTCAAGGATGACAAAGCATATTTTCTGGAAAGCTATTGACATTGATACACATCTTTGTAAAGCCGCTTTGAAATTATTTGTTGTGAAAAGCGATATACAAAAAAATTAACTGACAAGCACATTTGATACACGTGACAACTTGCCTCAATACAAATATGACAACTCATTTCAGCCCTGACCTTACGTTTATGATAAACACTCTGTTCTGAGACCACAGTTCAGCCTTTTAGTTACAATTCTCCTTCATTAAAGAATTCGTCTATGAAAATGATATTGTGCTCATTTGTTATCAGCTAAATAAATAAAATAAATATAATGTATATAACATCATAAATGGTGTACATTTAAAGTCACATTTATTTGGTAAATAATATAGATATCATGTATAATACATCCTGTGCAAGAGGAAAACAGAACTTTCTATGAAGAAATGGCATTGTGAAAGTGTAAAGCACAGTAAATATTCACTGGTTGTGTGTAAAATAACACATTTTTAAAATTTTATTCTGGTGTCAGAGAGGTTGATATAATCATGAGAATTCATTTGTTTGGTCCCAATGCTGAATTTAGTTCTTTGCATTGTTGCTTTCGCATCTAGAATGGAGTCCAATGTCTCTTTTCTTAAATATTATTTTACTCATGTATATTTTTCATTGATTTATGCCACTAAGATCAGTTCAGTTTGCATTACTGAGAGACATAATCCAATCATATGTTATGATGAAACCTAATTTCTATTCCAACTTAGATTATATTTAAATGTAAACTGACCCAACTCTCATCCAACGCATTGTAATATGAGTAGACTGTAAATGACGCAGACCCAGAATTGAATTGTCTCTGATTCGGAGATTATTATAATATTTCAAGTATAAAACTCCCATTTGCGTGGAATCACTAAAAGGTCAAACCATGCTGGACGCATGCAGAGAGCTTTAAAGATCTGGACTTAACCAAAACTTTGTGCTTTTTTTTGCTGGCTGTATTCAAAATAAGCACGGACAACATTTGCAACTACTTTCCAAGTAAAAGTGAAGGGAATCAGAACGCACGGAGAGAGTCGGGAATACGACATCTTATTTCCATGGGTTTAAATCAACACATTCTCACCAAGATCATCAGCAGCCAATTTTCCACATCACAATCTCATCAGCAAACACACACACATTCTCCCCTCCTTCCACTCTAAGGACGCTATCATACAATGCAATGCAAGTGTTTTTTGCTATTTAAGCCGGACGCAGTTATCATTTTCACGTCCAGCGACATGTTGTTTAAATAGCAAATGCACATCTGTTCGCCCATGGGCGTGCTGGTCTGAAAACCAGGTGTGTTCAGGCGCATTGTTGGTGGGTTGCTATTTTGCGGAACTGAAAACGACTGCGCCATTGATGCAGCAGCACACACACATTTTTAAATATTCAAAATAAAAGGATTCCTCTCTGGAGAAGCGTTCAGTCTTTCCACTCGCAAATCCCTCCATGTAAATAGTGAATCCAATTGAATGGTTTATTGCATGTTACGCCCAAAACACACCCATGACTCATTAAAGTGATCCACTGATGTTAAGACTTGTATGGCTTAAATGAACCTAAATGATGTCTCTTACTGAAATATGTAGTAGAAAACCCATGAAAGATCCACGTTATTTAAAAAATCCATGATATATTTGGACAATGGGCGGCGCCATTTTGTTTGCGTTCTAGGTTGATGACGTAGAATGGTTGCACTCGGCAATCAACTGGTGCTACCCGTAGCTATTTCTACCACAACACAACTCGAAAAATGTTTCAGAGTTAAACAAAACCAATTAATTGCTTTGTAATTGCATTTAAATGCATGTGCACACAAACTCTCTCTCTCACACACACATACACATCAAAATGCGATCCATATCGTTAAAATAGCGCCATAAGTCTCCAAACTCATCCTTTCAAAAACACCTGTCCGCTTGATCCTATCCGCTCTCATCTTCTCCATTTCACGAGTTCACACTTAAGTCAGATAGAATAAATGGTATATTTATTTGCCATGCTGTCCGAGGAGAGGGCTCCGAGTTCTGTATTTGGCCTGAACCCAGAGTATTCCCCCCGTGTTTCTGGTTAGGAAAGTAACCAGGCGAGTGTGTGGAGACGGGGTGGTGGAGGGATGCTGAAAACTGTCGAGGAACATTCTTCTTCTTCTTTTTCTTTTTATGGCGGGTGGCAGTCAAGGAACATTGGTGAGTTGACTGTGCATTTATATAATCCTGCACTCGTGCTAATTGGGTAGACATGTTGATTACTTATTACTGACAGCTGGTTGGAATGACATGATGACTGGATAGATCAACATGCTCCTCCCGAACTTTGTTAATGAAGCATCGGCTGAATCCGAAATCCTTGAATAGGGCACTATTTGAGAGGACAACCATTTGTAGTGGTGTCTGAAACCATAGTGGATGTTATTGAGTGCACTCATTCTAATACCACATTGTACCTCAATAACAAGCCGATACACAAAGGCAGTCCGAATTCGCTGACTTGTTTTCATTCACTCCTTCAAGTGAACTGAGGGTTTTGAGGGATTGAGGGTTTAGGGGCGATTTCGGATTCAGCCATCATTTCTTCTTCAGTTGTACCCACACTCACTCATATCATCAACACATCTCTTCACTCTAGAACCGTTCCCACAGTATTTAATCAGGTTTGGGTAACCCCACTTAAGAAACCCACTCTAAACCCAGCACTTCTAGAAATGTACAGACCATACGGTATCCCTTCTTCCTTTCGTTGGTAAAAAACTTGAAGATTAATCTTTGAGAAGATTAAACTAATTAGTCTCAAATTAAACGAATTAGTTCAAACAATTTAACTTTTATGAGTATTTTAGAACTTTCTTTTTCTTTTGAGTTTTCAAAACTGACACATTTTAAGTAATCTGAATTATTTTATTGTTTTCAAATGGGTCCGATAAATTTTCTGGTCTGTGCCGACTCGATCACATGATCTGCTCTGCTCGGGATGAGTCGTGACTCTGGACCGACTCGATCACATGATCTGTTCTGTGCTATCATGTCTCTGGACCAGAGCTGTGGCGGTTCACATGACACTAATGTGAAACCAGTCTTCTTTCGCCCCAAAGGAAAGAATATTTACACTGTCTGAATCGTTCCCTGTACTCTATATAGTGCACTGTCTGATCGTTCCCTATCCCCTATATAGTGCACTCTGAATCGTTCCCTATCCCCTATATAGTGTACTGCCTGATCGCTCACTATCCCCTATATAGTGCACTGTCTGAATCGTTCCCTATCCCCTATATACTGCACTGTCTGAATCATTCCCTATCCCCTATATAGTGCACTGCCTGATCGCTCCCTATCCCCTATATAGTGCACTGCTTGATCGCTCCCTATCCCCTATAGTGCACTGCCAGATCGCTCAATATCCCCTATATAGTGCACTGTCTGAATCGTTCCCTATCCCCTATATACTGCACTGTCTGAATCATTCCCTATCCCCTATATAGTGCACTGCCTGATCGTTCCCTATCCCCTATATAGTGCACTCTGAATCGTTCCCTATCCCCAATATAGTGTACTGCCTGATCGCTCAGTATCCCCTATATAGTGCACTGTCTGAATCGTTCCCTATCCCCTATAGTGCACTGCCAGATCGCTCAATATCCCCTATATAGTGCACTGTCTGAATCGTTCCCTATCCCCTATATACTGCACTGTCGGAATCATTCCCTATCCCCTATATAGTGCACTGCCTGATCGCTCCCAATCCCCTATATAGTGCACTAACTGATCGCTCCCTATCCCCTATAGTGCACTGCCTGATCGCTTCCTATCCCCTATAGTGCACTGCCTGATCGCTCCCTATCCTCTATATACTGCACTGTTTGAATCGTTCCCTATCCCCTATATAGTGCACTGTCTGAATCGTTCCCTATCCCCTATATAGTGCACTGTCTGAATCGTTCCCTATCCCCTATATAGTGCACTATGTGCCATTCACCATGTAGAAAATAATAAATATAATAGTATATATTCTGATTCTATAAAGTGCACAATGTGTCATGTTGAAAACAGTAAATGTGTGAACAAGTGACTGATTTCAGCTGCAGCTTCAGTGTCTGTTTATAATGTAGGGGGCGGGGCTTCAGATTCTAGAGAGCATTTGATTGGACAGAGAATTGCAGAGTGACGTCATCAAGAGCATTGATTCATGAACTTATTGAAGCTTATATCTTCTAAATGTGAATTTTGTCATTGTTTTGAAGCACACTAGCTTAGATAACAGTAAGACTAACATATTCATACTAAAAGCCAAAAAAACTTCAACTTTTGATTAGGCTACATGGGGACTTTAATATTAGTCAAGGTTTCTTGCACCCCAAACAGTCATAATTTAGTTCTACATAACCATCTGCATTAGATTTTTTTTACATTAGTACTGAAAACTCTTATTTTTCTTATACCAAAGCCATGATGCTTTATGAATAACTAATTATTGATTCAACAACAACAGAAAAGTAAGGCCTATCCTAGTTTTTCCCGACGTGGCCCCTTTAAGCGGCGCTGTTGTGACTCCCGGCCAGCAGGCGGCGCTGAGCGCAGACGCGCAGATGGAGCTTCACACGCAGAATGAGACGCGGTTTCCCTTTCAAACCGCAGCGGTTTGTTTTGACACGCTGGGGCTGGGTTGATAAGTTATCAGTCTCTAGAGTGGAAACCACGACAACGACACTAACAAACAGGTAATCAGCCTTTAACTACGCTTCACAGATAAAAGAAAAAGATCAAATCAGCTTTAAGCCGCTCGCTGTAGCTTAGACAAAACAAAAATCAATTTTTGCTATTAAAGGTACACATACATATGATACATAAATATATAATAGACAGAGCGATATGAAGAATGCCCTGGTCAAATCAGCTAGATATATCCTACACGCTATTTTGACGTATGTTTGTTTTGTATATAGATGTTTGTTTATCCTTCATCTGTCAGGAGATGTTTTATCTAACTTAGCTGATATTCATTCTTCAAGTGGCTTACGTTACATTCATTAAAGCCCACCCGATGTAACCTAACGTTGCACTGGACATATTCTGCACACATTTATTTAATTATATTATACATTTTTCACACTCACTTATTTTATTACTGTACTTTTAAGACTTGAGTATGTTAATCAGTGTTAGGTGTAATATTTACATTACTTAATTACTGCAGTTACTTTAGTTACTTTTCCCTTGAAAAAGTAAAGTAAGTGATTACTCTTATTTTTTTCTGTAATTTAACAGTTCTGATGTAATGATATTAAAACTGTATAATGAATAATTATAAAAAAAATTTGACATCTAATTCCCTTAAATTCTTCGTTCTGCACACATTCATTTAATTACATAATTTATGGGTTATGTTATATTACAATAATTTAATTTTTGTCCTACATGATCATTTTGCACACTCACTTTTTTGTTACTGTACCTTTAAGACTTGTGTATGTTAATCAGTGTTGGTTGTAATTACATTACTAAGTAATTAATTACTGTAATTTTAGTTACTGTTCCCTTGGAAAAAGTAAAGTAAGTGATTACTTGTATTTTTTCTGTAATTTAACTACAGTTACTTTTGATGTAATTGCATTATTATTAGTTGAAATGGTTCTTATTGGTTGTATTTTTTTTAGGCCAATATGCTGGATTTTGTCATTTAGTTTCATGTTTTATCTGCTTGTAAGTTGTCCTTGAGTCATGTAAGTCGCCAATAAATAAATGCGTTATTATTATTATTAATAAAAAATGTTTAGAATACTGAATAATTCAATAAAACAATAGTGAATTTAAGATCAAAATTGAACGTCTAATTCTCTTAAATTATTTGGCCAGTTCAAGAATCATTTATACAATTTAAAAGAGCAGTTTCATGGCTATTCTTGTATTATTCACCTGGTTGAGGTTGATATGGGGTTTAGAAAGTAATAAATAATGCAATACCTTTTAGTAAATTACTGAACACTGATGTTATTGACCCCTTCTATGATTGGATAATCTCTTTCCTTTGAATGAATTAAATGAATTAAAAAGCACACAATAAGCCTGCACACAATCCTCATACCTTCAAAATATACTGACGTCTCTATTCAGAGGCCAAAAAATGCAAAAGTGCAAAGTCAAAATGTTTTCGATATCACATCGTCATCGTCGTTTATAGATCTTTTTCCTTACTATTTCTAAAACATTTGAACCATTATTCATCTAATACATGTATATTGAAATCACTAGAAAAATAAGTATGCTTCAATAATTTAATTAATATATACACATTTAAATATCAACATAAAGTATTTTAAAGCAATGATTTAAAATGTACTTTAAAGTAAAAATGATACATTATTACAAAGTGAACTTTCTAAAAGTATACTTAAGTGTGTTAATAGACAATCATGAAAGTGAACACTTTTTTTATTACATTATTAAAACTTTTTTATATACCTTTTAAGATATGAAGTTCATTCCAAGCGTACATTCAATAAGGAAAAATCCTCTGTTTATGTGCTTATCTCTTGCACAGAATTTTCATAGTTCATAAATCATCATTTGTCTTGACTTAGGCTGCATGATGCTGGAACCAGCGCAGATCCGTCGGAGAGGCGCTCAGGACTTTGAAGGTTTCTATGATCACGTCTGTGCGGCTCAAGGATCGGCTCCTGTCCGTGCGGTGAAGGCCAGCCTGAGTCGAGGGATGTTAGATTTTAACCCGGATCACATCAGTCTAGCGGACTGGACGCCCATACTGTCATCCCTGGCCATCAACAAACACCTCCAGCATGTTGCCATCAAGAGCTGTTACCTCACCAGCACTGGAGCTCAAAGTTAGTTTACAGACATCCACACATCATACACCGATCAGGCATAACAGGTGAAGTGAATAACTCTGATCATCTCTTCATCACGGCACCTGTTAGTGGGTGGGATATATTAGGCAGCAAGGGAACATTTTGACCTCAAAGTTGATGTGTTAGAAGCAGGAAAAATGGACAAGTGTAAGGATTTGAGCGGGTTTGACAAGGGCCAAATTGTGATGGCTAGACGACTGGGTCAGATCATCTCCAAAACTGCAGCTCTTGTGTTCCCGGTCTGCAGTGGTCAGTATCTATCAAACGTGGTCCAAGGAAGGAACAGTGGTGAACCGGCGACAGGGTCATGGGCAGCCAAGGCTCATTGATGCACGTGGGGAGCGAAGGCTGGCCTGTGTGGTCCGATCAAACAGACGAGCTACTGCAGCTCAAATGAAAGAAGTTAATGCTGGTTCTGATAGAAAGGTGTCAGAATACACAGTGCATCACAGTTTGTTGCGTATGCAGACCAGTCAGGGTGCTCATGCTGACGCCTGTCCACCGCCCAAAGCGGCAATGTTCTGCTGGGAAACCTTGGGTCCTGCCATCCATGTGGATGTTACTTTGACACGTACCACCTACCTAAGCAATGTTGCAGACCATGTACACCCTTTCATGGAAACGGTATTCCCTGGTGGCTGTGGCCTCTTTCAGCAGATAATGCGCCCTGCCACAAAGCAAAAATGGTTCAATAATAGTTTAAGGAGCACAACAATGAGATTGAGGTGTTGACTTGGCCTCCAAATTCCCCAGATCTCAATCCAATCGAGCATCTGTGGGATTTGCTGAATAAACAAATCCGATCCATGGAGGCCCCACCTCGCAGCTTACATGACTAAAAGGATCTGCTGCTAACATCTTGGTGCCAGATACCACAGCACACCTTCAGGGGTCTAGTGGAGTCCATGCCTCGACGGGTCAGGGCTGAGCAGGGCAGCAAAAGGGGGACCAACACAATATTAGGAAGGTGGTCATAATGTTATGCCCGATCGGTGTACACTGTATGTATTATAGTGCACAGGGTGTCTTTTGGAAATATACTGTACTGCACATGTTATGTAATTTATAGCATGGCATCTATAACATTTGCACTGCCCATCACTAGTTCTTATTAAATTAAAGATATTGAATTGCAAAGCAAGTTATTAAATAGAAATGTTTTAGTTGAGGAAGCTGCCCTGGATCCCCAGAACTCAGTGTGTCGAATCTTGTTACGATTGAGTGTCTTTTCTTCCCAGCTTCTTACAAGGCCCATAATAAGAAGAAGACTCCCGTGATTCATTCCAAGAATATGACGCTTCAGTTGTGCAAGGCTGTGCAAAAGTGCCTGTGTGAGTCGAGCAGCCTAAAGACCCTTCACCTGCACGGACTGCCATTGAGAGAGAGGGACCTCACAGCTCTCACTAAGGTGGAGCTATTATTTATTTGTTTGCTTTAATTTATTACTTTATTTTATTATTATTTAAAGGTACACCATGTAACTTTTGGCCCTCTAGTGGTTACAAAACAACATTTTGCGGAAGAACACTGTTTTGGTTGTGCTTCAGCTCTGCATGACTGCTCAGAAAACATTTTCTACTAGACCTAAAGTCCCCATGAAATCAAAGTTTAAGTATGAATATGTTAGCCTTACTGTTATCTATAAGCAAGTGGGCTTCAAAATAATGACGAAATTAGCATTTAGAGGATATAAGCGTTCAGTCTCTCACTTCCGCCAATTAGGATAAATGATTTTGATGACATCACTCTGCACTTTAGCTTCTCATCAGATTTTCTGTCCAATCAAATGCTCTCTAGAATCTGACGCCCCGCCCCCTACATTATAAACAGACGCTGAAGCTGCAGCTGAAATCAGTCACTTGTTCACACATTTACTGTTTTCTACATGACACATAGTGCACTTTATAGGGGATAGGGGACGATCAGACAGTGCACTATATAGGGGATAGGGAAAGATCAGACAGTGCACTATATATAGGGGATAGGGAAAGATCAGACAGTGCACTATATAGGGGACAGGGAATGATCAGACAGTGTAGTATATAGGGGATAGGGAACGATTCAGAGAGTGCACTATAGGGGATAGGGAATGATTCAGACAGTGCACTATATAGGGGATAGGGAACGATCATACAGTGCACTATATAGGGGATAGGGAACGATTCAGACAGTGCACTATATAGGGGATAGGGAACGATTCAGACAGTGCACTATATAGGGGATAGGGAACGATTCAGAGAGTGCACTATATAGGGGATAGGGAACGATCATACAGTGCACTATATAGGGGATAGGGAACGATTCAGACAGTGCACTATATAGGGGATAGGGAACGATTCAGAGAGTGCACTATATAGGGGATAGGGAATGATTCAGACAGTGCACTATATAGGGGATAGGGAACGATCATACAGTGCACTATATAGGGGATAGGGAACGATTCAGACAGTGCACTATATAGGGGATAGGGAATGATTCAGACAGTGCACTATATAGGGGATAGGGAACGATTCAGAGAGTGCACTATATAGGGGATAGGGAACGATCATACAGTGCACTATATAGGGGATAGGGAACGATTCAGACAGTGCACTATATAGGGGATAGGGAACGATTCAGAGAGTGCACTATATAGGGGATAGGGAATGATTCAGACAGTGCACTATATAGGGGATAGGGAACGATCATACAGTGCACTATATAGGGGATAGGGAACGATTCAGACAGTGCACTATATAGGGGATAGGGAATGATTCAGACAGTGCACTATATAGGGGATAGGGAACGATTCAGACAGTGCACTATATAGGGATAGGGAACGATTCAGACAGTGCACTATATAGGGGATAGGGAACGATTCATACAGTGCACTATATAAAAAAAATATAGTTTGAATTCTGCACTGAATTCTGTTTTTTAAAGCAATATGGAGATTAGAAGGAGAAACGGTAATAGAGTAGGAGGAAACTGCGGCTTTAACAAGCTCAACGGCTCTGGCCGAGCTGTGATATAAACTAAATGCTATTGGCTACAGTGGCATGAAAAAGTATGTGAACCGCTTGAATAATTTTAACTAAATAAGAGGGATCATACAAAATGCATGTTATTTTTTATTTAGTACTGTACTGAATAAGATATTTTACATAAAAAATGTTTACATATAGTCCACAAGACAAAAAAATAGCTGAATTTATTAAAAGAACCCTGATCAAAAGTTTATGAACCATTGATTCTCAGTGCTGTGTGTCGTTCCATGGATGATGCACGGCTGTTTTTTTGTTTTGTGATGGTTGTTCACGAGTTCCTTGTTTGTCCTGAGCAGTTAAACTGCCCAATGTTCTTCAGAAAAATCCTCCAGGTCCTGCACATTCTTCAGTTTTCCAGCCTCTTTTTCATATTTGAACCCTCTCCAGCAATGACTGTATGATTTTAAGATCCATCTTTTCACACTGAGGACAATTGAGGGGCTCAAACACAACTACTAAAAAAGGTTCAAACATTCACTGATGCGCCAGAAGGAAACACAATGCATTAAGAGCCGAGGGGTGAAAACCTATTGAATTTCAAAATCAAGGTAAATTGTACTTAATTTGTCTTCCGGGAAACATGCAAGTATCTTCTGTTGCTTCTGAAGGGCAGTACTAAATTTAAAAAAAAATGATATTTAAACAAAATAAGAAAAATTTGGACATCTTCATCCTGTTCAAAAGTTTTCACCCCCCGGCTCTTAGTGCAACAACCATAATGAAATGACCCTTCAAAATCGATCACGCTTTACAATGAACTGAGTAACAACAACACCATCATCTCCACGTCTCTTTTACATTTCAAATCCCACATTTCTCTCCATCTCTGAAAAGCCAAGCTAATGTTGATTCTTGTTTTATTACGAGCTCTGTCGCATTCTCTTTTCTCTTTTGCTGTCAGTACCAGAATATCTACTGCATGGAGATAGAACAGGTATAGTTTCGTTTAATTACGATTATAAATTATGTTGTCATATTGATTTGATCCACTATTAGTACACAAGCCTGTTGTAGCAGACCCCGTCTAAATGATGGCCAACATTTTACTGATGAGTTTTATGAAGTTTATTGTTCATCACAAAAGATGAAGTGTCTGTTTTCACTCCAGAAAATCACAGTGAGAGCTGAATAAAAGAGACACGAGAGCGCAGCGCGGATCATATGTGCGAGTCGGCGCATACAACAAAACATATCGGACACATTTAAATTCTGCACAGAATGCTGTATTTCAAAGCGATATGGAGGAGATTATGATGATAAACGGGTAGAGATTAGGAGGGAACTCTGGCTTTACCAACCAGAAAGGCTCTAGTCAAACTGTGGTATTAACGAAACGCTATTGGCTGTTTCAAAAAAAGGGGAGGAGCTGCTAACAGCTTGATCCGTTTCAGGGGAAATTACGTCAACACGTTGAATAATGCTGCGTGTTTCAAGGCACTTCAGTGGGACTTTAAAAACGCTGGCAGGGAAAGAGTTAATGGCAAGTTACATTCTTAGTGCATATCGCCACCTAATGGGTGGTTGTGCAATCATTTGTAATCTTTAATCTTTAATCCGTTTTTATTACTTTGAACAAGAATTATATAGTTTGTTTGATGCTAATTATATAATAAAAAAGACTGATTAAACTAAATCAGTCTCTGCTTGCAAAGATAATATGGCTGTATAAGTTTATTTTTTATGTTTAGTCATGTTGCTTGAAAGGTAAGTTATATTTATATGACATGTATTTTAATTATTAAAAAAATCAATGCTGATCCATGATATGTGAGATGAGACAAATATTTTATAATAATGCTTTATAATTAATATATATATATTGATATAACCGTATATAATATAATGTAGTATGATATAATATGACATATGTCTATGCTAATACGGCTAAGTCCGCTGGAGGTGGTCTTATTCAAATAACTAGCTATCTTTATAGAAACCGGCAGCAGATTGAAACGGCTCACTGGATGACACTGTTTCAGACTCAAACCGGCTGCGTGTTTTTTTTCATCTTTTTTTGAGCTGGCAAACAGGCCAGAAACCTAACTAAATGCAAAAAAAGCTAAAAAAAGTGCACATTTCATCCAATGTCCCCTTTAAATTTAGTTCATTTTGAACCGAAAAAAGTTACATAGTGTACCTTTTTAATGTTTTATTTTCTTTATTTATATTTTTCCTTTACTATTTAATATATTTTTTTTCGTATGTATTGTTTGAAAGCATGTTCAAATAACGTTTTGATTTGTGTTTAGGGTTTATCTAAGAGTGTGTCATTGGAGCATCTCTCTTTAGCACAGTGTCCGATCGCAGATCAAGGTTTGGAAGGTGAGTTGAAGTTTTGATTCTGCACATCATACTGTTACTGTTTTGTGAAAATCAGGATTCATTTCACTCACATTGCTCACAGATTGATAATATAAATACAAGTGCTTAATTTTTGGAATCTGATTATGTACAACCCCAAATCAGAAAAAGTTGGGACAGTATGGAAAACACACACACACAAAAAAAAAAGTGATTTCTAAATTTACTTTGACTTGTATTTCATTGCAGACAATATGAACAAAAATATTTAATGTTTTGTCTGGTCAACTTCATGTCATTTGTAAATATGCATCCTTTCCTGTCATTCAGACCTGCAACACATTTCAAAAAAAGTTGGGACAGGAGCAATTTAGGGCTAGTATTGAGGTAAAATGGTTAAATAATGATGTGATTTGAAACAGGTGATGTCAACAGGTGATTTAATTATGAAGTGTAATTATGATTTGGTACAAAAGCAGCATCCAAGAAAGGTCTAATCCTTTAGGAGCAAAGATGGGCCGAGGATCGCCAGTTTGCCAACAAATACGTGAGAAAATTATTGAAATGTTTTAAAACAATGTTCCTCAAAGAAAGATACACAGCAAATTCTGTTTTTTGGAATAAACTCCCTGTTAGTTAAAATCAACTCAATTTGAGTGTACATGCGTGACCATCAAATAAACTACAGCGCAGAGTTAAAATAACTCTGCTCTTGGAGTTGAATTTTTAACACTTTTTCAGAGTTAAAATTTAACTCTTTCTGGAGTTAAAATACTAATCCTACGGAGAGTAACTGTAACTCTGAAATGTAGTTAATTATAATATAAACTCCTTACCAGTGTTACAAATTAACACTTAAAACATATTTTATTTAACACTTCTTAGAGTTAACATTTATTTAACACAATATGTGTTATGTGGAAATGACTACACTGAACACCATACTCTTGATTTACTGCCTTTATTTGAGCAAATTCATACATTTGGTTCAGAAATTCAATGCATGGACACACTTTGAAAACAATTGCTGTCATACTGTAAAATCTAACAGCAAAACATATAGGCAGCTGAGTGAATTACGTTACCTCGGCGGCATTAAAGTTAGTGTGGAAGCTGAACAGGTTTCTTGAGCTGAGTCGCCACTTCAATTTGACGGCAAAACACTCATTTTCAGAAACACGGTGAATGTGTAACAAGTACAATTCGGTGCTGCTCCTTTAAGGGGAAGGCACGTTATTTTACTCACTCGCTGAGTGGGCAGTCCTTGGATGGAGAACGAGCTGTGAGCTTCATACGCTTTATATTTCTGTTGCTCTTTATCGTTTACTTTTCCGTTCAGTAACGCTATTGTCATATAATGGTGCTGAAAATAAATCCCATGTGAAACGTCAGATAGCCTGCCTACGTGAGTTTTGCTTGCACTTGGCTGAAGCCATTCGGTCCAGCTATCCGGTCTCTCTGCAAAGCGTTACAAATGGAAAGACGGTTAGCTCGTTTACATCGACAAAAAGCCAGCGCAAATAGCCATTTAAAATTTTGAAACAAGTTATAGGCTACGTTCATACGTTTCCATGGTCTTTGACGTTAGTACACAGTATATAACGTAACAGCTGACAAAACGTGTTTGTCAGAAAATATAGAACATGTTGAAATAGTTTTTTTTGTATATATACTCTTTTACCTACCTCACGACGAAGCACATAAGTCCATTATTTGTGCTGCAGAACCAGGGTCGTGTCGTGACGCACTTCTCAAAATGTAACTCCAGATGTAGTGTTAAAACACGCTCCTGAACACCAATGAATGAACGCCAAAATACAACACAGCCAGGGAGTATCCAGTAACACACACGGTAGTCAAAATGTAAAAAATAACTCAAAAAATGTAACTCATTCACACTTTTTTGTCTAACTCATGATTTTTCAACTCCTGAAATTTGCTGTGTAGGAAGAGATTTGGATATTTCACATTCAACAGTGCATAACATAATTAAAAGATCTCAAGGAATCTGGAGGAATTTCAGTGTGTAAAGGACAAGGGCGCAAGCCTAAGCTGAACAACCGTGATCTCCGATCCCTCAGGCGGCACTGCATCAAGAATCGTCATTCATCTATAAGCGATATCACCACATGGGATCAGGACTACTTTGGCAAACCTTTGTCAAGTACCACAATACGTAGTTACATCCACAAATGCCAGTTAAAACTGTACTGTGCCAAAAGGAAGCCCTATGTTAACAGTGTCCAGAAGCGCCCATCAGAAGCGATGGACCATCACACAGTGGAAACGTGTACTGTGGTCAGATGAATCAGTATTTGAGGTATTTTTTGGGAGGAATGGACGCCGTGTGCTCCGGACCAAAGAAGAAAAGGATCATCCAGACTGTTACCAGCAACAAGTCCAAAAGCCAGGGTCTGTCATGGTATGGGGTTGTGTCAGTGCCCTTGGCAAAGGTAACTTGCACTTCTGTGAAGGCACCATTAATGCTGAAAAGTACATAGAGATTTTGGAGCATAATATGCTGCCTTCAAGAAGACATCTTTTCCAGAGACGTCCATGCATATTTCAACAAGACAATGCAAAACCACATTCTGCACACATTAAAAAGTCCTGGCTGCGGAGGAAGAGGGTACGGGTACTTGACTGGCCTGCCTGCAGTCCCGATCTGTCTCCAATAGAGAATGTGTGATGTGTGAATGTGTGATGTACGAAGACCCCGTACTGTTGCCCACCTTAAGACTTGTTTGCAGGAAGAATGGGACAAAATTACACCTGAAACACTTCATCACTTGGTGTCTTCAGTCCCTAAACGTCTTTTAAGTGTTGTGAAAAGGAATGGCAACATTACAAAGTGGTAAATGCTTTACTGTCCCAACTTTTTTTTAAATGTTTTGCAGGTCTGAATGACAGGAAAGGATGCATATTTACAAATGACATGAAGTTGACCAGACAAAACATGAAATATTTTTTGTTCATATTGTCTACAATGAAATACAAGTCAAAGTAAATTTAGAAATCACTTCTTTTTTTTTTATTTGCGTTTTCCATACTGTCCCAACTTTTTCTGATTTGGGGTTGTAATCCAGATGACATGTAATCAGTTACTACCACCCAGTACTTGTTGCTCATTATATTTATAAGCTTAATTGAGTTTTTACATACATGCAAACATTGTGTTTATATGTCTTGAATTGTTAATAATGCAGACAATATTTTTGTTGTTATATTGTTCTTTCATTCAGTCATTTGTCAGAGTGTGAAATATTCATCAACGATTAAAACCGTGGATTTTACTTCCTGTAATATTACCTGGCAAGGAGCGGAGCATATGGCGAACATCATAAAGGTACAAGTCAACATTTATTAGTATAATTCATTCCTGGACATAAATTCATCTGTTGTTTAGCACCAGGCGCTGAGGCGGCATAGTACGGCGTGGGTGGAGACTTTGCGCTACAGGAGGGCGGAGTTTGAAGCCATGAGCGGACTGCGCAGGGTTACTCTTAACGACAACATTCTGATCGGAGACAGAGGAGTAATGGCTCTTGCCCGGGAGCTTTCAGAGGACCTGTGGGTCAAAGGTTCGAGAAGTCACTCTTCAGCACACAGGCATATACAGTATATTCGACTAGCACATATACACCCACATTTCCACCTTCTATTCCCCTAGCGGTGGACCTGCAGCGCTGTGGCATCTCTAACGAAGGAGCTCAAGTTCTCGAGCAGATGCTTCAGTCCAATTCCACTCTGTGCGTGCTTGACATCAGGAGGAACCCGCTCATCGGTAACTGATCCAAGTCTCTTCTGCTCACTTTTGATCAAAAATACTAGCCTGACAAGCCTGGAAACTCACCATTGACAGGGCTCAATCCGAGGGGCGGGATAAACGGTTGTCTTTCAAATTCCCTCTGCACGCAATTGGATAGCGCCATGAGCGCCACAACCAGCCAGAGCAAAGAAGAAGGTGAAGCCGAGCTAACGTTAGTTGATAGACTTTCGCCGTATCCGGTAGGCAAAACTTCGAACATATCTTCTTTTCTTAAGAATGACTTCAGTGCCGTTCTTTTCTCAAAGAAAAGCTTAACTCCAAGTCTTCCAGAGTCGCGGCCAAAGCCAATTCAAAAGACCAATGTTCTGTTCGTCAGCTTTGTTTACGAGTAGCACGCAGAACCTCCGCAACTCTGCCGTGACGTGCCGTCATTATGTTAAGCCCGCCCACCGACTCTACACACGCTGTGATTGGCCTGACCAGAGTTTTTCGGTTTTTCCAGCTCTCAGGTCTACCGAGAGTTGCTAGACTACACTCGTGTCAAAAATAATTTTTTTTCCGCTAGGGTGCGTCTAGATTTCTAGGCTACAAAAATACAGTAATATTGTGAAATATTACAGTTTTTTAAAATTACTTACAGACTAAAAGTGGTACTCGAGGCCCACTCAGTGAAACCATTCACTCATATACCTCATCTTCAGACCAAGTTGGAAAAACTGCTAGCAAAATATATGCTTTATACTCAGTTTGCAATTGTAAAACAAACTTTTTGCAAAATGCTAGAAAGAAATATTTTTTTATCCCCTTTCATTTCTGTTTATACTGTAAATACACCTAATTTGATCACTTGAAAAAACGTTTTGAGAAACAAATACATTTTCACCCTTGCATTTCTGTTTATTTTTGTAATATATACGGAATATGCATGCAAGTCAAGTCACCTCTATAGCACACACAATACAGATTTTTTTCAAAACGGCTTCAAAATAGTAACAAATTCAGATTCTGCTGTAAAGCAGCTCTAACAAGCCATTAGATTGAGCTCAAGTCAGTTCAGTGTTGATTCAGTTCAATAACTGTAAAATTCATAAATTGTACAACAACATGTACAGTGTATTTGTGCACACACTGTATTGCTCAATATACACGATTTTTCATATCAACAGAAAAATACTGTGGGATAACCTGGCTTCTCCTAAGACTCCCTGCTTCAGAGAATATTTAAAGATATGCTAAAGCCCCACCCCCTTTGTGACGTGATTGGTTATAATAAGGTAGTTTGTACTGTAAGAAACACCAGCGATTTTAAACCATGTTTTTGTTCACTGCAGTTTTAAGGAGAAATTACTCATCAATGGTGTTGACTTACGAATTTGCAAAATTTTAAAGCATATTAGAAACACCACTTAGACCCTATTCGTAAAGTAATTGTTTCTCACATGGAAGTCCGTAAAGATAAATGTGCATGTCACCTCAGTGATAAAACTCGTGCATTCGGATGACGATTTATTCGCGGTGGAGAAGCGAGTATTGTGATCCTGCGCTCCTGGGTCCTGGGAACGCGCTGCTCACGTGGTCAATAACATGATTGTATGCTGTAAATAAAATGTCATATGCTTGGTACAATAAGAATAAATGCGTATTTAATTGAATAATAGCAAAATACTATCCTAATTATTATTTTATTATTTAAATCTGTTTAAAAATAGGAAGATATATAGACGCACATTATAGTTAAAATGGTTTTGTCATCTCAAAATAAAGGATGCCATTTAGTTCCACATTGAAATGAGCGGAAATAAGTGAATACAGCCCCTTATTTACATGAGGTAAACATAATGCTGCTTGGTTATTTTAACATATATAATTGTTGCCGTAACAACGGCCCATTTCAAATGTTTATGTGCTTTTCTTCTTTTTATTTTATGAGAGGTGTTGAAGTATATTGCTCTTGTAAATACTTTTTTAAGTATTTACTCTGCAGTGGTCAAAATGGATATAAACAGTGAATTTTGAAGTGATATATTATAGAAAACTCAGAGATGTGGATTCAGACGGCAATTCAATTACCACACGACCTTGGTGTTTGTCAAAAAACAGTAGGTAATTCGGCCGGGGATTTTTTACACTGGTGGTGGGAGAGAAAACACTGACATTCTGGATTCGGACACAGACTAGCCCCTGTCAATGATGAAAATACCTCACGACCCCACGAGAAACTATTACCGTCCGAATAGGGCTATAGACATATAAACGACATTAAAAACTTCACCACAGGAGGTTTCAAACTCCAAATCATGTTCACATTACTTTGTCAACTCTTTCCTTCTCTTTTAGATGATAAAGTGGTGAAGGCTGTCCTCAAAAAAGTCCTCATGAACGCCAAAAACCATGACTCACAGGTCTGAAAACGTTTGCATCTTTAAATGTTTTCGATTATTAGATATTAAATTAATGTTGTTTCTTGATTTGAAATTCTCATGTGCCGTGCTCATTGTCAGTGTGTTGTGTTTCAGTATCTTTGGCTTAAACCACCTTCTCCTAAAGACACTCTTGATCAGTCACGGCAGTTGAGGAGGAGGAACGCAGGGAAAGCTACATATCGAATCGGTATTTGCGGTATTTTGGCTAGTTTTGTCTAGCAGACAGCAACATAGTGTCGGCCCAGATTCGGCCCACATCTGGTACATGTGGATTCGGAGCGTTCCAGATGTGGGCCGACACTATGTTGCTGGAGATGTTTAGTATGTTTGACTGTTTACGGTCATTCTCTGCAGGATCCCGTCGGTCCTCATCCGTAAGCTCTGTGTGGAGGCCTCCTCGGCCTGGTTCAGTGGGGTACGTCCCATGGCGCACTGCTGCACGGGCGGGCTTACAGAGGTACGCACAAAGATGTTGGTGATATCAGTCTCAGGATAGATTTCAGAACTGAAGAATTACCTCAGATCTGCTTTTCCATTCAATAAGATGCATGAACGTGTCTCTCTTTGTCGATCTATAAAGAGGTGCGTCACAGGCTGATGGGATGACAGACCAGAGCTTTCAAGTAAGGGCTGTTTTATTGATTTATGATTATGTAAATGATGATTTATTCATTTAGCATGCACTTTTATCCATAGCGACTTCCAAATGAGTTGCTGATTTCGTGCTCTGCAGTTTTGTTTATGTGGAATGAGTTTGTCATGATAGTTTTCTTCATCAGAACGCCACCTCTGTGCGGGTAACCGTGGAGACGGAGTCCGAGTCCGAGGAGGTGGATGATGCACATGTACCGAGTCCTCAGGAGAAAATCACAAGCCACCAATTCAGAAGACTACAGACTGAGAACAGCCGATTACAGGTGACACAGTAACCGTCTGTCGGTTGTTGTCTGTAATGAGTTTATGGCAGGAGGAGGCTTGGAAAACAAAATGTCCCTTTAGTTTGGAGAGACTATTCAGAGAGGTGACATAGATATACACTAAAGTTTGAAATAATTACGATTTTTTTTTAAAGTTTTTGAAAGAAGTCTCTTCTGCTCACCAAGGCTGCATTTATATGATGAAAAACACAGTAATATTGTGAAATATTATTACAATTTAAAATAACTTTTCTATGTGAATATATTGTAAAATGTCATTTATTCCTGTGATCAAAACTGAATTTTCAGCATCATTACTCAAGTCTTCAGTGTCACATGATCCTTCAGAATTCATTCTAATATGGTGATTTCTTGCTCATTTGTTATCAATTAACATTGATAATAAATGATTATTATCAATGTTGAAAACATGAAATGTTGGAAAGAGTGACACACTATTTGATGAATATAAAGTTTAAAAGAACAGTGTTTATTTGAAATGGAAATCTTTTTGAAATAGTAACATTAATACATCCTTGCTGAAAAAAAGTAATATTTAAAAAAAAAATATATATATATCTTTTTCTTACTAACCACAAACCTTTGAATGGTTGTGTATCATGGTTTCCAAAAAATATGAAACAGCAACTGTTTTCAACATTGATAATAATCATAAATATTTCTTGAGCAGCAAATCATCATATCAGAATGATTTCTGAAGGATCATGTGACACTGAAGACTGGAGTAATGATGCTGAAAATTCAGCTTTGATCACAGAAATAAAAGTTTTTTTAATTTTTTTTTACTATATATTCACATAGAAAAGTTATTTTAAATTGTAATATTTCACAATATTACTGTTTACAGTATTTTTGATCAAATAAATTCAGCCTTGGTGAGTAGAAGAGACATCTGTCAAAAACATAAAAGAAAATCTTATTTATAACCAAATCATTAATAATTATGTAATAATCATGTCATAGTTCTTAATTTTGTGATTGACTCCGTTTTAAGACATGAAAGACAAGGGTAAAATAATCCAATTAATTAAAAATAGCAATGATAGTGATGAGAGAGTTTTCAAAACTGTGATCTTAAGTCAAGTCAACTTTATTTATATAGCGCTTTTAACAATGCAGATTGTTTCAAAGCAGCTTCACAGTGTTAAACAGGAAAATAATGCAACATAATTTTATTCAGCCGTATAGCCATTCCGGAGAAAAAACGGTGATGTCATCAGTTCATTTCAATCATCATACAGTGACCGTGTGGGCTTTAGATCAGTAATTAGATCATTAATTTAGTTTATGGTTAATTTAGTTTAATAATTACATTTATTTGGATATTTAACAAACAGGCAATATAACAAAAATAAAAAAGTGTACTATATGTACAGTACTTGGTTTTGATATTCTGTTATCTAATGTAATGACATTCTTACATTAAGATTGGCTTAAATATACAGTTAAATATTTTGGTGCCACTGTATACATTAAGGATAATGCGCTGCACTTCCTCCGCACACCCACAGGTGGAGCTAGAAGAGTGTCGTCTGAGGCTGGCAGAGGAGAGGAACACCAGACTGAAAACCAACTCTCGCCTGGTGGAGGTACAAGTATATTCCCAGCTATTCTGTTGGTAAAATGGATAGTAACATTTCAGGAAGTAATGTTAATGTGTCTCTTCCTGTAGCTGGAACTGGAGAATGAGCGCTTGCGCAGTCTGAATCAATCCCTGTCTGAAGCCCATCTCAACGCCTCTGTTCTAGATGATGAACATGTGCTGGAAAGCATCGAATCCTCTTTCCACAAATTCCATGCTTTCCTAGACCTGCTGAAAGATGCTGGGTCTGTCCGATCTGTTAACAGATATTTAACATTTTAAAATCTGTAGTTTTACATCTAATGAATGATTGATGCAAGTCTGGATGCCAGATTATTCCTTTTAATCTTTAAAGATTTAGTTGGAATTAATTGGGAATTTCTTGCTTCCTGTTAGGCTGGGCCGGTTTGCGTCTATGGCTGGAATTGACCAATCAGACTTCGGGCTTCTCGGGCATCCTCAGCTCACTTCAACAGAGAGGACACACATCAGCCGAGAGAACCAGAGAAACCAGGAGAGGAGCGAGAGTTCAGCCGTGAGTAGACACAAGGCAAACAAGACACAATTTAAAAAATGTAATTAAAAAAAAAAGTTTATTTAATACCATTCAAAAGTTTGGGGTCAGTACGATTTTTTTAAAGGGGAACTATTATGCATAATTCACTTTTATATAGTTGTTGAACATTTATGTCTGCAGTGTGTAAAAATCCATCCACTCTGTTTGTTATTTTCCCCATTAATCTGAAACCGTGTCTCAAAATGAGCCGTTCAGGAATGTACTCCATTGTGACATCTCATTGCTTAGGCGCCGCCCACGACTGCTTACAGAATCTGCCCTATTAGCATAGCTCCGCCCCTCAGTGAGCGGCACACAGTCCACCATGTTTATCTCCTCACCAGAGCGTTTAACAGCAGCATTCAAGTGAGAAATGTTTTCTTATTAAAGCTACTAAAGTTATTCAGTCAAGAGCAGTGAGTGGTTTTTATGTTAATTTATATTAACAGCAGTAGGTACTGTATATTACACCGTTGTCACTTTAATACACAGATCTAATATACACATGCGATTTCGTTCCCTGCTGTTTATGTTCACAGACATAACCGACTGTGTTTATGTGAACTGTGTGTGTTTTTGACATAACCTTGTGTGTATTTGACAGTTTAAGCGCAATAAGATGTGAAAGAGAACTTGGTTTGATACTCACGGGACGCTCCGTCTGACATCCAGCTTTCTGTGCGCGTGCTTCGGATGTGTGCACTTAGAAAACCATATAGACTTGGTCGGCATTACTGGGAACGCCCACAAAAACGTCATATTTGCCATATGCTGTGGGAGAAAACAAGCCATTAGAATGAGTGCACGTAGACCTTGTTAGACGCTTTATCTTCACTCTCTGTAATGATTACGATTTAATTTTGCTTTGTGCAGTCCCGAAAAGTTGCCATGTGGCTAGGGCTGGGCCGATAAACAATATCATATCGAATCGCGATAAAATTCAGGTCGATAACGATGATAAGCTCTGGACATTTTTACTCGATATGGATAACTCTAACACCCAATCACACATCAGAAATAAACGCGACAACAGCCAGTCAGCGTGCAGCTTTTAACTTGCACATCAAAAGTACACGCACTACTGGCAAAGAAAACTCGACACGAGAAGGAAAAAATTAGTGGAATCGGCGACGAACTTTAAATCAAAATTGAAACTAGCCTTGAGTTATTATCCAAAGACGACGAATTTGTTGATAAAAAAAGGTAGCACGAATTGTTACTCATTTGAACGGCTCGGGTCAAAGTCCAAACGGCAGCGCGAGCTCACTAGAAGAGATCCGTTTACTCTGATCGGTCACGCAAACACTAAACAGCGCTGTGAGATCCAGTGAAAAGCGTGTGCATTCAGCCAAAAACACAAATGAACTAGTTTAAAGCCAGATGGAACAGCGCTGACAAACAGGAGAAACACTATGCGCCAGTCAGAAGGATGTTCCATCTTTTATTTAGCTATAGCTAGAATTTGTGCATATAGGCTACTAAATGTTTTTTGGCTAGTGTTTTTCACACAAATACCATAGAAACCATATAGCCTAGATACATTGTACCATGGTAGTGAAGAGCTATATGAGTGTTTTTAACTGTGGTTATCATGATCTAAATCTATGATACTATGGAAGACAAATGGTTAATTTTAATAAAGCTCAGTCATAATATTGAAATTTGACCATATAAAAATGAGGTTGTTACAATTTTTACAGTTATGTCCGTGTTTTTGTTGATGAACATAAATCTGCATCCTCCTAACTCAAGCTACTACTACTGTCAATTCACTGTCAAATGTGCATTTCTAAAACAAAACATGTAATATTAATACTGTAGCTGAAGGTATATGCCAAAGTCAGGCCACACAAACCTGTTTCAATATCAGCCGTTAGCACACGCAGAAACTTATATACATTTATTAAGAAATTTAAGGAAAAATGACTGGAGAAGTGTAAGGAATTCAAAAACGTGAAGTGTGTGTCATATTCTGACAATAAAAGAGTAGTTTAAAATCACAAGTAACAGTCTGGTTTCTTTAACTTTCACTTAGGAGCAAAAATCTGCCTTTAAATTTGAAATAAATAAATATTTTACATTTATCGTGATAATTATCGATATCGAACTGATATCGAACATTTTTTGGCCATATCGCCCAGCCCTACATGTGGCATTCTGCACCTCTAGTAAGTTATCTGAAGTTTTAGAGTAAAGATAAAGCATCTAACAAGGTCTGTGTGCATTCATTCTAATGGCTTGTTTTCCACCACGGCATATGGCGAATATGACATTTTTGTGGGCGTTCCCAGTAATGCTGACCAAGTCTATATCAGAAGTTTAGACTGATATGGCTTTAAGACGCATGCAGATCATAAACTTTCATGACGACGAAGAACTGCAGTCACGTGAGTGTGAGTGCGATAGAGATGATAACCAAACAGATGTTTTAGTTTTTGGCAGAGTATCCGAGGCACAAGCTGTATAGGCTCCGCCCTCTTCTGGATGAAGAAGGCAGCTCATTTGCATTTAAAGAGACATGCACAAAAACAGCATGTTTTTCCTTTCGCTCAAAAATTGGCATCTGTAGGGTATTTTGAGCTGAAACTTCACAGACACATTCTGGGGACACCTGAGACTTATATTACATCTTGTAAAAGGAACATAATAGGTCCCATTTAACATTAATATATTTATAATTCAGCAAGGATGCATTCAATTGATCATAAGTGACAGTAAAGACATTACAAATGTTACTATTTCAAATAAAAAAATCAAAAAAGCTGTTCTTTTGAACTTTCTGTTCATTAAAGGATCATGAAAAAAATGATCCATGGTTTCCACAAAGCACAACTGTTTTCAACATTGATAATAATCATAAATGTTTCTTGAGCAGCAGATCCTGATTTCGGAAGGATCATGTGACACTGAAGACTGGATTAATGATGCTGAAAATTCAGCTTTGATCACAGGAATAAATTAAAGTTTACAAGATTTTCATAAAGAAAACTGTTACTTTAGATTTGTAATAATATTTTCAAAATGTTTCTGTATTTTTGATCAAATAAATGCAGCCTTGGTGAGCAGAAGAGACTTCTTTCAAAAACATAAAAAACCCAACCCCAAACGTTTGAATGGTGGTGTAAATTGATTATTTTGCATTTTTATTCCAATTTGGAAGTCTCAAAAAATAAGGAGAATAATAAAAATGACAAAAATCATTGATCACACTTGGAAGGTAATCTTACCAGCCCCAAACTTTTGAATAATAGTGTATTTATTGTTTTATTTATATTAGTATCATTATTATTCCTCTAATCTCCACACAGATGGCAGACATCCCTCAACCTGTATCAAGGACCCATTCAGAACCTCCTGCTAACGCTGAAGACTTTCCCCCGCCTCATTCCCAACAGGAAGTGCCTCTAATTCCAGTCAGCTTGTGTCGTGCCTCCCAAACGTCACAGGAGCCACTTGAGTTTGAGGCCCCGGAGCGGAGCCGACAGTTCTCGGACCCCTTAAGCCGTCAGAGGGCCATTGGAGGCTCCCGCTCAGGAAGTTCGGTCAGCAGTGTCAGTCTTCAGTCCAAAGGCTCAAAGTCCTCTCAGGCGAACGGATCAGTGTACTCTGCTCTGAACTCCAGAGCGTCTAGTCAGTCTCCGTTGGGTTCAGGCCAACACAGCGCTTCAGGGAGCCAGAGAGGTGCGGCTGGATTGGTTGGGTTCTAGAGCTAAATCAGCTGGAGAGAGCTTGGTTAATGTAAAGAGCTTCTCCGTCTAGACTAGAGCAACTGGAGAGAGCTTGGTTAACGTAAAGAGTAACTGTTTGTTACTACTGTCATCTTAACCTGTTATAATCCCATTATATGTTTGTTTGAAAAGTTGCTGTGCTTTGTCATTCTAGCCTCAGGATGTGGTTTATTCACAGATATTAATGTTGTTTAGTTTTATAGACTCTTAAGTTGTATTTATAGTATATTTGCTGTTCATTGACATGAATGTTATTAGAGTTTTTGCTTAATTGATTGATGAAAACAGTGAAATCAAATTTGCCATCTACTAATTGTTGTCATGTTTTTTCTATGAATAATTTTTCATTTTAAAATAAACCCAATTTTTGCACAGACCGTATGACCTGAGTAGTGCAATACCTTCACTTTGCAGTATGACATTTTCTTTAGTCTTTAATAGTGTTGCAGCTTTGCCAGGGGGATTTCTGATTCAGAAAATACTATTCACACTTTAGATGTAAGTATAACATATACAGTATGATGAAATCAAAAATAAATACTTAGTTAAATACTAAATAAAAAATACATTATATTTTGACAATTAGTTGAATAATTGAATAACACAAAGCAGAAATCCAATAAAAGGTTTATCTGAAAGGTACATTCATTCTTTGACAAGCATGTGAATATTTAAATATTTTACTGCCTGTCTTTTTCTGAAATTAATTCAAATGAACAATAGGTTTTAACGAAAAACGTCCGAAATGTACATAATTCACCGAATTATTGAATAATAACCGAATTAATTACAATAAGCATTACGTGTAAGAATAGAAGAGGGGGAAAAATAATCTTACCTCGCCTAACCATAAAGTATATTTGTATTCAGACATTTGATTGAAAAAATTGAAAACCAAGCCACGACTCGTCATTGGCTGTTTTCAGCCGCGCGTACACGAACTCTCGTCCAATGTGAGCGCGCGACACTGACTTCAGCGACTCTGCTCCGAGCAGCAGATCATGCGTGCAGCTGGTAAGAGCTCTCCATCAAAACAACAAACATGCAAACAAAACACACAACCTTTCAGCTGAACCCATTGCTTAAGTGTCATACATTCCTGAAGTATTAGGAAAATGCTGCGTTGAATAGAAAATCAGAAGTCTTGTAATGTCAGCTGTGCTTCTGTGCTAGCATTGTTAGCATGTTGTTATTGAATGGGGTTTATAAACAGAGACAGCGCTATGATATCAATAATACAACAAATGTATGCGACACCAACGGTTTTTGTTTACGAAGCTTGTGAAGGATTTTCTTAAGGTTCTTCTGTTTGTTTATCAAGCTAACAGTGAAATATTTTCTGATTCTGAACAATGTGTGTCATATAAGGGGAAAGATGCTCCCTCGATAACAATGCGTGTTATTGAGAGTTTAGCATGTACAACATACTGTCTGGGGAAACATTGGTCAGTCTGGATGTTACAGCACAGCATTGTAAGTCTTATTTCTTCTTGTCCCATTAGTGGGGGCAAAACACCCTGTGCTAAAGGCATGAAGTGAAGTATGAAAAGGCAGTGTAAGACAAAGGAGATTGTATTTATGTGGAGTATAAATAGTTGTACATACTAGTTGCATGAAGTGTAAATGGCAACAATAGAATCTTGTTTCGAACAGGTGCTGTTACAGTCACACAATTTGTAAAATGCTATTTGTAGTATATACATTTTCTGAAATTCCACATAAAATGACATAAGAAAGTTATAGATTGTATCCATACCATTAGCATGTTAACTTGTTGATGCCACACCGGACCTTATGCTTTTACGGGAAAAAACATATAAAATGCCCTTTTTCTGAATTAGGTGCAAGGGACAATGAAGAATAAAGTTATTAAATGTGTTGAGATGTGATATACACGTACACTTACACTATTACATGTCAATACTTGTTATTTTAGTATAGCATGTAATATAATAATTTACATATTTTAGTTTATGTGAGATATTATAAAGTATTATAAACGAGCACTGCTGAAATGAATTCATTATATAGTTTTTTTAGTAGCTGTGTAATAATATGGGGTCCTGATCCACTTGTAATTTCATTGTTGTTTTTTATAATGTTGCACCACCACAGATGCTGATGATCAGAGTGATTCTTAATAAATGAGAAACATGGTAAGTCAATCTATATACTCACTCACTCACTTGCTCACTCACCCACTCACTCACCCACCGACTCACTGTCTCACTCATCGACTCACTCGCTCATTGACTCACTCACTCGCTCACTCATCGATTCACTCGCTCACTGACTGACTCGCTCACGACCGACTCACTGACTCACCCACCCACTCACTGACTGACTCACTCACTCACTCACTGACTGACTGGCTCGCTCACTGACTCACTCGCTCACTCACTGACTCGCTCACTGACTGACTGGCTCGCTCACTGACTCACTCGCTCACTCACTGACTCGCTCACTGACTGACTGACTCGCTCACTGACTCACTCACTCCACTCACTAACTCATTAACTCATTCATTCATTCACTCACCAACTCACTGACTCACTCATCTACTCACTCGCTCACTGACTGGGTCGGTCACTGACTGACTCGCTCATTGACTCACTCACTCGCTCACTCATCGACTCACTCGCTCACTCATCGACTCACTCGTTCACTCATCGACTCACTCGCCCGACTCACTCACTGACTCACTCACTCATTGATTCACTCGCTCACTGACTGACTCATCGACTCACTCGCTCTCTGACTCACTCGCTCACTGACTGACTCGCTCTCTGACTGACTCGCTCTCTGACTCACTCGCTCTCTGACTCACTCGCTCTCTGACTGACTCGCTCACTGACTGACTGACTCGCTCACTGACTGACTCGCTCATTGACTGACTGACTCGCTCACTTGCACACTCGCTCACTGACTCACTTGCTCACTGACTCACTCGCTCTCTGACTGACTCGCTCACTGACTGACTCGCTCACTGACTGATTCGCTCTCTGACTGACTCGCTCACTGACTGACTCGCTCACTGACTGACTCGCTCTCTGACTGACTCGCTCTCTGACTGACTCGCTCTCTGACTGACTCGCTCTCTGACTCACTCGCTCTCTGACTCACTCGCTCTCTGACTGACTCGCTCACTGACTGACTGACTCGCTCACTGACTGACTGACTCGCTCACTGACTGACTGACTCGCTCACTGACTCACTCGCTCACTGACTCACTCGCTCACTGACTCACTCGCTCACTCACTCACTCACTCACTCACTGTGTTTGTGTATCTTCTTCCGATCACAGATCCGGATCGCTGCTCTGAATGCGGCGTCTCAGGCTGCGGATGAGCATGAAGACTCTTTCAGAAGCACTAAGCCAAGTCAAACGAAGGAAGCCCAGGTGAGTCAGATGCTTTCAAAAGTTCATCCTAAGTGACATTTTTGACTTTCTGTGGTGTGGTCTATATCATGTTGTTTTTAACCCTGTAAAGCCTGACATATGAAATAATAGTCAGAATGGAAAAGTTTGTTTCCATCATCTTTGAAAAAATATTTTGTTTGTTTATATGATAATTGATACACCAGACTTTTATGGCTCATATAGTCCGGTATAGTGAGAATATGGAGTTCATACTCAAGGAAGAAAAAACACCTAAATTTTATTCAAAATATGCAATTTGGTGCAGATGCTGATATTGATATGGCCAAAAAGGAAATTCTGATGCTTGTAATGTAAATCAATGAGATCACGTAGGGATGAAACGGTATGGAAATTTAACATCACGATTATAGTGACCCAAATTATCACGGTAATCAATATTATCACGGTTTTGTTCAAACGAGATGAAAGTGTTCAAAAAGAACAGATGCACACATTTAAAACATTTCAACAAGTTTTATATTTGAAAATCAACAAACAACAAATAACTAAAGCAGCTCTATGCACTTTTTTAAGCTAGATTCTATTCTGTGGGATTTCCTTCCTTATAATGGCCGTCGTCAATAGCAACGCATAACGCATAAATAATAATTTGTCGTAAATATAATCTCTAATATTATCTCTGTAAATATATTCTCAAGCAATATTCTCATCAGTGTTCAGCAATGATGCATTTAAATCTAGCATATTTTGTGTAAGAGCCCAAACAGTATCCTATGAAATAATGCATATCCATATTTCCATATGATTTGACAGTTTATTTTATTAAATATCAAAATGTGTGCATCATACCTGACACCTAAATGAACACTTTACAGTCAGTTTTATGACTGTCATTCTCTTCAAATGCTAATGAAGTTTGAAACGCGTATAACGTTACCAATGTTGTGTGTAACTTTAGAGACGGTCCCTAAATTCGCCAGCGTTATGCCAGTCATATCAGATGCGCTGTGCTTCTGCTGTGTTTGTTTTAAAACCATTTTCGCTGCTGAAATAGAACAAAAACAGTCAACCACTGTATGATGAGTGAATCACTTGCGTACATCGCACGTTTATCTCTGCTTTGAGTGTAGATTTCAGCGAGTGAGAGCGCGCTCTGAACATAACTCTGTCTAATCTGAACGCCTTGGATTATGAGACAGACATTGCATTCATAAACTCAATAGAAACACGTGTGAGTGGTTATAATGCGCAACGCGATGATGGCTTTCGAGAAGACTATAATAAGTTCAACAGCCATAGAGGCTAGTGTGCAGCCGAAATAACGTTACACCCGCAAATGGTGGTTGTAACGTCAAGCTGATTATTATCACTTAAATGTCACCCTAGTCTTGTCTGAACTTGTTCGTTCGCTTCACGTTATTATTTCCCAGACGTAGTTTTGGTATTGAGGTCAAAGTCCACTTGCCTTGCGTTCGTAGTTTTGAAGTGTTCCCCCTATTACAGCGACTTTCTTCTGGAATGTTCTGCAGACAGGGTGACCATCTTCGATTAAGTTTCCCTCAGGACTTTTGTAAAAGCCAAATTATGACAACGCCTCAGATTTGGTCCTTTTAGAGGCTGAGCAATCCCCAGAGTGCTGTCACTGCCATCTGCCATTTCTTCTCATTCAAAATACAGCGGTGCGCCTGCACCAGACTGACGCTGACTGGACAAGATTTACCGCGAGTTTTCACAATCGTGATAATCACACGCGGTTTTAATGATAATTACATTTGATACGATATTACGAACTGTCACTAAAGTTTATCGTGAAACCGGTAATCGTTTCATCCCTACAGACACGTGAACCTCGAGCTAAACAGGTTTTTACAATAATACTAAAAGGCCTTTTACTTGCTAAAACAGTACAAAAAGCATGTAATAGATTATGTGCAACATGGTTTCAGCAAAGTTTTGATCATTTAGAGGCCTTAGACATGAGTATCACATATGATTCAGCAGGCTTTATAGGATTAAGAAAACAATTAATTGTTGAATCCAGTGTAACCGTTTCTCTTCTCATTTGTATCGCAGGAGGCGGAAGCGTTTGCACTGTATCATAAAGCTCTGGATCTGCAGAAACATGACAAGATTGACGAGTCTGCCAAAGCCTATCATGAGCTCCTCAAGACCCCACTGCTTAAGGAGGTACAGCACATCTTACCATGAGATCCAGAGTATCTTTTCATTTTTGCTTCATTTGGACACCATCGTTTCTGACTAAATTATGGTGACACTTTTTCTTTTCTTGTACCAGGCAGTGGCATCTGAAGATGAGAAAGTAGGGCTGAAGCATCCTGGACTGATGTTGAAGTACTCCACCTATAAAAACCTGGCCAGTCTTGCTGTGCTCAGAGATGATATAGACACTGCCATGGACTTCTATGTACAAGTAAATACATATTTTAAACAAATTTCTTAAGTTTAAAAGGTTAGTTCACCCAAAAATGAAAATTCTGTCATTCATTTCTCATCCTCATGGCGTTCCAAACCCGTAAGATCTTCGTTCATAAAAAGTATTCTTGTCGCTTCATAACATTAAGGTTGAACCACTGCAGTCACATGACTATTTTAACTATGTCTTTACTTCCTTTCTGGACCTTGAAAGTGTTCATTAAATTGCTGTCTATGGAGGAATCAGCTCTCGGATTTCATCAAAAATATCTTAATTTGTGTTCTGAAGATGAACGAAGGTCTTACGGGTTTGGAACGACATGAGGGTGAGGAATTAATGACAGAATTAAAATTTTCGGGTGAACTAACCCTTTAAGGTGCATAATTCATCCCACATGCATATTTAGCAGTTTACTAGAACTACTCTGCTGTTCAGAAGTTTCTCTGCTGAGGTCAGTGCAATTAAATTTTTATTTTATTTAGCAAGGACACATTAAGAAGTGTGAGTAAAGCCTTTAAATTGTTGCAAAAGATTTCTATTTTACATATACGCTGTGCTTTCTGTTCATCAAAGAATCGTAAAAAGAGTTTCCACAAAAAATATGAAGAATCTTAACTGTTTTCAACAGTTTCTTGAGAAGCAAATCCTCATACTAGAATGATTTCTGAAGGATCATGTGACACTGAAGACTGGAGTAATGATGCTGAAAATTCTGCTTTGATCATAGGAATAGATTTTAAAATATATTCAAATAGTATTACAATAATATTTCACAACGTTGCTGTTTTTGCTGCATTTTGATCAAATACATGTAGCCTTGGTGAGCAGAAGAGACGTCCTTCAGAAACATAAAAAAAATCTTACTGAATGATAGTGTACATCTGATGTTAAAGGTGCACTATGTAACATTTTGCAGTAAAATATCCAAAAACCACTAGGCCAGTGTTATATATTTTGTTAAGTTGAGTACTTAAAATATCCCAAATGTTTCCAACTATTTGTAAATCGTGAGAAAATTGCTATTTTAACCAAGGAACCGGGATGTGTGAGGGAGTCGCCTGTCAATGCCGTCATATCTGCGTTACCCTTGGTTTTATTTTGCAGAAACGGTTTATTCTTACTGCAGTGTGCAACAAGTGTCATATAGCAGCTGCCGAGCGAACGCACAGAGTAACGTCATAACATAATTTTCAACACACTCAAATGTATGTTATATGATAAACAGAGCTGCGTTACCTCATACTCGTGACCGGAAAAGCGGAAATGGCGCCGGTGACTGTGGCATAATAAAAGTCCCGCTGCTCGCGAGGCGTTTGTCTTATTAACAATCGCTTCAGCGGCCTTGCTCAGCTCCCACAACACTTGGTCCTGTTCTGCTTAATACTACAGTAACGTTAATAATTGCAGCTATGAACATGATTTCTGCCCGAATCCCATCCCGATTCTTTTCAACCGGCTGTGAGGTGATTCTGCGCTCAAACTTGGCGACCCAGCGGACGAAAAAGTCACATAGTGCACCTTTAACATGGCATTAACCCCTCGGATTTAGCAGAAAGATCCACTGAACGGGCAGCTCATGTCTCTTTGTCTTGCAGGCTGTCGTGCTGGACTCCACAGATGTGAATATGTGGTTTAAAATGGGAAGGTTGGCCTTGAGGAAGGTCAGCATGCCTTTGGCCCGTCATGCCTTTGAGGTGGGCTTGCGCTGTAACCCGGACCACTGGCCCTGCCTGGACAGTCTCATCACGGTCCTCTACGCTCTCAGTGACTACAGCTGTGAGTCCAGAAACCTCTGCGTCATTCACATACGCCATTCCCATCGGTTTGATTTTAGAAACCCAAATCTTCTAGAATGAGATCACAGCTATTGCAGGCATCAGCTTAAATTAGTTTTTTTATATATGAAATCAAATGGACTCTGCATGATTCATCTGTGCTCATTTTTCATATAATCTTTCATTAAATCAAATTATAATAACTTCTCTATCTCTGAAATGACCTTCTGTTTATGTATGGAAAAATAACACACTCTGCATTATTTCCTGCTAGTTATTCAGTACAGTACAGTTCTGGAAGTAAAAATCCAGTTAATTTCTTTCCATAAAGACCTTGATTATGAAAGATAATGTATAAATCTTTGAATACACACCTACCATGAGCTCCACGATTATCAAGTGATGGTATATGATTCTCTACAAGGAACAAGTCTGTGTGATTTCATCTTCATTTTGCAAACTAAATGTGTATATAGTCATCAATTGAAGTATGAAAACAAATATATACTTATGCAGTTTTCCACCAAAAAAAAGCTTGATGTTCAACATTTGAAAAATTAAGACGTAAATGTTATTATTGTAATTTTTGCATGTGTACTATAAAATTATTATTATTTTGATTATTTTGTATATATATTTTAACTCCTTAACCGTCAGGCCCATTTTTGGGGCATAGACCCCAGAATGACTTTTACAATTGAAATTGTTGTAAATCTTGAATACGTTGGAGCACAGACTTAAGTTTTTTTAAAGGAGACAAATTAAAGTTTTACTCAAAAACTGCAAGAATATCAAAGCCATAAATCTAAACAAGTTGTTCCAAATTTGAGGCTGATATCTTTAGTGAGATTTTGTCTGGGCACTGTACCAAATTTGGCCATATAAGCACTCTTCAATTTATATTTATGGTTTGAGTAGGCATGTGATGGTATCAAATTTTCATGTTGCGATTAATCACTGAAGCTATATACATCACAGTATACGGTATTATCACAATATTGAAACAAGTTGCAAAAATAGTGTTGTCATACTATAACAGGTTTGATAACTTTTTCTTATGACAAAAAGAACTGAACATTTAAATACAATGAAGCAATACACAAAAATGTATAAAGTAAACAAATGTTGCAAACAGATTAAAGTGCAAAAGAATGATAAAGAACAATAGGTATCACTTTATCACAATTTAAAAAAAAAAACACTGAAAAAAAGTTTTTTTATTTTACAGAACAATAGTTTTATAATGGTAACTATTTCTTATTTTGTTTAATTTTTTTTAAATTCATACATCCATTCTCCATACTGTGTGTTGCAGGATTGGAATTTAATAATAATAATAATCAAAAAAATTATTATAATTTTAAGTTAAGTTTTAGTAAAATTTGAATGGGTCAAAAACATAACTTTTTTAGTTTTTTTAAATCTCTGTTTTTTGGATACACTCAATTTTTTTTCGTAAAGAGTGTACTGAAGTGTGAACACCCAAACTTCCCAAACTTTTGAGCCCTAAAATAACAGTTATCACTCAAAAAAAAAGTAATTTTTCATTATTGTTGTTTTATAAAGATGCACTTCACAACAAAATCATCATTTTAGAATTATTATTAATTCTTTCCAAATTGAGCTATTCAAGTCATCTAGTGAAATTGGTCACACTTTAGTTTGGGGAACACATATTCACTATTAACTATGAGTTTTGTTTCAATAAACTCCTAATTATAATTAATAGTTAGTAAAGTTAAGTTTAGGTATGGGGTAGGATTAAAGGATGTAGAATATGTCATGCAGAATAAGGCATTAATATGTGCTTTATAAGTACTAATAAACAGCCCATATCCTAGTAATATGCATGCTAATAAGCAACTAGTTAATAGTGAGAGTTAGTCCCTAAAGTGTTAGTGAATTTTGCCACTAGTAGCCACTAGCTACTTTCATCATCATCTTAGTAGCTCATGTTCTTGTCTGTTTGTTCCGCAGGTTGTTTGTACTATATCTGTAAGGCTCTGGAGAAGGACACAGGCTACAGTAAGGGGCGAGTGCTCAAAGAGAAGATCTTTGAAGAGCAGCCCTGCCTCAGACGAGACTCCATGAAGATGTTCTCCAAACTGTATGCACCTTTTGCTAATTATATGGCATCCAACATTTGTCCTGTTGAACTTCTTTAAGTTTGTATTTGTGTGTGTTTTGCCTGCAGTGATGTGTCAGTGCAGTATGTGGATGTAGATGAGGATGAAGCCCACAGCATTGTGGAGGAAGCGCTGGAACTGAGGAGACAGAGACAGGCGAAACTCACACGGCACCCGGTAGCTGACCTGCAGCTGGTTCAGCCCATCAAATACTTCACGTGAGTCCATGCCACTGTTAATCCACAGACTGCTGCTGGAATTCATCTTACAGTTTGTTTGAAGGAATATCATGGATTAATTGAATAACTTTTTTTTATCATAAAACACAATAAAACTATGAATTATCCAAACGTTAAAATAACTTTTAATGCTATTTATGTAATTATGCCTATGGACTTTTTCATTGTGTTCCTCATATTGACGGGTTGATCTGCTGCGGGTTGAATTCTATATATAATATATACATTTTTCAAATGTAGTTTTTTTTAAAGGAATCTGAAATGATAAACTAAGTGCAATGTAGTGTTATCAAAAATATAGATTTTTCGATACATATCAATACTGAAATATCTAAAACACCTCCAATACTCATTTTCAGCAGAATAGACCAGCATTTCTCCCTCTCTCTCTCTCAAATACACACAAAATTATGTCAAAATGTCTTGGTGGGTATTCACGTAAACACTGACAGTTCAGTGAAAGTAAACAGTTGAGAAAGAAAGCACATGTGTAACAGTATAATGGATCCGTGTGTCAGGTCTTAAAGTGACACCAGCCTAATAAACCTGCTGCCAAATTACGAGATGATATTAAAAATATCTATATGGCAGTTTTTCCCCATGGTATCGATGTGAAAATGCTGAGTGGCTAGAAACTTTGGAAAACCACTAACCATAGCGGCTGGTGAGCAAGCCTTCAATTTCCCTTCAATTTAATCCTTAAATTTTCTTTACTTTGTCTCAAAAAGGTCTTTACATTCTTAAATACAAGTCTTATATTTACCTTCATAAAACCTGCTATGGCCATTTTAATGTTCTTTTTTTTCATTTTATAGTCCCACCAAGTGGCCAGTCGCTACATCTTTTTCACGTGACCACAGGCTGAGCTCATATATAGGTGTACCGAGTTTGGTTAAATGATCTCATTCTGTTCAAGAGTTATAGCCATTCTAGTAAAAGTGACCACGCCCACATTAAATGTTTTGGTGGTACTGCAATAGTTTGGTTCTGATTGGGCGAAAAACCTAGGACTAGTTTGCAAAAAGTAGGCTTTTCCACAAAATCTAAAGTATCAGAAAATTTGTTCATGATCAAATCCGTGTGTTTGTTTGTCTTGAATCCGATCCAACAAACGATGTAGGCGTTATGAGGGTTTTCATAATTTTGATCACTGTAGCGCCACCTTCAGTGCGATTGTTGCGAGACTTGGTGACGTTGTAGACGGGGTGGGTACTACCATCCCTCAAAGTTTCAAGTCTCCACAACTTACGACTTAAAAAAAAATGTATTGACCCCAAACTTTTGAACGGTAGTTTGTATTGCCCACCACTAGTTACAGCTCAAAATGCATTATTCAGTTATTTTATTGTATGCCTTTAAAAAAATATATATAGTCAAAAAGGCCTGCTGAAGAACTTAAGTTTTATTTTTCTGAAAATCTGTGTGATGTATTCTTATCCATATAGGTGGAAGAGTGTGGGGGAGAGTTTCTTGGCCATGTACAAACACCAGAACGCTTGCCTGGTCCCACGGCCTGACTTTGGCCGCCGAATCGATTTGTCAATGTACCGTGACCCAGACAGCCTCCTGCAAATGCCCACCAGCACTCCAGCGCCCGTCACTCCTGCCTTAGACCCTCCTCAACCTCCCGTGAACGTCAGTGTACCTCAAGCCCCCCCCGCCCCTCCTCCTGTTCCCAGCAGCCCCAGCTCCAGTCTACCCCCGTCCGCTGAGCTGTTTGTCCAGCCGCAGGCCGAGCCCATCGCTCCTGCAGGAGAACCGCAGAGCCAGAGCATAATTGAGATCAGCACAACAACAGTCACCACCACTCCTGCTAATGGAACGGAGGATGCTGCCCTTACCACGGGTTCTACTGCTGGTCAGTATGAATGTATATATGACGCATGAACATATATAGGGCCCTATGATTTCCTTGATGCAAAAAACGTGGAATCCAGTCATAAAATGGAATTTACTGTGTAACAGAATTTCACGGAATTTGTCAAATTTTTGATGGATAAACAAAACGCAGCTCTTGAATCAAATCGCGAAAAAAAGACAAATTTCTGTGAATATTAAACTGCAAATAAACTAAATAAGAATCCTGCATGTTCTGCGTTCCTCTGTGTGAATGAATGGTGGAGACGTGCGGTTTCATTTTCACACACTGAAGCTTTCCTATAGCTCAAACAGTAGAGCATGGCGCTAGCAACGCCAAGGTCATGGGTTCGATTCCCAGGGAAAGCAAGAATTGACAAAATGTAAAATGTATACCTTGAATGCAATGTAAGTCGCTTTGGATAAAAAGCGTCTGCCAAATGCATAAATGTAAAATGTAATGTAATGTAAGCACGTGTGGCGATCGCAGTGTTTTCAGCCTCTGCCGCCTCACTATATGAGGACATGAATGTATGAACTTCATTTCTAGAGCCGCTCTGAAAGTCACTTCATCGGCATTTTACCCTTTCATTTGAGAAAAACTATCATCATATCATACACACAGAAACTCAAAGCTCACCACGGCAACCTGTCAAAATAAAAGTTCGGTTTAAGGTGACAAAAATATATGACTGTTGTACAGAAGAATTTAGCTACGTCTCAATGTTATAATAATGCTAACACTAATATTAATAATAATATTAATAATAATAATAAAAAATGTAATAATAATAATAATAAATAATTAAAACTTTCCTTTTTTTAAGGAATAATGTTTTAATTTTAAAAGTAAAGCTCTGTTGTGCAGCACTTTGTTTGACAGAAAAGTTTGTTTAATTTTTTTTTATTAAAAGATCAATTAAATTAATGTTTTATTACTTCATATGATTGTCAGAAAAATTAAAATACACAACACAGAAATTCTGAAAAAATTGTCATTGAAAAAAAGTTGTTTTATGAATTCAGTTTATTAGACATGCTTTTTGATTATTAAAATTTAATTAAACCATTAAAATGGAATGCAGAAAACTTAAAACAAAAAACACAGAATTTGGTAAAACTAAAACGTATTTCATAGCGTCCTAAACATGTAATTTTTGTTCAATTGTATAAGTTTCATGATTTTAATTAAACATGCTTTTTGGTTACTTAAATTTAATTTAACCATTAAAATGCCCCAAAAATGTTTTAATGGAAAATAACGGAATTTGGAAAAAAAATTACATAATGAAATATTTAATTGGGCCCTACATATAAGCAGTCTCTCACATGTAATGTGAGATACAGAACTGGAATTAACGATGTGAAGATTCCTGTCACAAAAATATCAAAAGTGCCTTGAAATGATTTGTATGCATTTCTTTTGTAGTTATAATGCTAAAGTCACAGGTATTAACACTATGACACTGATGATGTTCACCCTACAGCTCTGGACGCTGCCTTGAGTGATAAAGTGAAAAAAGGCACCAAGAGAAAACGTGTGGTAGAGGACAACGTTGAGACGGCAAAGAGGCGCTCTGCACGTGTCCGCAACACCAAATGCAAGAAAGAAGAGAAGATTGACTTCCAAGAGCTCCTGCTCAAATTCCTCCCTTCTAGGTGTTTGTTTTACTAATAATCTATTTAGGGGTTTTGTTCTAACCTGCTGTGACCATATCAAGCAATGCGCCATAAGACATTTTGTCAGACGTGCTTTCTATTTTTGTTTTGTCACACTGAGGGAATCCTCCCACAGTGAAAGCTCATTAGACCAAAATCGTGCTCCACATAGTCGTATATCAGATATCAAATATATATGTGCTGTAGGGTCTTTACAGCTAAAGTGAGACACTTTCTGATTATTTGTCATTGTTTTAAATGATTAGTTCACTTTTAAAAAAACTTTTGCTGATAATTTACTCACCCCCATGTCATCCAAGATGTCCATGTCTTTCTTTCTGCAGTCGAAAAGAAATTAAGGTTTTGGATGAAAACATTCCAGGGGTTTCTTCCATATAATGGACTTCAATGGGCCCCAAACGGTTCAAGGTCCAAATGACAGTTTCGGTACAGCTTCAAAGGGCTTTAAACGATACCAGACGATGAATAAGGGTCTTATCTAGCGAAACGATCCGTTTCTGCGAGAAACCGAGCAGTATTTATGCTATTATTTTACCTCTTTTCAGACGAGCGTGATCATCTCTGAGCTCAGCCATAACTTCCGCCAAGTGAGGTCAAATACGATCGTGGTCATAGATGTATATGTAGATGCCTCATTAGCGCCTGCACGGATCAGTAGAATGAGGCATCTACGATCGATATATCTATGACCACGATCGTATTTGACCTCACTTGGTGGAAGTTATGGCTGAGCTCAGAGATGATCACGCTCGTCTGATAAGAGGTAAAATAATAGCATAAATACTGCTCGGTTTCTCGCAGAAACTGATTGTTTCGCTAGATAAGACCCTTATTCATCGTCTGGTATCGTTTAAAGCCCTTTGAAGCTGTACTGAAACTGTCATTTGGACCTTGAACCGTTTGGAGCCCATTGAAGTCCATTATATGGAGAAAAATCCTCGAATGTTTTCATCCAAAACCTTAATTTCTTTTCGACTGCAGAAAGAAAGACATGGACATCTTGGATGACATGGGGGTGAGTAAATTATCAGCAAAAGTTTATTTAAAAGTGAACTAATCCTTTAAAGTGCCCCATTATGCTATTTTAAAGGCTCCTAATTTTGTTTTGGAAGACTCGTATAACAGCTTTACATTCATCCAAGGTCAAAAAACAGTTTAATTTTCTCATAATATACAAGGCACCATTACCTCTATTCTCACAGTAGCTACATTTACATGGACACTTTTTGGTTCAATCGGAATGAATTAATTCTGATGAATCCGAACGTAGGATTTACATGAACGCTAAATAAAGGGATCGGGTTGATGTGCGTGTTGATGTCACAAGCTTCTGATTGGATTTAATAATTGGTGACATATATATTATGAGTTTTTTTTTTTTTTACTCTATTTATCATGATCGTTGAAACTTTGCAGACCTTTTACATTTACAAACGGCTATATTACACACTACACAAGTGATTTGGGTGTACAGTCATACACAGTAAAGGGCTATATAAATGCCTCATTCATACATGAAACGTCATATCTGAAAAAGCACAATAGTGGCACTTTAAATATAATGCAAAAATGCTTAGCTCCTCCCAAAAGGCCAAACATGCCCTTAGAAAAAGTCAAGGACATACTCAAAAGGTCTTTCTTTATGTCGCTTTTACATGAGCTCCTTTATTTTCAGGCTGAAGAAGTTTGAAGATGATGATGATGAGGAGAGTCTCAGTAACATGGACTCTCATTGTGACGTCAAACCTGATTCCCAGTTGAACCGCGGCTCCGGATCCAACTCCTCTGAGTATATCATCTCTATGGAGTCAGGTACAGAAACGGAGGTTTTTGTTTTATTCATTGTTTTATCTCTTTCTGCATCCTTTTTTATGTTTCTGTGTTCTTCATGGTCTCTCAGAGCGCAAGGATGTGCATGCCTTCCTGTTGGCGAACATGCAGAACGGCGGCATCCTGGAGCTGATGGTGCGGTTTCTGAAGGTGGTGGGGCAGATGTTTCTGGAGGAGTGGCCGTCGGGCCTCTGTGGAGTGGTGCTGGATCTCTTCAACTGCTGGAGGAAACACAGCTCTGGGCTGCCCAACCCTCTGCTCAGAGATTCCAACAACCAGCACATAAAGGTTAGCCATCCAGGTCCAGTCGCTGCGTTTGCTGCGATAAATGCTGTATAATAAATACTATAATAAATGGTGGTTGTTGGTTTGCATGTCAATCCACCCCTTTCAAGTGTGCACACTTTGACCTCTATAAGCTGCAGTAGGACTGAACTAGGACTGGGTGTTAAATTAAAAATATAGGAGATATATACGTGATTATATATACAATTAGCCATCATTAGCCACAAATACTTTCCCCAGGGAGTTTGGGGTGGTACTCGGTGTGTTTTGACGGCTGGGACCAGGGTCTAAATGAAGTTCTGGGTAAATTTCCCCCTCAGAAAGTTCCTGCTTGCGAGGTAGTACTTTTTCAAAGTTCAGGAACTTTCACACGCTGAACATGCTGATTGGTTGAGTTCATGCAGCATTTTTTTTCAACCACCATTTTTAAAAGTGTGCTGCGGTGCGTTCAGTAAGAGTTGTTTGCTATTCGAATCAACAATGTTTAAAAAATATGACAGATTGACTGACGACGAGGTTCAGGCTTTTTTATATGCAGAGGACGAAATCCAGCGGGAACTGGAAAGTTGCACGCGGTCCTACGTCACTAGACTAATTTCATGGTACTTTAGACAGCGATAGAAACGCAGACGCAGACAGGTCTGGGGGGTAAAAGTTCCTGGGACAAATTTTTCTGGGTAATTTTGGTGGACGCGGCTATTGTTAATATTGCATTGCACTTTTTGAACTTGTATTTGAAATACAAGTTCAAAAAGTGCAATGCAATATTAATTTTCCTAAATGCTGTTGTCCCTCTCATCATAAAATTGTGAATATGTGAATGTTGAGATATTTTAGTAGCATCTCAGAAATAACATTTCTGAAAATTGGGAAGTTTAATTCATTTTTGAACTGTTTTAATCACTGTTACAGTGAATCGAATGGAAACACAAATTATATTATATTACTATTTATTTAGTGTTTATTGCTATGTTAGGCATGTACAAATAAAAGCAATGAAATATTCTTCATTATATATTTAAAAACCTTGTGGGGGAACATTTGCAAAGGATTTTACATTTGCAAATAATGTTTTTGATTAAAATCATAATTCTTCTATGGCATTTCAGAGCAAATACACACACACACGCACAAACACATACTTGAAAATGTGGTTTACAGATACTCTCCAATAGACATAATAAATTTTATTCGGTACAAACTGTATATTATCTCCCCTTACCTAACCCTACCCCTAAACCTACCCATCACACACAACTACAGGCATTTAAAAAAAAAAAAAAAACTTTTTTTAAGCCATTTGGTTTGAGGACCAATGTCATTATACACATTTGTGTCCTCATAAACCATAAATACAAGAATACACACACAAACAAATATATGCATATGTATATGTTTGTGTGTGTGTTTTCATCCAGCCCTAAACAAGATTTTATTCCAGTAGTCTGACTGAGACCGACTGAAAGAAAAATGTTGTAGGAAGGGAAGGATAATTTATTCGATGCATATTTATTCGTCAGCTCATAGAGGGGAAATATCTACACATTCAATCAAAGGAGTTTCTTCCAGTGGAAGATACTTTTGCACACATACTGCTGCACCTGCCTGGCAACACAACTATTCATCATGCCACCTGATCCTGCTGTATTTCTCCCTGCGGAGCTACTGACAAACAGAGAGAGCCATAACTTAATGAGTGTGCTTTTGGCAAAAACTAGGTCACATACACTCACTGTTATGTAAATTAACATACAAAATTAACAAACAAGGCCAGAAAATAATAATGAAACACAAACTGAATAATACAAATATTTAATTACAATTTTCTTGAGCTAACAAGATTACAATTTAAAATAATGGTTTTAAATCATTAAAAACATGTATTCCTGTGATCAAAGCTGTCACATTTGATGCTAAAGAAACATTTCTGATTATTTTCAATGTTGTAAACAGATCATATTTTTATGGAAGCATGCATTTTTGTTCAGGTTTCTTCGATGAACAAGGTTCAAAGAACAGCATTTATTTGAAATAGAAATCTGATGTAACGATATGTAATGTTCTTTTATAGCATGAGATGAACTATCTGCTGTCTTTCATATCACCGCTCAGGAAAGCTTAGTATTATTGACATCCTTTCCATCCAAACTTAGCTAGCTTGTTTTATTTACTTGAAGAATTTCAGTTTGTCCAAATGTAAATTAATTTATATCAGTTATTGTGTAACTTTTAACCCTCCTCATTCCCTCAGGTCATTTTGACTCGTAAGTGGGAGTGGGACTTTTGTTGTGGGTCAATTTGACCCTCATAGGAATGAATGGAATGCGAGGAATAAAAATGTCTACACGTTTTTCTGAATGCATACTGAAGAGAAATGACTTTAGGACCCAGTGGAACAGCTCATTTGCTCCATATAGAGCTACAAGTTCATCTAGTGGCAAGAGTCATGAAATATCATGTTATGTTATCTTTTTTCCACAAGAGGTCGGCAAAGACACCCAATGTAAGATATTCTGAGCTGAATTAAAAGGGTTATGCATGAAACTGTGAGTTATTTTGAATTTAAGTTGAAAGAAAGTGCTTAAATTTATATTTATTATTTATTTATTGATAAAATCTAGTAATTTATAGGTAAATAGAATAAAAAAAATAACCAAAATGAAATAAAATAAGCTTTCTGGACAAAAAAAGAAATTAAGTATAATTTTAGGGCTTCGGGTCATTTTGACTCGCAAGGGAAGGATGAGGGTTAAACAAAGAGAAATATACAGTTGTGGTTTACAAACTGATTCATTCATAAATTAATTTGCAATAACATGCCAGATGCATGTAATAGAAGTTTGCAGGTCTGATCACTGTGTTGTTTTATGTACAGTACATCCACTAAGACATTATACTGCATCTTGTCTAACAGGAAATGATGCTGATGAGTCTCTGCTGTCTGGAGCTGCAGTTGGAACAGAAGTCTATGATGAAGGGCAAGAACAGTAAGAACATCACAATCAGTCAGACGTTTGTGTTGTGTTTGACATCAGGCAGTTCAAAACCAAAAGTAATCACAAAAATGTCATGTGCTTGTATGATTTACAGTGTCTCAGAGGAAGAACATGTCTGCTTCAGGAAGGGATTTTGGGGACGTGAATGGACCAGAGACCCGCTTTCAGTCGGATTTATTCCTTCTGACCATGGCCTCGTCTCAGAGAGATCTGTTCGGAGACGACTGGCTCTCCTTTGCCGTTAGAGTTCACTGGCTTAAAGCACGACACCTCGCCTTTCAGGCAAGAGAGCTCTGTTATTAGAGACGCAGACATTTTTATATTACATCATTTATTATGGTTCTTCATAAAGGTGTTGTGTGCTAGTAAGACACATTTGATTGTCTTGAGTTGTGCTAACTCAGTTATAGATGTGAGAAATAACAGGTTACACTGTATACATGTGTGTTAATGTGCTGTTTTAGGGTGACATGGAGGAGGCACTGGAGTGTTATGACATGTGTGTCGGCCTGCTGAAATGTCAAACAAGTGAAATGGAAAAGATCACCTTTCTCCTGCCCAACCTCAGCATGGATAATGCCATCTCTATAGAGGAGGTACAGTACAAATTAAATAAATCCCTCAAGACCCTGTAACCTCTGAGAATTCATAGAAGAGCCCAGGGCTGATCATTTATGGCAAAAATCATAATCACGATTATCTTGGTCAATAGTGAAATCACGATTATTTAACACGATGGGTTGGTGATATGATCAAAGTCTTATTTCATGATATGAGTCATTTTAAATTGTACAATTATCAATACTTCAGCAAAAACTAGTACTAGGTTAATTAATGAAAGTAAAATGTCCTCAAAACCATTTAAGAAAACAAGTAAACAGTCAGCAATACAATAAGAACAAAGAAACGAATTACAAACAAAACAAAAAAAATACAAATTAAATTAACAGTGCTTTAGGTTTTTCAGAAATTGAATAAAGTAATCAAATGTAAAATAACACTGCTGTATACATTAAATATAGACTAATCCATATTTAAAACTACAAAAGTTATTAATTTAAGAGCAGTGAGTGATTTTGTCTTTTGTCGTTTGATTAACTATAATGACTGCATCAGAAAAATTAGGCCGCTGTCACTTAAAGAGCTGCACAGATAAAATACACTGATACACACACACGCTCTTTCTCAGTGATTTGTAATGAAGTGTACCGCCCCTTTAAGAAACACTTAACTTTGGACGCGTTCTCTCCTCGCTCATGTTGGCTTACGGAGCAATTTCACGATTTAAGTCATCATACAGTAACCAGCAACTAGCTTTCATAAAGCGTGCGTGCCTCTCACTCTAGGCTGGTCGCAACTCCCTAACACTATGGTTGATATGACGGGAGTCACACGCGTGACGCATGGAGACAGGACTTATTATTCGCCTTGGCCAATCACATTGACAGGATAAAAATAAACATAATGTAGCGACTGCAGGTTTATGGAAAATAGCTCAGTAAAAGTACCGATACAGCACTTAAAATGTACTCAAGTAAAAGTAAAAGTACACTGTTTTTAAACTACTTTAATAAAGTACAATTCCTGAGAAAAACTACTCAATTACAGTAATGAGAGTATATTCGTAATTCGTTACTTTACACCACTGCAAATACCATCATATGCTTGCAGATATGTAGGAAACATGCTAAATTCACCTACTTCTTTCGTGTCAGAATGTCTGTTTTTGTTTTGGTCTGTGCAAAACCGCACGTTGCAAGTGTACCCAATAGTATTTCGACACCCCATGTTGCCAGTTGGCGGAAAACATTGCTACCAGCAAACAAACCGGGTCAGAGATCACAGATTCTACCCGACCTAAATAGCTTCACCTTCAATCTAAAAAAATCTCTGAACGAGAGCAAACGTGGATAAATCAACTCATCAACTTACAAACTGATGCCTTGTTCTATTTATGACGTACTGACATGAAGGACAAATGCTTTGCAACGGTTTCTTTGTCACGTCCAGTATAGACAGCACAAAGGTTCTTAGAGGAAGCAAAATGGTTCTTCTATGGCATTTCTTTGAAGCCCCCTTTTTTAAAACCTTTTATTTTTAAGAGTGTACATTTGATGCTGGACTAAAACTTTTTTTCCCAATGTCCCTCGAAGGATCTATAAATGGCAAAAAAGTATATGGTGTCCTGCCTGCACTTTTCATTTTGTATAAACGTAGGAGCTTTTGCAGCTTAGTTTCCAACAAAGTAGTCTGGGTGAACTTGGAATAGTTTGTGCTATGAATGCTAGACTATGTCTGCATTGTAGATCAAACTTGATTTTAAATGAGCAGGGCTCCAGTTTTGCATGATATGACCCAATTAAGTATAGAAAAATATCGGATGTTGTCTCCTCATTGCTCTGTTTAGATTGAGAAGAAGTTGAAGTCTCTAGAACGATGTCAGTCTCTAGAGGAGATCCAGAGACTGTTTGACGCGGGAGACTACCAGTCTGTGGTGCGTTTACTGCAGCCCACACTGAGCTTCGGCCACGGCTCGGCACGACTGAAACCTCTGGATTACATCAGCTCTGCCCCTGAGAGACCAGCACAGCTGCTACTGCTGCAGGTAAAACACACAAGCATTCTCCTTAAAGTGCCCCTATTATGCTATTTTAAAGGCTCCTTTTATTTTGGAGGTCTCCTACAACAGGTTTACATGCATCAAAGGTCAAAAAACACTTTAATTTTCTCATAATATACATGGCACATCACCACATTTTTAAATGATTCTCAAACGACTAGACAGATGAATCAGTCTCTCTAAATCCTTCCTTTCCACGAGCCAACTCTGCTCTGATTGGTCTGTTGTGATTGGTCTACCGTGTACAATGCCCGTTGAAAACAACACCCATTACCATAACTGAACTTCAGCGTTGATTTTACCATATCAATCCGAGCGCGAGTCAGATTATGTAACATTGGAAGAACTAGTTATTCAACCAGAACCTCCATCGCAAGGACGACTTGAGCAGGATGTTTCTCAGTGATACACTACTCATTTTTGAGGTACATTTTGAGATGTTGCAGCTGTAATTCCTCACCATCAGCATCAACAAGAGTACATCGGTCAATAAACCCATGTGTATATTTAAAATTTATTGCGGTGCACATGTGGGAACTGTATCAATAGTGCATACGTTAGCCGTGAATGACTAATGTAACAAATGTTTGTTAAACAAGTCTTGCTCCTTCCTTCATCTTTACTCAAAGTAGTAAAAACGACAGACAATCTGCATTAATAGACACAGTTTTAGGTAATAGTGGCCCACAGCTGATGAGCAGAAGTATTTCAGTAAGACAGAAATAACGTGAGTTAGCCGGAGACCTACACAATATAAAACACTAAACTATGGATTTTGAACACCCGGTAGAAAATGTATACATCAATAATTATTCATACTTACAGGTTGTGATTCGGAGGAGCTGCTGGTCCAAATAAACTGAGTAATGACCCATTTTTCACGGTGAAGCGTTTTGTGAATTCCTCTTTGAACTGAGATTTGAGTAAAATTACCTGTTTGAGGGCGGGACAAGTTGTTCAAGCGGTTCAGAGTCGATTCTTTCTTTTGGGAGACAATACATTTATTGTGCACTTTATTGTGTTGACTTTGCAACTTTGCAGAATGTTTACAATCACAAACAGCTGTATTACACATTGTTTGAATAGGAATATTCGAAAAACCATAATAGGGGCACTGTAATTTTCTGATAATATACATGGAAGCATTACCTCTATTCTCACAGTATCTGAAACGGTTCGATAAAGGATTCGGTCTCTAAGCCGCTCCTTTCTGGGAGCCTGCTGTGCTCTGATTGGGCAGATGGCCCAGGTTGTTGTGATTGATTGAACGCTTAAGGACCCTATATACTCATTCTTCGCTTGGGGTAAACGGTATTAATTTTGGCAGCAAATTTTGACTTAGTTTAGTCATAGTCTTTTGACTAAAATGCCATTTAGTTTTAGTCATATTTTAGTCACCTGAATTGTTTTTAGTTTTACTCGACTAAATCTACAGTAGATTTAGTCTCCTAAAATCTAATGAGTTTAGATAAATTGTAATACATTAAGCATTTAAGCATTACATAACCGACTGTCACTTGAACTGACATTTTGACATAATTTTGTTTTTGACATTAAAAATACACGAAAGAGAGCTCAATTAACTTTTGTTTGTTTTTATAAAAACATCTATATAGTTTTTATAACTTTGTATTTCTGTTTTAGTTAGTAGGCCATATCAGGTTAAGCTAAAGCTTCAAATAGGTTTGTTTATTTATTTTTCTAATTTCAGTTAACATTTATTTAATTTAAAGTAATGAAGATTTTTTTAATGGTTTATGTTAAAGCAGCACTAGGTAACTTTTCAACCTTCATAATATATTTTCAAAACTCTTGTGATGATACATCGACTTACAATAGGTTGAATGACACGTCTGCCATAGCCTGACGGGGTCTGTATCGTTTTTAATCGTACTTTTAAACTTCGGGTTTCGGGTAGTAACCCGAGAACAAAAAGAACTACAAAATTAGACTGCTTTACGGCATATACGTCACTTCCACCACCATCCCCACTTCCTTAAATTCGGACGTGCGTGAAAAAATCGCTCGCAAATCATTTGTTTGCCGAATGTTATAGTCATGGCCGAAGCAGCACAGAAAAATAAGAAAGCAAAGGTTTTGTCTGAGGAAAGCAAAAAGAGGAAACGAGAAAGTGATCGGATTAAAGGCAGGACGAGGATCAACATTGGGCCAGCGTTTGCTCGCGGGTGTGAGCTGGAGGAGGAGGGGCTACATTCTTGCAAGTAAATACGTAATACATACAAAATCATATTTTAGGATACCTAACATGTCTGTGATATTGGTTTATTTGTCTTTCCTCAAGCTTTAATGCAAATCGATTTTTCGAATTTGCAGATTCATCTATGGTAGCTTGATATTATAATATTGACGATATATGGTTATTACCTACCACTCAAACATTGAATTGAAGTATCATATAGATTCCGTAAAACGGGAACCAATAGACTAGGCTACTATAATGACGCTGGCTTGTAAACGTGAGCATCGCGATCATTTGGCGTTTGAAAAAAATAAAACCCATGAAATTGTATTCATATGACATGCTGAAACATATGCCACTGTACCTGGGATGAAGACATTTCACACGCGACGCAAGCAGAACACCTGAATTTGAACTCCTGCAGTGTTCAGGGCTATCATAGTTGTCATGTCAACAAATGCACGTGCGATGCATCCCCTGATGTAGAGTGACCGTTTACGACAGTAGTAGAGGACAATACTGTTTCACAACTGTAGGGGGAGCCCGAGAGCAAAAGTTACCTAGTGCGGCTTTAACTATTATACTTTATTGAATATGTGTCAAATACTGGTCTTTCCTCCTGACTATGAATTAAATGGGAATTAAATTAAATACAGTTTATTGTGTAACCAAAAATGAATATATAATGTATGACTTTTAATTATAAACAAGCTCGAAATACACATTGACTCTTATTTTGAAATGTCTGCGCCTTACTATTACAGACAGATGAGGGAGATAAAATATGCATTGTTACAACCGTCTAAAACATATTACTATATAAACATCGTAAAGTAAACATTGTCATTATTCATCAGCATTAGTTCATAAACAATTGCCTGGCATAAATGTGCGCTATTCATTGATTGTGAACCGCTCTTTAGCGCTGTACTGGGGATGTGTGAGCCTGTAGAACAGCGGTTAGATCAGCACATTACAACTCAAATGTTAGACAGGGCATCAGTTCTGACTGGATCTCTTCCCTAATCGTCCCTCCCTGACATTTTCGTCTCGTTTTTATTTGTTGGTGAAAATGAGTAAGTTTTTGTCATCCAACACTAGTTTTTATTTAGTTATCGTCTCGTTTTCGTCAGGGAAAAAAGGTTGTTGCCGAAAATTGACACAAATTATTTCAACAAATTGAAAAAAAAAAAACACTGGGGCAAAAAGAAGTTCAAAATACGTGGCCAGCGATATACTGTTAGCGAACATCCCGATGCCGCCCACACTGCTGAGTGCGGCGTTTAGATGAATGTGTAAATGTATGCTGCAAAAATGACAGCGGTGAAAAAACAGCAGTTAAGAAAGCATCTGATCATAGTGATGTGAATCTTTTTGCACCAGCTCTGCAATTCAGCCCTTCAGTCACGTCACGTCACATCACATTTATTTATAAAAAGTACGCAATTTTGCTCTGGCAAGCTGTTTCAAACTCCCAAACAGAACACAAATCGTTTTGGCCTGATTTAGTTCGAAATGACGTCACAACAGTTCGTTCTTTGATTGTGCTAGAAGTATATTGAGGCATTTACACCATGTCTCGGAAACCAAACGCTCCTTACCAAATCTGAATTTCAGCTCTGGATCTTCTTCAGAGCTTGATACACGCCGCTACGAACTGCAACGATGGCATTGGTTTAACTACAGTGTTTGAGGGCGGGGCACAGTAGACATTGTTCACGGGCAGCCAATGAAAACCATAGACTTGTGTTATACATATTTGTTACATGATAACATAGGTTTGAAAACAGGGCCGTAACCACCATAGACATTGAAATTATTGCACGGCTCTGCTGCACTTCATTATGTTGCATGTCCTAATGTTGCTGTTAGGATGACAAAAAGGTTTAAAAGTTATAGTCTGGTTTGCCTCAGTGGTCTAACAGCGCGTCAATCTATCGCTTAAAGGTCCCGTTTTTCGTGTTTTTTTGAAGCTTTGATTGTGTTTACAGTGTGCAATATAACATGTGATCATGTTTCGCGTGTAAAAAAACACAGTATTTTTCACACAATTTACTTATCTGTATACTGCTGTTTTCACTGTCCTCAAAACGGCTTGAAAGATTTCCCTGTTCTATGAAGTCCCTCCTTCAGAAACACGTAACGAGTTCTGATTGTGCCAGCGGTTCCCGTGTTGTGATTCGACAGCAGCTTAGCGCACGCAGAGCGCACGTTACCGGAAAGGTCACGCCTCTTACCATAACGGGGATGCATGCGCTCAATGATCTCTAAGTACAGCGTCGCTGGGAAAGCCAAACAAAGGTGACTTGACTCCGGGATGAAAATAACAGCGTCTCGACGACATGGCGACAAACAAACTATACGAACGCAACCGCACGCAACACTTCCTATTCTCCACGCGGGAGCAGCAAGACCACGCCCCCTTTTTCGCGTGTTCTTGTGGGCGGAGGTTAGTCGACATACTGCTCTACTGACGTAATTAAAGCAGGAAATACCAGGATGTAGTCCTAACCGGCCGTTCGCTGTAGGCTTTGAAAGGGAACTTCTGTTAAATAAAATATCTCGCTTGGCATTGAACTTTGAGCTTTATAATTTTACAGGTATTATAAATGCTCTAACAGCAACATTACACACTAACTAAAGTTTGAAAAATGGGATCACGAAGAACAGGACCTTTAATGCCGTAGCGGAGAGAGACTCTATTCTGTCCGGTGAAATCACAAAACAAAATGCAAACAAACGTGTCCCTGCTCTTAATATATAATCATTGATGAACATCTTTGACACGGTTTACAAAAATTCTACCACTAGAGAATTCGAATGTCAACAGCAGATCAATGTATTTATTCACTAATGCGAAGAATCTAGGGACCTATAATACATTTGATGCAAGTTAATGCAAATATTGCTTGCAAATAGTCCCAAAAGGATTATTTCCCAACTAGAATTACACCTAAAATTTCGTTCACTGTTCTGTTTCTTTATGCTTTATATAAATAAATAAAAATAATTGGTCCCCCCAATGTTTAAGACATGGTTACGGCCTTGTTTGAAACAGGACGTGAGACTGGAATTACTGACTAACTCATTTCAGGCCGTTCAGAATAGTTTTTTTTCTTTTTTGAAGACGATAACTCCATTTATCTGCACTTTGATATTTAAAACTTTGCAGACCTTTTACATATACAAACAGCTGTATTACACACATACATGAAAGGTCAAATCAGAAAAACAATAATTGGGACATTTTAACAATTTCTGGAAAGCCTGTATGTATAATCCATTGCAAAGTTATTATTAATACATTATAAATAATTTATAATACATAATATTTATTTATTTATGTAGCTAAGACTCATAATGTAATAACCCAGGAATTAATGCAAAATAAAACCCTTCATGATGATTCAAGAGTCCTTCACTTCACATCTGGGGTCCTGATCACTCTGTCAGGGTTTATTTTGTGATAATGACCGGCTGACTGTACTTTATCCCTTACAAACAGTATAATAAATCAAAAACATGATAATTTCAAGTGTTGTGGTGTATGAAGTGCTATGTTATTTAAAGCAAGACACTACAGACAAACAATTTTTTCATGCAGAAGTCTAGATTTAGTGCTAGTCTTTTTCAGAATAGTGGAAAGAAAACATCCAAATTAAAACTTTTAATTTTAGTATTTTAATTACAGCATATATCTTCAAAGGCCGTTTCTCAAAATGAGTCAGAAATATCCACAGAACATTTTAGTACTAAAAACATGGTGAAAATAGTTTTGGACTGCCGACAGTATTTTCTGATGTATGCAGTGATTCCAAAATACCCTAATGCAACTCTAATATGTCAACAAATTGAAAGCTGAAAGTTTTTTTCAAACTTCTTAAGCATCAAATCATCATATTAGAATGATTTCTGAAGGATCATGTGACTCTGAAGACTGGAGTAATGATGCTGAAAATTCAGCTTTGATCACCGGAATAAATTGCATTTTACAATACACCAATCAGGCATAACATTATGACAGGTGAAGTGAATAACACTGATTATCTCTTCATCACGGCACCTGTTAGTGGATGGGATATATTAGGCAGCAAGTGAACATTTTGTCCTCATAGTTGATATGGGTTAGAAGCAGGAAAATGGGCAAGCGTAAGGATTTGAGCGAGTTTGACAAGGGCCAAATTGTGATGGCTAGACGACTGGGTCAGAGCATCTCCAAAACTGCAGCTCTTGTGGGGTGTTCCTGGTCTGCAGTATCTATCAAAAGTGGTCCATGTATGGAACAGTGGTGAACCGGCGACAGGGTCATGGGCGGCCAAGGCTCATTGATGCACGTGGGGAGCAAAGGCTGGTTGGGTCAGGGCTGTTTTGGCAGCAACACAATAGGTCATAATGTCATGCCTGATCGGTGTATATTCAAAATAGAAAACAGCTATTTTAAATTTTAATAATATTTCGTAGTATTACTGTTTTTACTGTATTTTTGATCAAATAAATGCAGCATTGGTGAGCATTTGAGAGTTCTTTCAAAAACAAATCTTGTAAAACTTTTGAACGGTAGAGTATAATGCATATAATTAGGCATTATGAATACCTTTATTCTGCAATATATACAGGCTTCAAGTATAAGTGTTACTGGATTGTCTCCCAGACATATCTGTGGATCAGTTGGATTCATATCAGAGCTCAAAATGATAGAGCCAGCATGTTAAAAGCTGGTTATTATTGGAATAATGACTATCTTTACTCAAACTGTGCGATATCCCATTTGTTTTAAATGTGACATGCTTGACCGAGCATTTCCTAAACCCTCAATTCTACAAGAGTGTGGCGTTTTCAAGACACTTAACCTGTTGACTCCTCATCCGTCTTTGTTTTTTTTCTTTCTCTCTCCAGAGTTCCCTGCTGCGTCTGAAAGACTTCAGCTCCTGCTTTGAGACATCTGAAGTGTCTCTCAACGAGGCCATGCAGCACTTGAACTCTACATTACCCAGCACCCCCTCTGCCAAGGAAGAGTGGGTTTCCACCATCACGGCCCTGCTGAAGGGCATCGAAAGCTGCATCACTGACAAGCCTGAGCTGCTCTGTCACACCCCGCGCTCCGCAAACCTGCCACGCCTCGCCAACAACCTCATACAGGTCAGTGTGGATTAACGGGAGCGTGTTTGTATCTACATGATCACGTTCCTCAGTTTCTTACTGCTGTGTGTGTTTCTGTTCTCTAGTTGATAGCCAACAGCATGGTCTTACCTGATGACCCCAAAGAGGTTCATTTCTCATCACTGTTGCCATGGATTCTGCTGTACCACCTCATCAAACAGGAGGAGGCAGCGTTTGACTGCATGCTGCGGCAGCACATCACAGACGAGGATGACGATGGTACGAATACAGAAAGAGCCATTAAACAGGGCTCAACACTAAAGATTTCTTCTATTTTTCTAGTCGGGCCAGTGGTTACATTTTTTTAAATGGGCCCCGCACGCACACACACCACACACACACACTTATTAGCTATTGTTTTTGTTGTTTTTTTACCCATGTAACCTTGTATTCATATAAATAAGGTTATGACACCAACATTTTAGGTACCAGGGAAATTTGACAATTCCGATTTCGATACCAAAGCAAACCTTATTAAAGACAAGTGAACAGTCAGTAATTAAATAAGAGCAGATGGAATGTAATAAAACTTTTTGATGGCGGCTCCAGAAAGATTACAATGCCAATGCACAACCCACGTAAAGAAGATAACTCTACTAATAACTGCAATTTCAGGGTTCAAACAGAGATGGCGACAAATAGGCAAAACTTATGGACTGCCGCTTTAAAAACCCATAAACTTTCGTGATGATGCAGGACTGGCCAGATCGTAACATTGACAGATCTGTTAACTGTCTCGAGATTCTTAAACTTCTTTATCGGTATTATCGAGCCCTGTTTAAAGGTACACTGAGTACTTTTTCCCCCCAAAATTAACAAAATACATCAATCCTTCCAAAAAATTTTTTTTGTCTTACCCTGATTTACTATGGTAAGCCTGTTAAAGGTGTTTATATTTTAGAACGGTTGGGATGGTTTTCATGGGAAATTGCGTACATGTGTCACTCCCCTGTGCGTGTCTCATCATTATACTGCGTTCACACCAAACGCGAATAGAGCGTCAAAATCGCGTCTACCGCGTCTAGTTGGACGCTTGAACATTTTGAATCCATTCGCGCGTCTACAGCGATTTGGACGAGCGTGTAAATTGAGCATTTGAAGCGAAATAGACGCGCGTTCAAGGCGCTCCAGGAGAAATATGTCATAAAACACCACTCTGCCTATTTTCCTTTTTCATTAAAAATATATATTAAGCATTAAAGGGATAGTTCACCCAAAAACAAAAATTTGATGTTTTTCTGCTTACCTCTAAGGCATCCAGGATGTAGGTGTCTTCGTTTCTTCAGGAGAACACAAATTAAGATTTTTAACTCCAACCGTTGCTGTGTGTCACTCATATAATGCTTGTCAATGGGGTCTAATTCTATTAGAGTAAAAAAAACATGGAGAGACAACTTAATTAAATTAAAGAAATTAAACCCAGCGGCTCGTGACGACACATTGATGTCTTAAGACACGAAACGATCGGTTTCTGAGAGAAACTGAACGGTATTTATGCAATTATATCACCTCATATCAGACGAATGTCTTAGGCTCTCCAGACTGCCATCACTTCCCGTGAGTGAGGTCAAAATTCCGGCCGGGTCATAGATATGTATACGTAGATTCCTCATTCGAGCGATCCACGCAGGCACTAATGAGGTATCTATGTATATATCTATGACTTTTTTACGCTATTTGAGCATCATAGAAAACTAGGGATGCACCGATGTATCGGCCGCCGATATTTATTAGCTGATTTTTTTTAATCAATTTACAACCATCGACATATCGGCTATATCATGAGAGAGGCCGATATAACAAACCGATGGTTTATTAATGAACTGCGTGAGGGCACTGAGCTGTGTAATGTCTGCTGCATAATCCACGATTATATGTAATATTCCTGCTGCGCTGCTGTCTGTGTTTTAATGTTTATCAAACAACAAAAGATAAATAAATCTAATAAATTAAAAAAAGAAATCGCTCACTACTCTTGACTAAACTTTCATAAGGATTCATTTCCGCGATGCGGGCAACGCAGACAGAAGTGGTGTGGTTTTTGGTGAAGCGTACTAAAATAAATATCATCACCTAAGTACATTAGCCCACTTCTTCTTGACGCTTTTTCCTGATGATTTATAAAACAATTACTCCGAGTCGCCCTCTGTTGTTTCAAAGAATAGCACAACGGCGAGCGCATCAAGTATAAACGCCTCGTCCGTTTGGGGAGGAGCGCGCGCAGTCAGCGGAGGCTCGCGCTGCAGAGCCAGGCGAAAGTATAAACAAGGCTTAAGGTGTTTGGTGTAAGGTATAACAGATAAATTGCCATATGGAGCTCCTTAACAGAGTTCATTGTAAAGCATTATCTATTGTAAAGGGTCATGTTCATCCGCACAGTCACGCAGAGCCAAAGCACAACCAAAACTGTGTTCTTCCGCAAAATGCCCGTTTTGTTACCTTACCTTAGAGGGCCAGTTGTTACATGGTGCAACTTTAAGTATAGTGATAACCTTAGTGTGTGTTAGTATTTGACAGTGTTGATGACCCATGTGTTTGTGTTCTGTAGAGGATGACACTCCACTGCTGCCCTCCTCACTCATGCTTCTGAACACAGCACATGAATACCTGGGCCGTCGCTCCTGGTGCTGCAACTCTGATGGCACTCTGCTCAAATTTTTTGTGAGTGATTTCAGTTTCAAATAAATGCTCTTCTTTTTAGCATCAACTTTGATAATTCATCAAAGAATCTTGAAAAAAAAAACAAGTGTTTCCATACAAATATGAAGCATTAATATTCAGAAGTGTTTCTTGAGCGGTAAATCAGCATATTAGAATGATTTCTGAAGGATCATGTGACACTGAAGACTGGAGTAATGATGCTGAAAATTCAGCTTTGATCACGGGAATAAGTGACATTTCACAATATATTAACAGAAAAGTTACTTTTAATAATATTTCACAAAATTACTGTTTTACTGTATTTTTATCAAATAAATGTAGCCTTGGTGAGCAGAGGAGACTTGGTTCAAAAACATTTTCAAAATCTTACGAATGGTAGTGTAATTGAGTTAAAAAGGGCAACATTTAGCTAAATATTTTGCCTTAAAAAAAATAAAGCCTTGTGCTGTCTAATGATTGTGCATCTGTTTTTTCAGGTACGTGTACTGCGGGAGAAGCTCTCACGACAGGAGAAGCTGCCATATAAAGAGGATCTGGAGACGGCACTTGAGCAGTGTTTCTTCTGCATGTATGCTTACCCGAGCAAGAAGAGCAAAGCCCGATATCTGGAGGACCATTCTGCCCCACAGGTAACAACACACACACACACACAAACAAACACACACACACGCAAAGAAAATATGGTAAAACACAGCCGTATCATTTGTCAATGGTATTTATTTATTATTATTAGCACCAACAATGCGCCTGAACACACCTGGTTTTCAGACCAGCACACCCATGGGCGTGAGTGCATTTGCTATTTAAACAACGTGGCGCTGGACGTGAAAATTACAACTGTGTTGGGCTGTAAATGGCAAAAAACACTTGTCGCGCATGGCTTTGCATTCCGTTGGGTGTATGATAGGGCCCCTAGTGTTATACTTCAAGTGAATTTGAAGAATGAACTAGTGTTACCTCATTTTGAACAAAATCAGGCCAAAACTAAGTTCATTTCGTATTCGTTTCAGGAGTTCTTTCCGGAAAAGTTTGCTGTAATGTATGTGTATGCTGTAATAAGTAGGTGTGTCTCTGAGACTCCGCCTTCTTTGTCATGGAATTCTTCAAGCACCGCTCTCCTGTGACTCTTATCTCGCTCTATATACTTTGTGATCACAAAAATTTTCTGCCCACTAAACAGCACAGAATAATGCATCATAAACAACTGCGATTGTCATGCTATACTTGTTGGAAAAAATAACTTTTTACTGCAAACGAAGCTATTACTGATGTTTCTTTCTGCTACTAAAAATGTGTTAATAGTGTTGAGTTCAGATACTTCAGTATCGTAAGTAACAAGACTCCATATTCTCCTGTGCACACTCTCATTTTATGTCTCAAAGATATAAGAAGCTTTAAAAATAGGGAATGAGCTCTGTCCCCGAGCTAATGAAGGTAGGTGGGTGTTGGATATGGCGTGTTGGCGGTCTGATTCAGCAAGAATTCAGTGATTGATTATCTTTTGGCAGCAAGAGTCGCATTGATCATTTAGCCACCCACACACTCCCATTATGCAGGACTGCTCTGTACACAGGGAATGCTGTACACACCATCAAAGTATAATACCGAGGTGTTCTGTGTTTATTTCTGTGTCTGGAGGAAACCGATTGTGTAGATGCTGCTTGTGTTTTTGCAGGCAACTGGCAAATATCTAACTGTGCTTAGATTGTGGAGCTGTGCGGGACAGCGCCATTTTAGCAAAAGGGAAAAACAACCACAAAATCAAAGTAAATGTTGCTGATTTTTGGTTTTTAGCTGTGGTTATTATGATATGCATGCTTCTAAGCAATTTTTTATCTATACTTTGCAGTAGGGAATAGAATACATTTATCCTGTAGGTAAAATCAAATCAACATTTCTCTTGACTTATTTCTGACTTTTGGGGACTTATTCACCGAATCCCCCAGAGTTAAATAAGTCCATACATACAATTCTCATCTCAGTGCGTGCCATAACTCTGTCTGACGCACCCACCGCTAGCCTAGCTTAGCACAAAGACTGGAGGGGAAACGGCTCCAGCTAGCCTACTGCTCAATAAGTGACAAAATAACGCCAACATTTTCCTATTTACATGTTGTGATGTGTATAGTTACATTGTGTACTATGATTGACGGAAAATTAAAAGTTTAGATTTTCTAGGCCGATATGGCTAGGAACTATACTCTCATTCCTGCGTAATAATCAAGGAACTTTGCTTCCGTACCATGAGTGCAGCGGCTCAATGATATTACACAGCGCCTGAAAATAGGCTAACTTCCGTCAACATAACCAACGTGACAATCTTGCTTGCACAGAGAGCGTCCTGGGGACTATTTTCAGGCGCTGCGTAATATCATTGCGCCACTACACCCATAATACGGCAGCAAAGTTCCATGATTATTACGCAGGAATGAGGGTATAGTTCCTAGCCATATCGGTCTAGAAAATCACAACTTTTCATTTTCCGTCGGTCTTAGTACACGATGTAACCATATACTTCACAACATGTAAATAGGAAAATGTTGGCGTTATTTTGTCACTTATTGAGCAGTAGGCTAGCTGGAGCCGTTTACCTCCAGTCTTTGTGCTAAGCTAGGCTAGCGGTGGGTGCGTCACACAGAGTTATGGCACGCACAGAGATGAGAATGGTATGTATGGACTTATCTAACTCTGGGGGACACAGTGAATAAGCTAAAGTCCCCAAAAGTCGTGTTCCTTTAATTTTGCATGAATTTAGTGAGTTGTTGTGCATTCGGATTCATGCAATGGCCTAAATGTGGCGTAATTACATATTCTTTCGGCCTACACTTCAGAATCAGTGTCAGGTAACATGTTACTGGATCCCGGTTTACTGAACAAAGAATCTAGTTTCCATCCATAACTGGTCCTGATTGTCTGAATTTCTCTGAATGAATGAACCAACAGTATAATCTAGTTTTATTCTCTTTATTAACCACATTTTATGTTTCTTTCATTTTTCTGATCCTGCTTTGTTAGTGTTATAAATTCAATCTAATCAGCTCAATTTTTTGGCCTTGTTATAGGCGTTCTCCCCAAAAACATTGACATAATGCCAGTGGGAAAATTGCGTTTTGTGCAGATGGGTAATTGATAATTCTGTCTTTTGTCACCCGTCAGTGTAGTCGAATAGTTCAGATAATGAAAAAAATCTCAGTGCGGAGGATATTATTGCAAGCCTGTTGTTGTGTTCAGATTGCTGTTATTCCTGTGAGGGACAAAAAGAGCCTTTTCTAACTCACAGATTGACAGAAATTCAAGTCTCCCATTTCCCCAGGTAATTCATGTGTGTACAGCACAATCTCCTTGAGGTATACATGCAGTGACAAAATGAATATGGTATAAAAAGAAAGTGACAAAGAGAAAATGATTAAATTATAATTCTATAATTTATGAAGTTATACCAATTTTAATTTATAATTCTAATGAAATTAAAGTAAAAATAGTAAATTTAAGATTTTCTTTAATTATATAAAATAAATGTATACACACACACACACACACACACACACACGCATATTTATATTAATTAATATGAAATTAAAGAAATATCATAAGCAATATTAATGGCAGGTAACATTTTCTCAATTAAAAGGCAGGTTCATTTAATGGCAAAAAGTTAATTTTGGACCAGTGTTGTTATTGTTATAGTGTGTGTTTAAGAGGCACCTTTATTTTCACGCAGAGTCCGTCTATGCATTGCCGCCAACACATGCCTTCTCGTTTAAACTCACCTGACAAAAAGGCCTACCGATGGCCTTTTTGGAACTTGATGGAACTGTCACCGTCTCGAAAAATATCTTCGTTAATCTATTCTCAGAGTTGGGTTGGGAGCTGGGTCTATACTACGCAAGCTTTGATAACTTTCACCTTGATATTTTAGCGCGGATGTATACCTAGCCGATTTGCACTGTAGGGGGCGAGAGAACGAGTCTTCGAATCTGTGTGTATGCCTACTAGTGTTGTCAAAAATATTGATATTTCGATATGTATCGATACTGAAATATCTGAAACGATACGATACTCATTTTCTACAGTATCGATACCAGCTGCGCTCTCCTCTCCGACCGACAGCGAGTTGACACGCACCCGCCTCCTTCCATTCAGTCCGGTTTACCCTCTGAACATTGCGAACGCGTGTTCTGCTGGATTTTTCCTCATGACAGCGTGTTAGTATTGGTGTGACCGGTCTGAATTTCGCGCGGGGTTGCACATAACGTTAATTCTACTAATTCCCGCAGATTTCGCTCTCGCATCTGAAGCGCACACACACATACCGTAATAAAGCCACCTCTGACATACAAGTGCAAAAATGAGCTCCTTTTTCCAGCTTATTAATGGTCAAATACACTCAAAAATGTCTCAATGCCCATCTTGGTGAGTTTTAACGTAAACACAGTTGTAACCAGCTCACAGGAACAGTGTTTGGGATCCATGCGTGCGTCAGGTCTTAAAGGGACAGAAGTTATTTATTATTCAAACTACAAAAAGACAAACGATCACTTACGAGCACACATAATTCTGAATGCCTTTGGCAGAATTCAAATGAGCCATTTTAATCTAGATTAATCTAGATTAAAACAATGAATCTATGCCCACCACTAATATAAATATATAAATATATATATATATATATATATAAAATTAGAATAAAACATTTGTTGAAATAATTAAATTTAAATAAAAATAAAGCTAAATAAATATATTATAAAATGAATAAAATCTGAAAGAAGTATAAATAATACTAAATTAACACTGTTGGACCCCGCTTACATGGTGCTATCTCTCTTTCTGCCTCTTTCCATTTATCTTCAATGTCATCTCTGATCTAGGTGGAGCTTCATTGGAGCGATGCCATCTTTATGTTTGAGTACTTTAAGCCCAAAACCTTGCCAGAGTTTGACAGCTATAAGACCAGCACTGTGTCAGCTGACCTTGCCAACCTGCTTAAAAGGCTTTCTGGAATAATCCCACGCAATGACGGCCCCACACTCTCCGTAGACGACGTGTCTGCCTATATTGAGGGAGGTGCTGTCAAGGTATGAGCTCAATGACTGTCGTCCGTTCCTCAAGATCTGTTTTTTTCTGTTCATCTTTCACTTAAAACTTTTCTCTTTGTCCAAGGTGCCAGCGCTTCCGGAAGGAGCTTCCCCGGCGCCCCCTGTGGTGAACGAGCTGTACTACCTGCTGGCGGACTACCACTTCAAAAACAAAGAGCAGTCTAAAGCCATCAAGTTCTACATGCACGACATCTGCATGTGTCCCAACAGGTCTGCTAAAATTATGCATCTTAACTTTTTTACACGTGTGTTGTTAATTTAAAGGTGCGGTGTGTGAGTTTTAGTGGCGTCTAGTGGTGAGGTTGTGAATTGCAACCGTCTACCACTCACCCCTCCCTTTCGAAGCACATAGAAAAGCTACGGTGTCCGACACAGGACAAAAATGTTGTCGTCGGAGAGAGCAGAGAGTAGCTAGCGCTCTGTAGAGCAGTGTGTGCATTTAGGGCTACTATAGAAACATGATGAAGTCGCAAAATGCCGACTTCACTGTGATGAGACCCGCGGTGTATGCTAATAGAAATGGCTCATTCTAAGGTAATAAAAACATAATGGTTCATTATGCAAGATATTTATACACCACTGAAAACGGTTATTTATATTATATTGCATTTCTGTTAATAGATCCTCATAAATACTACACACTGCACCTTTAAGGCCATAAAAGTAAATATCTCTAATGTCTTAATTGTCATCATATAATTATATTATTTTAAATATCATCATATATCATATAATCATTTCAAGAGGTCTTAAATTCTGCGACTGTAAAACAGGAATTGTGATATGGATTTATGTGAATATTAAACTTCAAAAGGCGATCATTTAATTGTGTGCTGTGCATTTTAAAGTCAAAACGCATCATTGTTGCTATTGTGGCTCACATTTTCAGAACAATTAACAATCAATGAATACTGCACATTTATGCCAAGCGATTGCATATGATCTACCGATCTAATATGACAATGTTTACCATATGGTGTTAATATTATACACATTTTTAAAAAGCACAGCTGCATTTTACAAGGGAATACCAGGGACAGCTATATTTATGCTTTTCCATAAACACACACACACACACACACACACACACACACACACACACACACACACACACACACACACACACACACACACACACACACACACACACACACACACACACACACACACACACACACACACACCATATATATATATATATATATGTGTGTGTGTGTGTGTGTGTATATGTGTATGTATGTGTCTTGTCATGCTTAAATAGTTTAAAAGCTTTTGATTAAATAAGAGCGTGATCATATAATGTAATGCCATCCAAAGGATGACGGGAAAGAGCGGATGCTGTTAATTGTGTTAAATACAGTCCCCTCCAAAAGTATTGGAACAGTGAGGGCTATTCCTTTATTTTTTCTGTAGACTGAAAACATTTGGGTTTGACATCAAACAATTTATATGAGACAAAAGATCAACATTTCAGCTTTTATTTTCATGTATTTACATCTGGATCTGATACACAACTTAGAAGATATAACCTTTTGTTTGAATCCACCCATTTCTCATGTGACCAAAAGTATTGGAACAGATTAACTTAAAATAGATTAAAATAGACTTAATATTTAGTTGAAAATCATTTGCTTGCAATAACTGCATCAAGCCTATTACCCATTGACATCACCAAACTTTTGCATTCTTCTTTTGTAATGCTTTTCCAGGCTTCCACTGCAGCCTCTTTCAGTTGTTGTTTGTTTTGGGGGGTTACTCCCTTCAGTCTCTTTTTTAGCAGGTAAAATGCATGCTCTATAGGGTTTTAGTCTGGAGATTGACTTGGCCAGTCTAAAACCTTCCACTTTTTGCCCCTGATGAACTCCTTTGTTGCTTTGGCACTGTGTTTTGTGTTTACATTTTTCTGTAAATTGGCAGACAACATTTTTCTGTACACTTCAGAGTTCATTTTGCTGCTGCCATCATGAATGAAGATCAATGAGCCCGTCCCAGAAGAAGCCATGCAAGCCCAAGCCATGACATTACCTCCACCGTGTTTCACAGATGAGCTTGTATGTTTGGGGTCATGAGCAGATCCTTTTTTTCTTCAAACTTTAGCCTATCCATCACTTTGGTAGAGGTTAATCTTTGTCTCATCAGTCCATAAAACTTTGCCCCAGAATGTTTGAGGCTTGTCTCTGTAGTTTTTGGCAAATTCCAGCCTGGCTTTCTTATTCTTCTTGCTAATGAGAGGTTTGCATCTTCTGGTGTAGCCTCTGTACTTTTGTTCATGAAGTCTTCTGCGGACAGTAGACTGTGATACCTTCACTCCTGACCTCTTGAGGTTGTTGCTGATGTCACTAACAGTTGTTTTAGGGTCTTTCTTTACAGCTCTCACAATGTTTCTGTCGTCAACAGCTGATGTTTTTCTTGGTCTACCCATTTGAGGTCTGTTACTTAGTACACCAGTGGTTTCTTTCTTCTTCAGGACATTCCAAATGGTTGTACTTGCTATGGTCAATGTTTATGCAATGACTCTGATTGATTTTCCATCTTCTCTCAGCTTCACAATTGCTTGTTTTTCACCCATAGACAGCTCTCTGGTTTTCATGTTGGTTACACGTCTAACTATAAATGCAGTCTGCACAGGCAAAACCCAAATCTGAAAATAAGTGCAGACATTTAGTGCTATTTATTGTTTGAATAATCAATGTAATAGGACACACCAGGGCAACAAAACACACCTGTCAGTCACATGTTCCAATACTTTTGGTCACATGAGAAATGGGTGGGTTCAAACAAAAGGTTCTATCTTCTAAGTTGTGTATCAGATCCAGATGTAAATGCCTGGAAATAAAAGCTGAAAGATTGATCTTTTGTCTCATATAAATTTTTGGATGTCAAACCCAAATGTTTTCAGTCTACAGAAAAAATAAAGGAATAGTCCTCACTGTTCCAATACTTTTGGAGGGGACTGTATATTAAACATGCTAAACTGAAAAACATTTTCACATGCGTTAACGCGTTAATTTTGACATAGCCCTACAGTATATGTTTATAAATAAAATAATTTATAATTTTTACTCATTCCTTTTCTTTAAAAAATGGTTTAAAGGCTGAAATATGAGGTTTCATTTTATACCAACTTTTTATTTTGTCAAAGCCTGTATTATTTAAACTGTAAAGTTCTGAAATAAATCATTGTTTTTATAGGCCTTTTATGGTTTATATATTACCATAGAGTTACTCTAACCTGCGAATATGTTATTATTTGTACAGGTCATAAAAAAGGTCTTAAAAAGCCTTACATTTGAACCTTGCAGATACTCTATGAATGCATACAGCTATACTGTCTCTCCATCTCTCATGTAGGTTTGACTCATGGGCAGGCATGGCACTGGCACGTGCCAGTCGCATCCAGGACAAGTTGAACTCTAATGAGCTCAGGAGTGATGGACCCATCTGGAAAAACTCTCTGGCTGTGTTGACCTGTTTCAAAAGGGCTCTGGAGATAGATGGCTCCAACCTCTCCCTATGGATCGAGTATGGTACCATGTCCTATGCCTTGCACTCCTTCGCTTCCAGACAGCTCAAACAGTGGAAACGCGAACTTCCCCTGGACTTGATCAAACAGGTACTTCTGTTTGTATAAATCAAGATGAATTACAAAACAACACACGAGTGTGTGCTTTAGCAACAAGAAATAAGAGACTCAATTTCTGTTTGTTTGTGTTTATAGATGGAAGAGCGCAGAGACTCAATGTTGGAGACGGCATCGCAGTGCTTTCATAGCGCCTCTCGCTGTGACGGCGACGAGGAGGAGTGGCTCATTCACTACATGCTGGGAAAGATTGCAGAGAAGCGCAAATTGCCGCCCAAAGACTACCTGCAGCTGTACAAAAAGGTGATCATCTAGGCTATGGCTGGCCCGGTGGATAATCTGATTGGCTATTGAGAATGTGTGTCATCTGTCGCCATGGTTGATTCAATCTGACATGGCAATAGTTCAATGATACAGTTTGAGAATGATTAGGACATTCTTTGACATAGGTGTGCTGTCAGTCAATTGACTGCAAATTCACCTTCAGGTCTGGCTCCGTTCTGGTATGTATTTGTCATCATTCAGTCAGTTCCTGGTGAATATAATGTAGAATCATATATGAAACATGTAAAGCCGTTGATGGTGTAAAAGCGGCTTCTGAATTGCCAACAGTCAGACACATCTCATTACAGCCTTTGTGTCATATTTCTCCAGTCTGCACACTACCTGCACGAGGAGGCAGCCAGATACCCACGCAAAATCCACTACCACAACCCGCCCGACCTCGCCATGGAGGCCTTAGAGGTATGTAGTGGCAAAAGCAATCTCTTTTGCTCACCAAGGCTGCATTTATTTGATTAAATATTATTACAATGTATTTTATTATTTGAATATTTTGTTAATGCTTTCTATTTTAATATATTTAAACTATTTCTCTGATGGCAAATCTGAATAAGGGAATTTATATTCTTTCAACTTGCCAGCTGTTCTTCCGCCTGAGCGCCACAATTCTGAAGTTGCTGGAGAATGAGGGAGACGATGGTGAATCGTTTGAGCTGCAGATGAAGCTCCTGGAATATGAGCTGTTCTTCAGCATGCTCGCCGAAGCTGCCGTCGGATCCTTTGCACGTGGAGAGGAGAAGAACACGCCCAAAACCAGCAGCGACAAGTATGATCGCAAACCTTTTACACTCTCAAGAGCCTGGAGGAGTTTAGAAAGATTGTAAATTTATACACTAACACTGGTTTGCACCAACAAGGATTAAATTAAACTCAGTTTAGAGCTAATCTAGGATTTGTTGATCTAGGCTTTATTTTAAATCGAGTTGTGTTGCACCACTTAATTTTAAACCCAGATTAACAAATCAGGGATTAGAATTTAACCTGCGATTAAAACCTCCATTTACGATTAATTTTCGCCGCCTTGATGGATTCGCCATTGACAGCAACAATACTAATATTCAATTTCCTTCTTTATTGACCACCAGAAACTCTCTCTCTGACATAAGTGCTCTTGACGATAAAGTAAAATATCAGCTGTCTTTATAAAGCGCTACTTAGAGAGACCGTTACTGATCAAGCAGGCAATGAAAACATTGAGGCAGCGTGTGCGGATTTCATAAGCCTGGAAATATATTTATAGTATCAATTAATGGAGTATATTGTGGCAGCGTAACTTATGACAAACAACTGTCATGATTGGCGGAGTGACTATCTCCGCTCTTGACAGCGCCACCTTGTCCGTTTGATCGCTGGCCATTCTGTTTGATCAAGTGTAGGCGAGGCGCGGCGGCGATCACGGGTGCTCACCTCATCATCCCTGGTGTACCGAGATGAGTGACGGATCTGCATCCCGGACTCGATAGCAGGTGTAAACTCACGGGCCGCCACGACTCTCACACTCTGACGGCTCAGTTCGCTTTATTTTTCATTTTTATTAGTAATAAACACCTCTCTCAGACCTGACGACACACCCACTGTTCAATCATCTGCATAGTTTAATTTTAGGTGGACCTTATTTTATTTAAACCTCGTCACATGTAAGTTTAAAATGAATCCATAATTGAGAATTAAATTTATGGAGTTTAAAGTTATGGAGCGACAGGATTAAAGTTAATCTATCTTAAATATAAATTAAATCCAGGATCAAAATGATGGTTTAAATGTAAACCTGCTTATTTTTAAGCAAGGTTTGAACTTTGGTGCAACAGAATTATTAGATAAACCTTGTTTTAATCTAGATTTAATATTAATCCTTGTTGGTGCAACCCACCCTAAGATTCAGATTTCAATTGATTTCAGATGTGAACTAGGTGTGTGCGATATTGACAAACAATATATAGATTTTCTGGGATTTTAACGATAATGATAATTGGACAATGTATTATGGGCACTTTTGCCTTTATAACCATTTTTTCTAACCGAATCATCTTTTGTGTATCAATAAATTAATAAATTAAATTCCAATATTAAAACACAATAGGGCTTTTTACAAATCAAATTCAATCTGTATCAACATAATTCATCTTTGCAGTGCAGAGGAAACACAGAAGCTGCATCTGAAGTGTCATTTAGATGTATTTACACAATGTGCTTAATGCAGCTCAGAGGTGACGTAAATGAATAACCTTTAACTACAAATGCATAATGTTTTGATGTTTTAAACTGAAAAGATTCTTTAAAAGGATCCTAGAATGCCCCTTTTTACAATATGTAAAATAAGTCTCTGATGTCCCCAGAGTGTCCCCAAAGTATTAGCTCAAAATACCCCACAGATAATTTTTATAGCATGTTAAAATTGTCATTTTTTGAGGGATTGTGTCCGTGTCCCTTTAAATGCAAATTAACTGCTGCTCCCGGCCCCCTTTCAAGAATAGGGCGCAGCTTCAAGAGCTTGTGTTAGCAGCTCCAATTACCTCACGCAGACACGCACTGAAAATGTCAGAAACTGTTCAGCCTTTTATGTTCAAACCGGAGTCTGGACAATGATGGAGAGACTCAAGAAGAGGTGACAACCATTCTGAATGGTTAGTTGATGAATTTATGTAGCTGATGTGGAGTTATCTATCTTCAAGTCATTGATTAGCATATTCTGTCATGATAATCTATAAATCGCTCGAACTGTTACACACTAACTAAAGTTTAAAAAGTGAAATCATAATCAACCCTTTAAAAGTGAAATTAAAACTGCCAGTAGGTGGCAGCAAGTCACTGTTAATGAGTGAGTCATTGAATCATTCATTCAATCAATCTGTTCAAAAAGCGGATTCATTCAGTAAGGAAACACCCGCTGTGTGTTGCTTAGAGACTGACAACAGTGCTGTGGCTTTGTTTCCAACTATTTCCGTTGGCAAAACAGAGAAAAAATAGGAAATGTGGTCTCTAAAGGCCTGTACACACCGGGACGAATATCGCACGCGCTTATCGCCAGCGTTTTTCGTGACGTTTTTCGGCGCGTCTTGAGTGTTCACACCCAAGCGATTTCCACTGGCGATGCGCCGAGTGAACGTGCACATTCAGTAGATGCGCTCCCGGTACACAAGGTGGTGCTGCGGCACTTACGCTTCTGACACTTGCTTGTCACACAGAAGAAGAGGAGAGACAGTATTTACGTGCTTGCCAAAACCACAGATATATTATGTCTATGGCAAAACCATTCATACACTTTTTGCTAACTGGCAAGCAGCATTAGCAGCCCATCTTCTTCTTTGTCTACTTACTACTTCTTCGTCGTATCAATGTGTGCTCGGCAAGACCGATTTTGTGCTTGAGCGCCACCAAGTCGTGTTTTACTGTCACTTCAGCAGCTCCAGGCACGTGAACAAAAGCACTGATCTCATTGGTCGGCCAGTTTTTAACGCGCCGCGTCAAAATAAAAAAACGAACCTGAGGCGTTTTTTTTTAAATGACGCTTTTACGCCTGGCGTGAACACTCACATTGGCGCCCATTGTTTAGTCACGAGGCATTAAACGTCGGCGATAAACGCGCGCGAAAATCGTCCCGGTGTGAACAGGCCTTAACTTAATATTAACTTCTTGTTTATTGAACTACAATATCACATTAGTTTTCATGCTGATATCTGGAGAAAAATGGCACTCTTTATGTGATCTTGATTAACTACATTAAATTATATAAATATAAAATGCATAGAGGGGCATTTTTGTCGCCTTATGAATTTTGAGGACATTTTAGCATTTTAATAGACTAAATCACGCAGTGAAAGCTGAGTGCACTAGGTGTGAGGGACATAACGTTACTCGATAATATCAGATCGTACATCGTTAAAACAACAATTACGATATTATCGCAGACGATATACTGTATATCGCACACCCCTAATTTCGACAAACTTTTAAAAAGAGGAGCAGCAATAACATTGACTACATTAAACACTGCATTCATGCACCTGAGGCCTATTGCACAAAACTAGGATAAGGGATTAAGCCGGGATATCTTGGTGATCCTGGCTCAATTTATCCGTGATCCGGTTGCACTAAAGCTGGATAGGGTGGCAGTTGGATGTTATGGTATAAATTACCATGGAGATTTATTCTGTGGAGCTAGCCTGCTCCAGACCAGGCTCAAGTCCAGGATCTATTTAATCTCATCCCTTATGTCAGTCAGCAGTCACCACTAACGGAAACCAATAGTTATTCCACTGCCCACTACACATTATCACATATAACTAGACCCACTGTCATTATTTAAACGTTTGTGATCATAATTTCAATAATTTTGGATAAATTATGATTTTTAGATGATGTTGCTATCATTAGATAATTTACGGTTTCCCATAGACTATAAGGCTATATATAAAAATGATAGAATATTAGGGCCACAGAGGAAAAAAAAAGAAAAGTCACAGACTTCGAAAAATGAAGTCATAATATTATAACCCGTTGTTTTAGAGGAAGACGGTTGTTAAAATGACAGCTGTGGGGCATTTCGTGGAATTGTTCTTCAGCATGGTTTCACAAACAAGGACATACTTAATCTTTTGGCACATCAGCGTCACATTGTCATAAGTATCAGGACTGTAAAAAGAATATGCATCTTTTCCGCAGAAAGAACCAGCCTCATAAATGTGTGACTTTTTCCTTCTTCCTCAGTGTGGCCCTAATACTCGGCCGTATAAAATACACATTCCATATAAATATAAAAACACAAAGTGTAACATTAGGTTCCTTTATTGAATAAGGATAAAACAAAGCAGGTAAACCATCAGCTCCTTTCGAAACTGAAGTCACACAGTGACTCAACAATACAACAAAAGAATAAATACACATTCAAAGATAGAGATTATATATATATATATATATATATATATATATATATATATATAAAACACACCCCGCTTGTCTGCACACTGAAATAAATGCAGGACAAATCCATACACATCAACTGAACAGATAAATGAATGGATGCAGTAGCCTCCCTGCAAGCTTGTATTACACACAGTATACAGCACAAACATCATAAGAGGCCCAAAAAAAAAAAAAAAAATTTGGTGGACAGCATAAGAAGCAGAGTACAACGGCTAAGATTAAACTGTAGCCTACTACTGAGCGTAGTAATTATGTAAGCCTTTGATAATAATTTATCAAAGCCTTATACAGTGTGATGGGGTTACTTTACACAATTTCACTCATATCTGTTGTCCATTTCTATTAAAAGTTAAACTGTTTCATAATCAGTGTACAACTACATTTTTGGAGATGTGAATTAACTATTTGGATTGTAATTGTGATGTTTCAGCGGAGCGGTGAGTGTGTAATTGTGCACTACTTACGCATTCAGGAGGTCTGCAATACTTTTTCTCTTTGCTTTATCACTGTGGCGGTGTTGCCTTTCTTCTTAATTATGTCTTTTACCTCCTCGTATGCCTCCATGAGGATTTGTGCCTCCAACGGGGAAAAGTATGCCGCTCTAGTTGCCATGGTGAATCAGTGAATCTGTGATCGGTGGCGGGTCTATTTGAGTGAGCCGTGAGCACGCACCTATCCAAGATTGGTTTAACCTGGCTGGATGAATCCGTGTCTGCTCATCCTGGCTTGGTCTTTGTGCAACCAATTAAGCCTGGATGCACTTGTTTTGGCTTCATTGAGCTCAGCTCAGTCATTTATCCTGGATGTCTTAATTCTACTTTTGTGCAACGGGCCTCTGATTATGTAGTTACTAGTAAGCAAGCTAAAAGTTAACTCAGCACTGTAAAGGCCTGTGCACACGGGACAATTTTCGCTCGCGCTTATCGCCAGCATTTTTCGAGATGTTTTTCTGCGCGTCTTTGTGTTCACACCCAAGTGATTTTCACTGGCGATTTGCTGAGTGAACGTGCAAATTCAGTAGATGGCTCTCCCGGTACACAAGGTGGCGCTGTGCCACTTTACGCTTCTGACACTCGCTTGTCACACAGAAGAAGAAAAGAGACAGTATTTACGTGCTTACAAAATCCATTCACACACTTTTTTTCTTACTGGCAAGCAGCATTAGCAGCTCATCTGCTTTGTCTACATACTTTCTCTTCGTCGTATCAATGTGTGCTCGGCAAGACAGTTTTGTGCTTGAGCACCACCAATTCGTGTTTTACAGTAACTTCAGCAGCTCCAGGCACATAAACTAAAGTGCTGATCTCATTGGTCAGCCAGTTTTTAACACGCCACGTCAAAACAAAAAAACGAACCCAAGGCGTTTTTTTAAAAATGACGCTTTTTACGCCTGCCGTTTTGCGCGTCGGTGTACACACTCACATTGGCACCCGAATCGACGAAAATCGTCCCGATGTGAACAGGCCTTAAGGCTCTTTTCCACACTTGATTTGATTTCTTAGTGCAGAGTTTTTCACAATTGTTCCTCACATTATTCTGCATTGATCTAGCATAGATAATTCAAACTGCAATCTCAAGTTAATTACTATAGGACTGTGAAACATTGGGGTGTTGATGGACTCCATCTACTCCATCTGTGTTTTCATCATCGTTCTGAATCTGATCAAAAATTATCAAAAACGCTGGCGGTGGTTGGCAACTAAAAAAAAAAACTCTTGCAGAGAAAGAGTTAAATATGTGCTTGCTTATCACCAAAGCTCTCAATATTTTGTTGCCTGTCATTAAACCATTATCCAGTTTTGGGAAGTATCTTCGTGCGTTAATGTTGCCTGCAATGTCAATTTGTCTTTGATAGGACAGCGAAACAACAAGTCAGTTACCTTAGCTTTCAGACGCAGCCCTACAGTTTCATGGCTGAACTAGATATTTTTTCTAGTGCAGGGATGCTCCTCCTGGAGACCATTATCCTGCAGAGTTTAGCCTAATTAAACACACCTGAACCAGCTAATCCAGGTCTGTGGCGGAAAACTGCCCCTATACCATTAAATAGGGCACTATTTGAGGGAACAGCCATTTGTAGTGGTGTCCGAAACCATAGTGGATGTTATTGAGTGCACTCATTCAATCCCATTATGCACCGCAATAACGAGTGTACAATCGATGTAACCTCAACTGCTAGAGAATACCCATAATGCACTGTGAGAGTTGCACGCCAAATAAACCCTGCTGACCAGTAGGGCTGTCACTTTTTATTCGATATTCGAATATGCTTTCGAACATGACGTGAAATATCCGTAATCGAACTATAAATAAACTATCCGTTTTGCCATGCAGAGCGGGTACCCGCGAATATTGCTGAAACGGGTGAAAAACATCCCAACTGTGTCGGATACGGGTGCGGGTCGGGTCGGACAAGGGAGAACACGGGTTTTAAACAGTCACGTGCAAACTAATATATATAAAAAATATATGCATGTACAGTGCCGCCGCTCCCATTACGCGCATCACGCGCTGCACGTCGGGCACCAAGTGCTGAGGGGGGCACCACAAGAAAATGCTCTCTCCACCTGTATTTCAAGATGATAAAATAATTTCAAATCCATATTAGTTTATTTGTGCCCGCGCAGCGCGCGCGCCCTCCCAGGAGATTCACAACCGCGCGCGTGATCTGCCTGCACTCGTCGAGATGGATCCTGAGGAGTTGAAGAAAAAAATAGCTGCAAATGTGGAAGTTCATCGCTGAGGAAGCACGCAGATAACTGTGGTAACAAACCAAGCATACGCAGTTCTATCGAACAGTATTTTTATGTTTTCTGAGTTTGGTCTCTTAATAACACTGTCAAGTACATTACGCCACGTTAAGCGTTTTCTTATAGCCTAATGGTTTTCTATGGGAGAAAAACGCTTAATGTGGAATTAAACGCATTGCGTTCATATTCTGGGCTCATCTTTTTTTTTTGTACATCGTATACGTTATTAGTATTATGTTTACTGAGTTTGGTCTCTTAATAACAGTGTCTTAGTACATTAAGCCACGTTAAGTGTTTTAGAATGTCCCGACTGAAGTTGTCCTTGTGTTAATGGTCGTGTAATAACTTCTGTATGCTGGCCAGAGGTGGAAAGTAACGGATTACATTTACTCGCGTTACTGTAATTGAGTAGTTTTTCTGCGTACTTCTACTTTTTTAAGTAGTTTTAAAAATCTGTAATTTTACTTTTACTTAAGTATGTTTTGTTTGGAGTATTGTACTTCGCTACATTTTAAACCACATCCGTTACTGAGTAAAAATAAATAATACAAAGGGGGGAAAAACGCGATCTGGAAACGACTGCATTGAATTGAAGGCGGGAGAATGAACACGCAAAAATCACAAAAAGATGGAGACAGACGGACTGACATACGTCAGACCCAGCTGAAAGCGAAATGCCGTCGTCAACCCCTGGATAGTATGAAAAAACTTTGGATATAGACAAAAAATAGCCGGGTGTTGTCCTGGAGGATATCAAATTAGCAAAAAAATGTTGATGCAAAGGAGGAAACATATAGAACATGTTCGGGAACACCATCCCTCTGTGCAGATAAAGGTACGTTTATAACTTAAGGCCGAATGTTTTCTGTGATGCATAGGGAATCCCGGAATTACAGTATAACGCAGATGTCACGTAAAACACGCAAACTGATGGATGAATGAATACATCGACAGTAGAGCTGTACAATAAATCAAATCGCGACATGGTCTGTGAATATTAAAGCTCAAAACACTGCTATATGAATATATGATCGGCTTGTTCTGTCTCTGTGTGAATGAGCAGTGCCGTTTCCTCTACTAGCCTATACTTTAGTAGCCTACACAATGCTTGTGGTGTTTAACGTCTCAAAAAACATATTTGGGCATGAACATACAGTATGAACATTTCCAGAGCTGATCTGAGACCCCCAATTAACATTTTCATAATTTTATTTGATTAAAAGCCATTATCAAATACATTCTGAATTGAAACAGATCTTCCCTGAAATAGGTCCTCACTAAAACCCGTCAAAATAAACGGTTTAACTAGATGAAATTGTGAAAGAAATATACTACTATTGTAGGCCTTTAGAATACTTGTCAAAATAATAATAATAATAATAGCAACAAAAAAAATATTACATAATTTAAACATTATTTAAGAATATATTTTTAAATCCATGGTTTAATTTAGTAAAACAGCAGCGCTTTGCCCAAAAAATGAAAGGACAAGTATTTGATTACCACCGTTTTGGTAATCATTTGTATTAAATCATAAAAAGAAAAATTTCTTAGGACTCTATTATTCTTAAAGTTTTTAATCTAATTCATAATAATTTATTTAGTTCATTAGACATGTTTTATTGAAATTTTAATTAAAAAAAAAAATGGTTTCATGTTTGTTATAATAAAACATTTGTTCAACCAAAAAAATAAATAATCAGTTTTCATTAATTTAATGCCATTTTAACTGGTGATAATAATAACCATAATTTAATAATACAGTTTATTTATTAAATCATTAATACTGTGATGCTGTGAAACATTCTACCACAACCCTACACGAGAGAGTTCCCCACCCCGCTGTTAAAGGTCCCATGGCATGAAATTTTCATTTTATGAGGTATTTCAACATTAATATGAGTTCCCCTAGCCTGAATATTGTCCCCAAGTGGATAGAAATGTTGATCGGTGTAAAACCTTTTACAGTCTTTCTCTGCCTTTGAGAAAATGACAGGCCAGACGAGCCAATCCTGAAGTCTCCTGGTTTGACGTCCAAGCAGGAACGGTTACCTCCCTTTCCTCCGCCCAGAGAATCTGGCACGCCCATGCAAACGCTCGAGAGATCATGGGTTGTGAACGAGTGAATGCTGGCAGTTTCTCAGTGTTTGGATGTACAAATGAAAACAGAAGTCTTTTTTCAGTTCCTTCTGATCTGTGATCAGTGATTTCTTATGTGTAGCTAATTATTTATTATTCGTGCACACACTGCGGCTTCTCTCTCTCCCGACAGAATGGTGTTTTTGTGTTTTCTATCTTGTGAGTCAGTGTTTTTGTACGTCCTCGTCGCGTCTATCTGTTCTAAAATGTGCATACAGTCGGGAGTTTCTGCTTAACATCGGCAGAGCCACATCTTTAGAGATAAACCTCACGCACACCGAAGCTCGGCCTTCAACATCCCCGACCCCCATTACTGCATCTGGCCTACAGCGGAGGCACCAAATGCGGCGTGAGATTAAGCAGAAGGGGGGTAAGCGTGAGGGTATCCGGCTAGGCTAGCCAGCTATTCCCCACAATAAACTGGATTACATTCGATTACTGCTGTTGTGTCTTTGTTTGCGCTGTGTAAGTTACTCAATGCGCGTCACTGACGCTTTTCATATGATTGGAACATATCTAGAAATAATGCTTTAATCAAACTTACTAACTCGTTCATCTCGCTGTAATGGTACATTGCATGCGTTACAAAGTTGGTAGAATAATGATGAAGACGGACTCGGCGTGACTGGGACTCGTGTTTATTCAGAACTCTCAGATACAAACACAATAAACTCGCGCTGACAGACAGCGCTCTCACAACTCAGTAGTTACTATAAATAACTTTGTTAGCAAACGCTCCGTCTCCGTGATGTCCGGTTCGCAAACGAATCATTCTTTTGAATCGGTTCTTTTTAGTGAACCGAACCAGTTCACCAAATCGGACTGAATCGTTCTAAACGGTTCGCGTCTCGAGTCAGCGCTGATCCATAATTTACTAAAGTTACTAACTTTCTGACATGAGTGACAGCCCCTCCGACTAGAAATAAACTAATAACCTGAAGTATATTCTAGTAACTACAACAGTTCACCCTGAACTGAGACATGCTGAGAGAACTGATGAGAAGTGAACTCAGGTCCATCTGTCTCTCTGGCAGCAGCTCGTGCGTCGTAGACCTCGTTAAACCACGCCCCCTCCGCTCATTTCAAATGCAAAGATGTCAGCCAATCACAACAGTGGGCGTTTTTACTGAAGTCTCACAGCAGACACGCCTCTTGAAACAGGGCAGTCAGCCACAGGGCAAACAGCAGTATAGACAAAATGCCTTTTATTTCTAAATTATGACATTTTATGATGTAAAAATCATACTAACAATATAAGTACACCTCAGGAAACACTATAAAATAATAGAAAAATGCCATGCCATGCCATGGGACCTTTAAAAAAGTAACTCAGTAACTTTTACTCTGAGTACATTTTAAATGAACTACTTTTTACTTTTACTTGAGTAGATTTTTAGACAAGTACTTTTACTTCTACTTAAGTGAAATTTCATTGAAGTATAGTACTTTTACTTGAGTAGAATATTTTGTTACTCTTTCCACCTCTGATGCTGGCAATAAACATTTTTGTAAGTGTTTCTGTAATGTGATATCGTAGATATTCTAATATATTCGAATACATTGCTTGATATTTGATATCCGTTCAAATTAGATTTTTCTCAAAAATGACAGCCCTACTGACCAGAAGATGGTGTTGCAACTGAATCATCAATCCATCCATCCATTTTCCAAACCGCTGGTTCAGCGTAATATCATAGCGGTATAAATTCCTTTTTAATTGATTATTAAATGAATTACGGTTTATACATGCTCGTTTCCATGGCAGAGTTCAAGATAAATCTATTCATTACTACTGGAGCTGCCAGTTTGCTAAGTTTCAAATGATTATTAAACAGCACAAACTATACAAAAGTGGCAGCCCTTCCGGCTCACTCAGTGACTGAATTCACTAACTTTTTTTCATTCAATCCTTCAAGTTAGTAGAGTAATGTAGGGAATAGTGAATGAGGGGGCGATTTCGAACACAGGCCAGGTCTTCAGGATCACTAGGAACCTCCAAGCAAGTGTGTTGGAGCTAAACTCTGCAGGATGTTGGTCTTCCAGGAGTAGAATTGGACACCCCTGTTGTAGTGTGATACAATTTTATTTACAGTGCATCCGGAAAGTATTCACAGCGCTTCACTTTTTCCAAATTTCATGTTACAGCCTTATTCTAAAATGGATTAAATGCAGTAATTTCCTCAACATTCTATAAACAATACCCCATAATGACAACATGAAAGAAGTTTGTTTGAAATCTTTGCAAATTTATAAAAAAAAAAAAACTGAGAAAAAAAATTCACATGTACATACGTATTCACAGCCTTTGCTCAATACTTTGTTGAAGCACCTTTGGCACCAATTACATCCTCAAGTCTTTTTGAGTATGATGCTACAAGCTTGGCACACCTATTTTTGGGAAGTTTCTCCCATTCTTCTTTGCAGGACCTCTCAAGCTCCATCAGGCCATTTTCAAATCTCTCCAGAGAGGTTCAATCGTATTCAAGTCTGGGGTCTGGCTGGGCCACTCAAGGACATTCACAGAGTTGTCCTGTAGCCACTCCTTTGTTATCTTGGCTGTGTGCTTAGGGTTGTTGTTCTATTGGAAGATGAACCTTTGCCCCAGTCCAGAGTGCTCTGGAGCAGGTTTTCATCAAGGATGTCTCTGTACATTGCTGCATTCATCTTTCCCTTGATCCTGACTAGTCTCCCAGTTCCTGCTGCTGAAAAACATCCCCACAGCATGATGCTGCCACCACCATGCTTCCGGATGGTATTGGCCAGGTGATGAGTGGTGCCTGGTTTCCTCCAGACATGATGCTTGCCATTCAGGCCAAAATGTTCAATCTTTGTTTCATCAGAACAGAGAATTTTGTTTCTCATGGTCTGAGAGTCCTTCATGTGCCTGTCTGTCCCTTCATGTGCCTGTAAGTGGCTTCCGTCTGGTCACTCTAGAGATGGTTGTTCTTCTGGAAGTTTTTCCTCTCTCCACAGAGAAATGCTGGAGCTCTGTCAGAGTGACCATCGGGTTCTTGGTCACCTCCCTGACTAAGGCCATTCTCCCGAGATTGCTCAGTTGGGCTGGGCGGCCAGCTCTACGAAGAGTCCTCCAAACTGATGGAGGCCACTGCTCATTGGGACCTTCAATCCTGCAGAAATTTTTCTGTACCCTTCCCCAGATCTGTGCCTCAGTACAATCCTGTCTCGAAGGTCTACAGACAATTCCTTGGACTTCATGGCTTGGTTTGTGCTCTGGCATACACTGTTAACTGTGGTACCTTATATAGACAGGTGTGTGCCTTTCCAAATCATGTCCAAGCAACTGGTGGATTTATCACAGGTGGACTCCAATCAAGTTGTAGAAACATCTCAAGGATGATCAGTGGAAACAGGATGCACCTGAGCTCAATTTTGAGTGTCATGGCAAAGACTGTGAATACTTATGTACATGTGATTTTTTTTTTTTTTTTATAAATTTGCAAAGATTTCATACAAACGTCTTTCATGTTGTCATTAAGGGATATTGTTTGTAGAATTTTGAGGAAAATAATGAATTTAATCAATTTTGGAATAAAGCTGTAACATAACAAAATGTGGAAAAAGTGAAGCGCTGTGAATACTTTCTGGATGCACTGTATATCTTTGTGTGTTTTTATCTTGTTAACGTAATCTTTTCTCCCAACAGGGAAAAGCTTCCATCCATTAACGATGAAGACTCGCGCTCTTCCGTTGGCATGAGTACCTGTCCGGCAGCATTGACCACCTCATCGATCACATCTGTGGTGGCTGGAGCTACTTCTTTGCCTGGCGACGGTGCGGCAGGTGCGAGTTCTCCCCCGTATACGGTCACTCCGGTCGACCACGATTACGTCAAACGTAAAAGCCTGCAGCAGAGGCACAGGCGGGGGCAGGAGCTCCAGCAGCAGCGGCCGCAGCAGCAGCAGCAGGACGGTACAGTACCAGGGCCAGAGTATAACTCACTCACTCACTCATGCACGGGGGAATGAGGATGATGAAGGTGTTTTACCACTGTGAATTGAATTATGGGTTCTGGTGTACAATAACATCTCCTCCCACCCCTCCTCTTACCATCTGCACCAGGCCATAGAGGATCATGGGAAAATGGGCAACATTGCTAACAGTGTCTCAGCGCCTTTTCTGCTTTGCTTCAGTTCCACTTTAGCTACATCCACATTAATCTGGGTAGAAATGAAAACGCATCTTTTTCTCTGTGCTTTGCCCTTTTGTCCACACTAAGACTGCGTTTTAGTCCATGGATACATTTGAAAAGCGCTGTTGTAGCATTGAAGTGTGGACTGTGAAAACTGAGGTTTTTGGAAAATTATGACATGTTTAGACGTGATTCATATTGTACCCATGTATATCAATGGTTGAACTGGCATTGTTGTGCCTGATATTCACTTTCACAGTGTTGCTAAAGATAGAGGTTACTTTGTTACAATCTTCATATGGCATTCCTGCAAAGGAATTTACTCACAATTGCTATCCTGCGGCAAAACATGAGGGCGATTGTTTTAGACCAGACATGGAGTGGCGATTAAGTGCGACCTGAAGGGGTGAGATATCATGCCAGAAGAAAAGCGTGAGAATATTATTACAGTTAAACCAAAATGTATTCAGACACCTTCAACGTTTTCTCACATTATCACAGTTTATTTGCTATAGTTTATAAAATGGTAATAAAATATGACAAGAATTCAGTGTTAAACTGTTTACGTACAAATTCATCTTGATAATGTCAGATAACTTTGATAGAAAGGTATGTAATGGATTAGAATCAACCAATCAGCTGTTCAATTTAAGTACACAATTAGATAATACCAATTTAGGTCAACCAATGACCAAGCAATGCTTCATTTTGTTCAGTCTATGGTGTAAAAGGTCGCATTAGCAATTAAAGAAGCTGAAAACTCATCTCTCCTCTATTCCCTCCCTATTCTAGCTTATGCTACTCTAGGCAATGTCCAAAGCTTAGCTTAGCACTTTTTGAGTATTTCAAGCCTCTTCATGACAGATTGCTTCCTGTATTCCTCAGTTGTAAAGTCGCGTCTGCTAAATGATTAAATGTAAATGTAAGAAAAAACACATCAACAAAACATGATCAGGTCAAAGTGTTTGAATCATTTTGGTCCCAAATTTGTATACATTTTACTGGTAATCCACTGTATGAAGAATGTTTGGATATAATATGTCACAGTTCACTTTATTTTTTTATCCTCACTTACATAAATGAACTATAGTGTCCCACGAGTAAAAAATTATATGTGGTGTCTGAATCATTTTTGTTTTAACAGTATGTCTGTTCTCTTGGTATTATCTCTGTGAACTTTTATTTAATTTTCATTTGAATTATTTAAATTTCACAATTTCATTGTGGACGAGAAGCTTTTGGAAAATGCAAAAAAAAAGGTGTCTTTGAAACAAAAATTACGTTTTTAAATGTATCCGGATTAATGTGGACGTAGCTGTTGTCATTTCTTGCTTCCAGGTAATGATATCAGATTTTCAGATACTCATGCATTTTATGCACCCAGTCCAGTGAATTACAATCATTTTGTTTTTCGCCTTTTTATTTGCTTATGCAATTCCTGCACAGATTATGAATGTGCTTCGCTGTTGTTCACCCAGTAAACCATGCTGTTATCTGATTTTTTTTATTATTATTTGATTGGTTGCATCGACAGCAGCAACAGTACAACAGTATAATAAGGCAGCAGATGTTGGCTAAATCTGTTGGGAGCTTCTGTGCTTTGCTGATCTTGTTCTGTAGGTAACCTATATGTCGTCATTGGTTGACCAGACCAGCTTGCTGTCATTTGTTACATTTTAAATTAATTGGGTCTGAAGTGGAGATTAGAGAAGCAGTTTTGTTTGGCCATGTTGGAGTAGTACGCATTCATTTTTCTACTGTTGTGATTGCTGAAAGCTTCATGTGCTTTTTCTTTTTCCTTCCCATCTTGTGATAACTTTCTCTTAGTGTTCAGGGACAGGGTAGGGTTGCACCAACCATTTCTAAGTTCTTTCTTAAATTGAAAGTCCACACTATAGACTTAGTAACTACTAGCTAGTTTGTGAGTACTTTATTCGGTTGCACCATTTGTTCTTAACCCACATGCACTGTTCGATTTCTGGTTACAGCCTGTATGGTCCAGATCAAATTGACCCTAATTGGATTCAATACAATTGCCCAAAATCACGCTATGAAAAATACATACAATCAGGTACAAATAATTAACTTTTAATATCAATACTTGTCACTCATTACAAAGAATAAATATCTGAATTTATGATTTATACAAATGTTTTTAACCACTGTTTACAAGACCCTGACTCCAGTGGGACACTTGCCATTATACATTTATAACAATAATATCTTAGTCTAAACCTAAAGTAACGTTGACAAACTATATAGCATTTGAAAGCTTTCAGATTCTAGTTTTCATATTGGAAGACTGATTTTTAAAAGAAATGACAAAGAAATAGATAAATAGCAATAGATTCTTCGTTTGTGATGATTCTTTCCATATGTTTTTATATGTGTTTTATATAAAATATAAAAATATATGTTCATACTTTAAATTGTCATAAACTTAAACTTCTATAACTTTTTTAAACTTTACGTTTGCAACTTCTTTACTTCTACAATAATCTGTGAAGTGTTCCCTTTAAAAAGATACCAAACTTAAGTCTGTGCTCTGAAGTATTCAAGATTTTTAACAATTTAAGTTTGAAAAGTAATTTCCATGTCTGTGCTCAAAAAGTGGGACAGACAGTTAACAGGTAAAACCTTTTTATTTTCTCGAACTTTGAAAATAAAAAGTTGTTAAACTCAGCAAGACGCTGTCACTTCAGGATTAGAGTTGAGGAGCTCTAACAAAGAAGTGTTTTGTATTTTGGGTCTGTACAGTTGCTTTTGAATGGCTGTCTATATGGGTCAAATTGACAAAAAGCAAGATCGTATAAAGTTTCTGTATGCACATTTCACAACACATCTGCATGTTGAAACTTTGTATGCATTTTCCTGACCCTAAATGAGTCACATTTCAAGAAAAACAACATGGGGTTAAATGTACCTCAGAAAAAAGAAATTATAGCAAATTTTTACCATATGTGGCTGACAAAATATTTTTATGTATTGAAATGAGTGGAGAAAAACTAAGCTTCATAGGGTAGTAAAAAAAACGAAAATAACAAAATATAACCAAGAAATTTGATTATTTTGGGTCTGAAAAGTTGCCTTAGAACATTAAAACATGCGGGTCAAATTGACCCGTGAACATCACGAATGTAACAGTAATTTTGTCAAAACACATCAGCGTGTTGAAACTTTGAATGTTCATGACCCTAAATGAGAAAGTCACAAGATTTCAAGAAAAAAAACATAGGTTTACCAAGATTTACGACAACTCAAAAATTAAAACGGGTCAAATTGACCCGCAACAGTACTTAAGGGTTAAGGCAGAACATAGCTAGTACACATCTTGGATTCAATCATCACCCCTGTGAATTTTTCGAGTATTTTGGATTTTTCAAAATCCTTTTGCGAACTAGTCCTAGGCTTTTCGCCCAATCGGATCAAAAAACTAGAAACTAGAAAACTGGCATGCGGCTTCTTTGTCCAAGGTGCCACAATTGTCTACGAGGACATTTGCGTATCTTGAATCGGAATGAATCACGCTGGGACTGTTTGACTCACAACCCTAGAAGCCTCTGAAAATTTTGATTTTCACACATGCCCATGACATTCATACCACATGGTAGAACTCCTCATTCTGAGCACCTTTGCCTCTAGGACTGCCGCTGTCCGTCGAAGCGTTCGTTAAATATTGGAGATTATTTCAAGAACTTTCACAAACTAGTCCTAGGTTTATAACCCAACCTCAATAAAACCACTGCAGTACAATTCTCTGTACTCTCTAGGTCAATAACTATCAAAAATGTTGAACTTTGAATAGCTAGAACAAGGTCATTTAGAAATAAATTGTGGCAAAACATAATCAAAAGCCTATAAATCCTAAGCAAAATCTCAAAAATTCACCATATTAGGTGAGCACATGCTCCATATGATTCTAAACAAGCATGCATACTTTTGGGACCATAGGTGGCGCTATATCTTTTAAAAAGCTTTAAAAACATACATTTCATATGGTAAATTGCCTGTAATGGCTGTCGTTTTTTTAATCTATGATCTAAGTGGTAACATGCTTGCTAAATGTGCTTAAAGGCTCGCAGCTATATTTGAATATTATGATATTATATTTGAATATTGCACATAGTGCGACTTACATAAGAGAACCATTACACTATGGTAACTTCTATCAGTTTTCAGATTTAGCCATGCTTTTGTGAGGTCCAGTATAGAAAAATGGTATTAAAAGAAATTCTTATTAATGAAAAGTCATTAATTTCAAATTCACATATTTGGAATATTTGAGTTTCAGACATTTGTTCTTTTTGTAGTTTAAAGGGGGCAGTGCATCAGTACACTTGATTAAATATTGCTGTGGCCTGTTTTAATGAAATGGAGTCAGTTTTTGAAACTGTGTCAGATGATGGCGTTGACCTAGTTGAAGTCAATCTCAGCTTGTTGTGCTCATTTTCTGCAATACACTTTATAGATTCAGGCACTCGCTTCAGTCTTGAGGTGGACCCATACCATGTAGCTTGCATGGCTGTGAATGGACATTAGTTATTGTAGATATCTAGGGCATGGTCATTATAGAAGAATTCATATTGCTTTTTACTGTAAAAGCTATCAGTATTTGTCATCTTGCAATTTTGCTCACATTTCATATTTTACTGCTAAACATCGCAACACAATCCAAGTTAATCAGAACATTTTCCTTGTTTCATGTACAGCTAATGGATTTTGGACCAATTGCGATTTTATTTTGATTTGTAAGCAGGATTACACCACATGAAACAGAAAAAAAAAACAAGCGACCAATACAATTTAATATCACAATCTTAAGAAACAATATTTATTACAGAATAAAATCCTACTTCTGTTAAAGTTACTAGATTTTATTAGGGAGTCACCAATATTTCTGGGCCAGTAACAATAACTGCTTGTTTTGACTTTTTAAATACTTTTTTAATAAAAGTTAATAAATGAGTTCAATTTACCCCTTTTAATTAAAAGGAATTAAACTTATAAGCTAATTATATAAACCGGGTACAAAATATGTATTGCTTTGAAACTTTACAATTCATATAGACAATGTGACCAAAATATAAATCATGTAGATGTGTCATATATTGTAGGAAATGTCTCATTTAGTTGTAAAATAATATACAGTCAAACCAAAAATTATTCCAACACCATATATATATATATATATATATATATATATATATATATATATATATATATATATATATATATATATATATATATTTACTAGTGTGTGTGCAGGACACTATAGTTCATTTATGTAAGTGAGGATAGCAAAATAAAGTAAATTGTGACATAATATACCCAAACATTCTTCATACAGTGGATTACCAGTAAAATTGATTAAAAAAAATTGTGACCAAAATTATTCAGACTCTTTTGACCTGTGTTTCTTACGTGTTTTTTCTTTAATTGCTTATGCGACCTTTTACACCACAGACTGAACAAAATGAAGCATTGCTTGGTCATTGGTTGACCTAAATTGGTATTATCTAATTGTGTACTTAAAGGATTAGTTCACCCAAATTCTGTCATTAATTACTTACCCTCATGTCGTTCGACACCCGTAAGACCTTTGTTCATCTTCGGAACACAAATTAAGATACTTTTGTTGAAATCCGATGGCTCAGAAAGGCCTCCATTGGCAGCAATGTAACTTGCACTCACAAGACCCATAAAAGGTACTAAAGACGTCGTTAAAAAGTCCATCTCACTACAGTGGTTCTACAATAATTTTATGAAGCGACGAGAATAGTTTTTGTGCGCAAAAAAAAAAATCTAAATAACGACTTTATTCAACATGTTCTTGTCTTCCGTCTGGGCCATCGGATTTCAACAAAAATATCTTAATTTGTGTTCCGAAGATGAACGGAGGTCTTACGGGTGTCAAACGACATGAGGGTAAGTAATTAATTACAGCTGATTGGTTGATTGTAATCCATTACATACCTTTCTATCAAAGTTATCTGACATTATCAAGATGAATTTGTTCTGACAGTTTAACTGAGTTCTTGTCACCATTTTCTAAACTATAGCGAATAAACTGTGATAAAGTGAGATGATGTTGAAGGTGTCTGAATTAATTTTGGTTTGACTGTATTTGTTTAACTTAGCTGTAGTGATTATCAGGGCTTGACATAACACCAGCCAAATGTGTGTGTATTTCAGAAGTGTCGTGTAACGCAATCACTCCTACTAGCCACTTTGGCGGGTTGAATTTTATATATAATATATACATTATTCAATTGTAGTCTTTTAAAAAGGCATCTGAAATAATAAACTAAGTGCAATGTAGTTTTGTCAGAAATATACCTATTATTACAAATGCATATCGATACTGAAATATCTGAAATCTCTCCGACAGCGAGTGACACACAAACCCGCCTCCTCTCACTCGCTCGTTTCATTTGCTCCGGATGAATATTGTTGCTTTTACAGGGCTTGAATTTCGCTGTGGGATTGCGCATATTGTGCATTATTTTACTCATTCCAGCAAATTTTGTTCTTAAACCCAAAGTGTGCACACAAAGCTAAATTGAGTTCTTTTTCGCTGCTTATTGCGCTTAAACGGTCAAATACAGTTTAACAAAAATATTATTGACAAAATAATGTCAAAATTCCGGTCTTGGCGAGTATTCTCGTAAACGCAGTCAGTTCTGTTTTAAAGGGATAGTTCATCCAAAAATGAAAATTCTGTCATCATTTACTCACCCTCAAGCAGATAGAGCAACCATTGACAACCATAGTAGGGAAAAAATACTATGGTAGTCAATGGTTGCTCTATCTGCTTGGTTACAAACATTCTTCAAAATATCTTCTTTTGTGTTCAGCAGAACAAAGAAACTCATACAGGTTTGGAACAACTTGAGAGTGAGTAAATGATGACTGAATTCTCATTTTTGGGTGAACTATCCCTTTAAGTGAACATAAACAGCTGAGAAAGAAAACACATGTGTAACAGTATAATGGATCCGTGCGTCAGGTCTTAAATTGACAGCAGCCTAATATCCTTGCTGTCAAATTGAGATAATATTAAAAAAGAAATCTATATGGCAGTTTTTTTTTTCCATGGTATCGATGGCAAAATTGTGACTAGTAACATTGAAAAAACACTAGCCACAGTGACTGGTGAACAGAAAACTTAATGTCAAGCCATGGGGCCGGTTGCATAAACCGTTAAGACTAGTCTTACAAGTTAGGCACACATTTTTTTCTTTAAGACTGTTCATAATTTTTTTAATCAGTTACATAAAAACATAGACTGGCCTAATTTGATACGAAAAGTAAGACTGAATGCCACTTGCCTAACTGCTAGTGGCTCATACTAGATCTTAAGACACTGTCTTAACATAATTGTTAGTTTATGCAACTGGTCCAGGTGTTTAAATGTGGTCTGTTTAATTCATATAGCCTGCTAACAGAATGGAAACGGATAATTTTAAAACCGTATTTAACTTGAGTGCTCATGACGCAAGATGGTGAAAAAAACAGTGAAACAATGCAAGAACACATCCTGTGTGAACGGCCCTCAGAGGTGTCCTGTTTTTTTTTGGCTGTATATGTATATCCGTGAGTAATATATCGCCCTAAGTAATATATAGTGCAGCTGAGGTTATTCTCAATTTTTGTTTTTGCTGTGGCTGGCCTCATCTCATTGTTTTACTGATACCTTCACAAGTGTTATTTTTAAAGCTGAACATTGTGACATGTTGCCCATATTCCTCAGTTGTTCCCATGGCCTGCTTTAGTCTCCCTGTCTCCCTGCTGCCTCCTGCCTGCTCCCTCTCTGCCTGCCTCTGACCTGCTTCCCACCTGCTGCTTCTTAATGGATGCATGATGGGTCAGCTCCCTGATTCAACAAAGACTTCCCACAATGCACTCCGCAATGCTCTGTGTGCAAACTGACATCTGACCGAAGTGTCTGCCGTGGCTCACTTGTGTAAGGGAGGTGAAATTGTTCTTGTGGGTTTTTTGGAATCACGTGGTTTGGTAAAGACAGTGGGAAGTTTAAACTGCTTTTTCTGCAAATGTTGGTGCGTGGATGAGTTTAGCTTCTTATCAGGTCATTGATCAAAGCTTATACAACAGTTCAAGACTTGATCAATTCACTCTCCTTCTGTATGTTTGTTGATTGTAAAGGTCCCGATCAATTCCCAGCGAAGCTCTTTTTCATTCTTCGACACAAGATGTTTGAAATACGTTTGCAGCGATATACTCTTAGCAAACATCCCAACAGAGCATCTGATCATAGCGATGTGGATATGTTTGCACGAGCTCTGAAATTCGCCACTCCAGTCAAGTCACATCACATTTATTTGTATAGCACTTTATACAATAGAACTGCATTACAGTATTAAACATGAAAAACAGTCTTAGTCTTTTCGATTAGAAAACCTATTATATAATCGCCACCGATTAATGGTAGTTTGATTTGGCAAGTTGTTTCACACCAGCTCATTCTTCAATTTCGCTTGAAGTATATCGGGACCTTAATTGGGGAATGTCACAAACACATGCAGGTCATATTTCACCCCAAAATGAAAAGAAAACCCATTTTGATAAAAAAAAATAAAGCCTGTTTTTTGCTTTGAGGCATAATTTCCAACACAATTAAGCACTATTTCCCTCCAAATGTGGTGAAATACATGATCACGCTAGGTTTTTGTGATATTCGCTTGAATAACCTCTAAAAAGCTGCCCATTTCTCAGCAGAACAGCAAATGAAAGATCTGCTTTATTCACACCACAATGGTACCCAAAAATACACACAACTGTATGGCTTTTCTGAGTTCATGTTATGAAAAATATTCTAAACTGAATTTCCTCTACAGCTGACTTCTCACATGACCATGACTACTGCGTGTCTCTCTCTGCTTTGCGGCCAGGATTTGTGTATGGTACAGACACCCTTCCTCGCACAACCAATAGTACAAAACTGCCGGCTCACCTATCATTCCTCAAAAGCAGGGCTTAAGTTCCCCAACGAATTAGCAACAGCTATTGCCAAGCACCATAGAACTCAACAGTGACCATGCACTTTCTTGCATTTCAGAAGATTGTTCAAGCCTTTAAGCAAATCAACCAGCTCATTGCATCATTTGATTAGAAGCAGCATAGTGCTTTTCTAGCCTTGAATTGCCAGACCTTTAACTATCAACATAGTGTGGTTAAATTACTCTGTTCAGGAACTGCCCGCTTTGACCAGAAGAGATTGAAAGCGGTTTGTAAGTCTAAATGCGAATGATCGAGGGGTAGGTTTATTAATACTACTGAAGCACCAATATTTCAGCAACCAAAAACATATTCTGCCGAATCAGCACAAAAAAAGAAAAAAGAAAATTGTGCACACAACCTGGATAAGCTATAACAGATAAACATGTCAGCAGTGTGGACGCACTTTGACATGACCAAAAATTATGCTAGACTTGCAAAAGAGGTGGCTTATTGCCAAATAACTTTACTATGATATGGTTTAATTTATTACCTGGGAACACGACACAATGAACAACACAAAGAGCTAAAGACAATTTTAATTTTGAGTTTCAGTGTAGGAAAGTTAAAGGCTTCAGGGAAGAAGGAGGTGGGAACCGGTGAACGATCAACGTAAAGTTTCCGGAGCTCCACGAGTCCAGTGACTGGTGTGGTCTCCCACTCGCTCCGTTCCCACGGCTCTCGGCCTCGCCCTGCTTGCCACATTCAGTAAAAAATGTATTTCAGTGCATTGCTAGTTGATACACTACATGGACAAAAGTATTGGGACACGTGGCCATTATACCAACAGGGAGCTGGTCCCCCCTTTGCAGTTATAACCGCTTCCACTCTTCTAGGAAGGCTTTCCATAAGATTTTGGAGTGTTTCTTAGGGAATTTTTGCCTCCATTCATCTAGGCATCTTTACACAGCAAAAGCGGCACAGAAACCGATTCTGAAGCAGCATAACATCACAGAAATGTATGCCGTTTAATGCTTCTCTGAAGCAGCATAAATGCATTTACACAGGAATGAAAATCGTGGGAAAAAATGCTTTGAGCATTACAACAGTTTTAACAAAGTGTTATAAATTAATAAAAAAATTATGAAATATATAAAAATTAAATAAAAATACGGAATTTAAAATTATTTTCCTCTGCGTGCTATATATAGGCGCTTTTGATGTTTGTCATGATTCTTTATGCTATTGTAGGCTACGGTATAGCCTAGTTGTTTTATATTTCGTAATAAAATTGTACCTGATTGAACAAATGCTATAAAAAAAAAAAATATTATTACGGGTAGATCACCGCAGGATTTAAAGTGGACGAAATATTTTTTTTTAAGAAACAGTCACTTTGGAGCAGTCGCAACAATGATAGCGTTTCAGGACAGCAGATATATCAGCCAATATCAAATCTAATATCAAATATTGTTCTCAAAGAGATTATGTTTGGAATATAATATTACAATGCACAATCACAGTGACGCCGACTAGGTTAAGCATAACCCATCTGAGGGAAATGTTGCAGTGCGTTGATCTGCCAGTCTATTCAAAGGAAGATTACAAATGGGAAACGCTAAATTATTACACAAAATGGTGGTTTGCTTGACGATGGGAGTTAGAGCCCTACACAGGCCACAAATCTAGGCCCTAGCCCGGCCTGTGTCCGACAGCTTATCAAAATTCTCGGCCCGTGTCCGACTGGAGCCTGTGTGTTTTTTTTATTTTTGTTTATCCTCCCTATTACACATTGTTGCAGCCATTAAAATAGTTTGGTTTTGTTTTTAATGTCAAAGTAGTTATATTTCGTTTTGTTTCTTTATTAAGTTAATTTAGAAAAATGTTTGAAGCATTTTTTGGTTTGTTACATTAAAGTTTTTGTTTTTTAAAGTGAGGACCAAGTTGTCGACAGCGAGTTAACCACATGTTTGATCAATTTAGCCTCTCAAATCAACACTTGACTTGTCTTGCCTATAATAAAAGCCATAGATATAAAACACTTCAAGCATCACAATGTTAGTTTAAAAGGTTTAGCCTACTATCACCACCACCACAAAAGGGCATTTTTGACAAGCTGAGGCAGACTGATGCTGCTACGCAATCTAAACAAATAAAAATAAAAACATCTCTCTCTGCAAAATGAATATAATTCAATTCCCAATTCCCTTCAATTTAAATGTGTTAACAGGACTGTTAAACAGGACTGTGACTGCTTTAATTCCTAGATGGTTTGTCTCCTTCTTGATTCTCGCGCCGCGTGAGCTGACGCTGACAGGCGGTTGTCATGGCAATGGGGTAGTTTAAGGCGGCACAAGTTCGTGTTCATTTACACTGAATCAAAGCCGTTTCAGAATCGCCTTTGATACTAGGGGCCGAGGTGGATCAGACCCGGCATATTTTAAGTCTGCTTTAATGCGACATTGCGTCTTTACACAGAATTTTTAGCAGACAGAGCCGCTTTAGAGCCGCCTTAACTCGGCTGTGTAAAGATGCCTTAGTAGAGCATTTGTGAGGTCAGGCACTGATGTTGGACGAGAAGTCCTGGCTCGCAATCTCCGTTCCAGTTCGTCCCAAAGGTGTTGGTTGGGGTTGAGGTCAGGGCTCTTTGCGGGCTAGTCAAGCTCTTCCACACCAAACTCGACCATGTCTTTATGGACTTTGCTTTGTGCACTGGGGCACAGTTATGCTGGAATTGAAAAGGGCCTACCCCCAAATTTCCCTGCAATGTCGGAAGCATAGCATTTTACAAAATATCTTGGTATGCTGAAGCATTAAGGTTTACCTTAACTGGAAGTAAGAGGCCAACCCCCAAGCCCTGAAAATCAACCCGATACCATTATTCCTAATGTTCTCTTGGCATCCGCCAAACTCTGACTCACCGATCAGACTGCCAAACAGAGAAGTGTGATTCGTCACTCCACCGAACAGGTTTCCACTGCTCTAGAGTTCAGTGGTGACGAGCTTTACACACTTGGGACTGTGAGGCTTGCATGCTCCTGCTCGGCCCTGTAAACCCACTCCATGAAGCTCCTGCCGCACAGTTTTTGTGCTGATATTAATGCCAGTGGAAGTTTGGGACTCTTCAGCTATGGAATCAGCAGAGCGTTGGTGACTTTAATGCACCATGTCTTCCACTACTGTTTCTAAACGCTTCCACTTTCCAATAATACCACTTACTTTTAGGGGTGTAACGTTATACGTATTCGTAACGAACCGTTTCGGTATAGGGCTTTCGGTTCAGTGCATGCCTTCCCGAATGGTTTCCGAGTGCAATCTTTAACAGTTAACAGTCGGCTTGTTTTAAATGCGGAACACACTTCAGTCCGAGTTCCCACACGAACATAAGTATTTTTATCACGAAATTCAAACGATAAATGCCGTTTTGACGCTCTATGTGGCGTGACTGATCACTGATCATAGTTCAAGCGGCCGCGCACACGCATGAACGCGATCATCTGTGAAGGCGATCGATCATCTCTTCCTAAAGAATAAACATGAATGACCGTCTGAAGGTGTGTTGAGGATACATTACAACTTACTGTCATGTATCATATGTGGTGTAATCGCTAAATCAGTGTTTCAACGGCGGAGAGACGTCAATATTACTGCTTGTAAACTAAATGTCATGTAAGGTTAACGTTTGCGTCACATTTACCTCAGGCAGTCATTCAGTATCCACCGAATTTTATTCACTAGAAAAATCAACTCTTTCACTAAATATATCCTCTATATTAGCCTATATATTCATAAAATTCTACTTAACCTGTTAGGGATGTCTTGATTATTTAATGCATGTTAAATAAAAATGTCATGTCATGAAAATGACAGACACTGTGTATAAATGATTATATTTCAACAACGAATTGGAGAAAAAACGTAAAAATATTTTATAATTATATTTGGAAGTTTATGCAAGAACTGCCTTATCTGAAGTTTACATGTTTGCATACCATGTGTTATTTGAGTGTTGATTATTATACCTAAAAATAAATAGCAACTGAATTTAGGCTAATAGTTTGGGCTCTGTTGTTAACCTTTAATATTAATGTGCAAGTAAGGGCTCCCTATATAATTCACAGAAATATCTTCAATAAACTTTATTTAATTCATTCAAGGACAGACACTTTTTTCTTCTTCAGTAAACCACTGTTTAATAAAAATAAATAAAAAGCCATTTTGTAAAACTGCTGTACCGAACTCGTACCGCACCGTGACTTCAAAACCGAGGTATGTACCGAACCGTCAGTTTTGTGTACCGGTACACCCCTACTTACTTTTGACCGTAGAATATCTAGCAGGGATGAAATTTCACAAACTGACTTATTGCAAAAATGGCATCCTATCACAGTACCACAGTACTTGAATTCACTGAGCTCTACATATGTTTATACATGCAGACTGCATGGCTCGGTGCTTGATTTAATACACCTGTGGCAGTGGGTCTGATTGCAACACTTGAATTCAATAATTGAGAGGCGTGCCTTAATTTGTCCATGTAGTGTACCTCTGTAGAGAGAGTGGAAAATATTTTCCATTCTGCCTTCTTTAGCTAACTTCACCTAGCTATTCTGTCGAAATTTATATAAACTATATCAGAATGAAAGTTTGATGTGCGCTCTGCTTTTGAGGAAGGTGACCCCAACCCTGTTCTAATATCTACTGTGGGTCACATCAGAGTTTATTATGCAGGTGCTTCAAACTGAACTAGCACTTGACCTTTTTAATACAAAAGTCCTTTTCTTCTGTGCATTCAATATTACAACACTCTTACTCTATTGGTGATTTCCACCTTCAATCACATCAATCATTTCTGCAAAGAAATTTCTGTTATTTTTTCCTGCCCAACGCTTCCCAGGACACAACCGGGTCACGTCTAGACTCTCATTGTGTCTTTAACATGCTCTTGAGCTCCTATTGACCAGACTAGACCTGCAGACCAACTAATGGGCCTCCTGTCAGTGTTGGTCTATAGCTGCTAATACACTCTGCAGGAAGCTGCAATTTTAGGCTGACGCAGCGCCATTTTTCCCCTTCGCGCTGAGTGTGCGGGTGCGTTGGCGTTCTCTGGAGGAGGGGAAGGTTGGTGTTGCCACTGCACTCTGTTGTGTCATGGAGGTGATGGTGTGTGCTAATTTCTACCCTCTGTGCCAAATGCTGACACTCCCAGCATGCTCAGGGGCCTTTTCTGCTTGTTTGTGGGCAGCACAAGAGGAATCACATTAACTTTCTTTTCTGGCTTGCTGAGAAGCACAATATTTTTAAGCGCTTTGGTCTACCTCAGGAGCAGGCTGGCTGTTTTTAGCCCAAAGCCCTAGTTAGGGTTCAACACTGCATTGAAACATGGTCCCTGTAGTTCTGACCTGTAACCCCTGCCTTCAGACCTGGATAAAAACCACTGTACCCGTTAAAGGGATAGTTCACAAATGTAAGTTCTTAACCATTTACTCAACCTAATGTCCTTCCAAACCAATGACTTCTTGGTCTTTTGTAGAACACAAAATGAGAAATAAGGGAGAGTGTAAATGACTCACTTGAATATTTGTAAAGTAAGTCTCTTCTACTGAATTTGTCGCATCTCATTGGTGCATATGTATTTATTTCTTTGAATATGCAAAAGTAGGAATGAGATTTGAGAATTACTGTGAAAGGAAATATTAACAGTGAATATCTACTTAAATTTGAGTCTTTTCATCACATAAGTTGCATCTGAACACTTGGAATATAAGTAATATAAGGGGCTTTTCACACTTTAAATATTTAACCCTGGGTCAAACGGAATCCTGGGTTATCTTGCTTCATGTTTCACACTGCTCATAATTTACCTGAGGTTACCAATTTAGTATTCGTAAGCGGTTGTTTAACACTGCACATTCATAAACCCTGGGTTAACATTAGTATTTGCATATTGTATATTGAGCCTGGTTAGTACCTGGATGGGAGACCAACTGGGAAAACTAGGTTGCTGCTGGTAGAGGTGTTAGTGAGGCCAGCAGGGGGTGCTCACCCTGTGGTCTGTGTGGGTCCTAACACCCCAGTATAGTGATGGGGACACAATACTGTAACAAGCACCGTTCTTCGGATGAGACGTTAAACCGAGGTCCTGACTCTCTGTGGTCATTAAAAATCCCAAATTTGCCCATTGGCCCCTGTCCATCATGGCCTCCTAATCATCCCCATATATATATATATATACGATTGGTATCATCCCTCAGTCTCCTCTCCACCAATCAGCTGGTGTGTGGTGGGCGTACTGGCGCAATATGGCTGCCGTCGCATCATCCAGGTGGATGCTGCACATTGGTGGTGGTTGAGGAGATTCCCCCCTTCTATGTAAAGCGCTTTGAGTGCCTAGAAAAGCGCTATATAAATGTAACAAATTATTATTATTATTATTATTAATTATATTTACGGTGTCAGTGTCACTGATCAGAAGAACATTGCATGCAATATGTTTACACAAAGGCTCTAACATTGCGCATCTTTATATTTATTTTATTTTTTATTTTTTTTATTTTATTATTATTATTATTTTTTTTATTATGATAGGACAGTAGGTAGACAGGAAGCGAAGTGGGAGAGAGAGAGAGAGGGGGACGGGATCGGGAAAGGTCCACGAGCCGGGACTCGAACTCGGGTCGCCCAAAGTGCAACAGCACTATATGTCAGCGCACTGCCCACGAGGCTATTGGTGCCGACATCTTTATATTATAAATTGAAGACTGCGACTATACTATCAAGCTTATAAAGGTAAAAAATTTAACCGTCTTTACACTCCAATTGTCAAGTTTTCTGTCGCCATTTGACATTTTTCCTCTCAAATACTGAAGCTACTGTTTATACAACACAGTGTTTCCGTGACGATTAATTGTCCATTGCTAAGCATCTATTCGTAACGTTCTAACACCACATTGTTTCATGCTGTACAAATTTGGCACAGCAACGGAGCAGGGTTTCATAAACGTGTGAAACATTCATTTAGCCTGGGTTAAAAGCGGTGTTTAGAATGACATTAACCCAGGGTTAAAGGGATTTTTCACCCAAAAATGAAAATTCTGTCATTTACTCACCCTCATGTTGTTCCAAACCTGTATCAGTTTCTTTCCTCTGTTGAACACAAAAGAAGATATTTTGAAGAATGCTTGCAACCAAACTGGTGATGATAGCCATTGACTTCCATAGTATGGAAAAAAAACCTCAATGGATATCAATGGCTACCAGTCACTGTATTCTTCAAAATATCTTCTTCTGTGTTCATTAGAAGAAAGAAACTCCTACAGGTTTGGAACAACTTGATGGTTAATAAATGATGACAAAATGTTCTTTTTTGGGTGAACTATCCCTTTAAGTGCAGTGTGAAAAGCCCCAGAGACTACTTTTTTGGGTCCTTATTGTTTTTTTTTTTTTTACATATTTGATAGTGTCTGTCCCCATTTACAGTGTATGAAAAAGAGCAGGTTGGAGCAAAACATTACAACATTTTGTGTTCTACAATAGAAAGTCAGTAATATGGGTTTGGATCAACATGATGGTGAGTAAATAATGACAGAATTTTCATCTTGTGGTTAAAAAATAATAGAGCACTGCAGGGATTACTTTTTTGTTTTTAGGCCAACACTGAAGTTGGCATAACCCAATAATATTCCATTGACTTTCCAGAAAATAATCACGGTGACCAACAAAAATGTAGCTAACACTTTAGTTTAGGGCCCAATTATCATTATTAACTAGTTGCTTATTAGCATGCATATTACTAGGATATTGGATGTTTATTAGTACTTCTTATAAAACACATATTAAGGCCGTATTATTAGTGCTGTCAAAACACGTTAATGCGTTTAACACGTTTAACGTGTTAAAAATATTTAACGCAGCATCTGTTTTTTCCCATCAATCCTTTGGATAGCGTTACATTATATGACCACGCTCTTATTCATGAAAATGCTTTTAAAAGTGTCAAGCACGCTAAGACACAAAAGAGAATGAAGTGCTGTACTGCCACGTGTCCGTGAATCTCCTATCTGTGACAAAAAGACCTTCAGACATCACTTGAACAGACAAAAACAAACCTTTTTGCCAAAATGCCCATTTTTGTCGAGTATCCTCACAAGCACAGTAAAATGAAGTCTTAAATGAACGATACGAGTTAAGAGACAAGGTTACATGGGTCAAAAATAATGAAAACAATAACTTTTTGTGCATTTTGACATGGCAAGTAAAAATCTGAACCGGTCTGACTGGGCCAATAGATAACATTGAGCATTGATTTATTGAAGAGCAGGGAAATGTGACATTTATTATAATGGGTTTATGTGAAGATCGTTTTAAGTTAAAATGAAAAGTTGTTATATCTTTTTTAAAGCCCAGTGAATGTTCAAAATGATAACTTTATACTGTTTTTCTCAATTAATACTGTAATGCTGAATGCCTATATTTAATGGCTAAAATTGTTTTAAAAAATTTAAATCAGTAATATTGGTATCTGTGATGCTGGCCTTCTTTCATAAAAAGATGCCATTAAACAAATATTTAAAAGCTACTGTCTTCATGTTGTTTCTACAGAATTTTTTTTAGATTAAATGTGAAAATATTACAATATAAAATAATGTAAAAAACGTTAATGTTAGGTGCGATTAATGGCGATTAATTACAGAAAAATGTAAGTAAATTTTTTTTAAATCGATTGACAGCACTACTTATTCTACATCCCTCAATCCTACCCAATACCTAAACTACCTTACTAACTATTAATAAGCAGTAATTAGGAGTTTATCGAGGCAAAAGTCGTAGTTAATGGTTAATTAATAGTGAGAATTGGACCCTAAATTAAAATGTGACTAATTTATTATTCTACACTTTAAAAATACTGGGTTGTTTTAACCCAATTTTGGGTCAAATATGGACAAACCCAACCATTGGGTTAAAATGTAATTAAAAAATGTAACCCAGTGGCTGGGTTTGTCTATATTTTACCCAAATTTTTTACAGTGTAACATGTTTTGTTTATCAAGATCATTTACACATATGAACCCAACTTTATGAATTTTGAAGCCTAAGTACAAACACTAGAAAAAAAGTTGGTCTACACCATGGTCACATGACTTCAACCTCACTATCATTTAAGCTTCTGACAACTTTCAATCTTTATTTAAAATCTACAAGTTGGAAGTTTTGAGTTAGATTAGTTTGCTAGAGCAAGAGTTTATTGAGCGGACTATTGAGTAGACATGAGTTTACCCGTTTTGGCGTAATGACGTTTAAAGTCCCCGACAAACTCTGCAGTCCCATTTAAAATCACGTGGATATTACTGATGTATTTTATGTTGTAGATTAAAACATTAAAAAATATTTTGAGTTTGTTTGCAGAGCTTAATCCAGGCATTCAACCAAAAACCCATTGACTTGCCAACTCGTTTCCAGGCTTTAGCACTCTGTAACTATTACTTTAATTTGTAGAAACTGTTCGCAAATGTTCTCAGGCACAGAAGTGTGATTTCACTTTCTCTAGATTGTAATCCAAAACCTTGTTCCAAGATAAGCCTACCTGCTCTACAGGTATAGTATAGCTGCCATTCGTAATAATCTCATCCCTGCAAATGTTTCCAGCTCTGTGTCCATTGGAGGAGTTTATTACACAATTCATCTTGGTGACTGTAATGATTTGTGGATTGTGCAAATTGGGCTACTTTGAAACACTCTGAATCAAGGGTCTTTTTAATGATATGAATGTTTACAAAAGATGGAGGAGGAAGGTCTTGTTGAGTGTAATTGTGTGGTTTATTTTCTCCCTAAATCAGAGCAAAGTCAGGACAGTGTTGCTGGCATGTCGGACTCCAGCTCCTTGCAGGATGTCTTCATGGACCCCACCAGCTCACAGGACAGCAGCCACAAGGTCGATACTGGGAAGTGTAGTATTTTCCCGGAAGAATCAAATGCCATTGGAAAAGAGAAACGGGGCACAGTAGAGGACAATATAGGTAATGATCCCTGCTCTTCTAAACACATACAGTACATGCTGCCAAGATTTGAGAGTGATAGCAGTATTTATTGTATATTTGGGAAATTCATACATGGTTATAACTTTAGTAATGATTTAGAAGTGATAGCACTAAAGGTCCAACAGTTTAACCAGTAAATGTAATGCGTACACTTAAAAAATGTTTAAACCAGTAAATGTAATGCTTACACTTAATTTTTTTTTTTAATAATTAGAAAGGAACACTTCAGTAGAAAAAATAAATGTATGGATTATCATGTTTACTTCAATTTAAAAATATATATATTTTTACCCAAAATAGGATGGTGTGAGCATTATTGAACACTAAAAACACGTTATGTATGTTTCATTCATACTGGAAGCCAGAGGATGCCCTCACTCAGAAACTCCAGATATACCTCACAGAAGTAAAATAACATGACGTTCCAGGAAATTCCTAATTCCTGACTAGAACACTTTGTCATTAAGTCTGAAGACAATAAACACACGACTACGACAATATATGGCTTATCAGTGTTCTTCGACCCATTTTGGGTATTTTCATAAGAATAAAGTATATTTATAATGCAATGCTAATCGACATAGCATTAATTACAGTATAGAATACTACAAAATAATATACTGTCTGCCTCATTCTGTGATAAGAAGCCACTTCAGATTCCAAATGACAGACACTCGACTGATGTTATGAAGAGAGTTTGGAGTAAAACATGTAATGTTTGGCACGTTTTGCTTTTTAAATCGTAAGTGACTCAAACTGTCAGCACTTGCAGAGACCATTTACTCTATGAAACGTTATTGTTTAGCACATTATAAACATCTCCCTAATCTAATATATACGATGTGTGTGTGTAATTCATATCTAAAAATATAAAAATCTTTGAATTTTATATTCATCAAAGAATCCTGAAAAAAATTGGTCATGATTTCCATAAAAATATTTAGCAGAAAAAAACTTTTTTCAACATTTATGATGATAGTAAATGTTTCTTGAGCATCAAATCATCATATTAGAATGATTTCTGAAGGATCATGTGACACTGAACACTGGAGCAATGATGCTGAAAATACAGCTTTGATCACAGGAATAAATTACATTTTACTATATATTCACATAGAAAACTGTTTTTTTTTTATTTGTTTGTTATAAAGGGTTGGGTTACTATTATTTTGTAACGGTAGTGTATACTGTAAGTGTTACTGCATGATGATGATAGTAAATTACTCAAAAATAATCTTAATTTCCATGAAAATAATGTCACAATCCCAAAAAATGAAATCATCCTGAAAATAGTCTTGACTAAATATAACTTCTTAAGAGTTTTCTTTTGATATTGGATTGAAAAAAGCTAGGCATGGTCTTGACAGTTTGCATGAGATTCAGCCAATATCTGTCTTGACAGGAGCACAAAACACAGTAGGTTCTTGCTTTTTACAAGCAATATCTGCAGCTGGTGGTCACCTCTGCACTCTTAAAATCCCACAGGCACCTTGGAGGACAAGAACATGGATATCAGCTCTGCCACACTGTCTCAAGAATCTTCTGTCACACAAGAGTCTTCAGACACCACCTTGTCCATCACCTCCCCTGAGGCGTCTGTCCCGAAAACTCCCACTACAGACACCCCGACCCAAGCTCCGTGTCTGCCGCCGCACACGGCCCAACCTCACAAACCCCACTCCCAGACGGGCTCCTCCAGCGAGGGGAAGCGCAGGCCAGAGCCGCCGCCTCCCCTGGAGGTGATAGAGTTGCCTAAGTGTCTGCCGACGGGACGGGGAGAACAGAGGAAAACACTAGTGGACGTGTGTGTGAGGTCTCTCTTCCTGTGTTTGAGTCGCTTCCCGCAGCATTACAAGAGTCTGTACCGTCTGGCCCACCTGTACGCCTACAGCAGGACACACAAGGTATGCGCACACACACTTCACACCTGTCATTTCTGTGCCATCAAAATACAGGACTATATAGATTTAGCACTATATAGATTCTATTTTATTCTATAACATGGTAGAATGAACTGTAAAGCTGATATTTAAAACATGTTCTTCTCAAGGGGTCACATCTTTGTCACCTCTTTTACCCCTGATGAGTCTGCACCCGTTTTACTGCAAATATGATTCATTTTAGGGAGATTCACAGTTTTGAATCCAAAATATAAGTGACTCAGCACATTTTTCCGAAGGACTGCAGTCTTGTTTTTTTACTGTAATAATTCACTCCAGAGATTTTCGAACTTTTCTTCTGTCTATTTGGCTGATCCTTCCAAATCTGTCATGTAATCAAGCGCATAAAGAATGATGTAGTCACACAAATGTTTTTGCATTATTACAAGTGCATTATTTCGTTTTAAAGTAATTTGATATGTTCATGACATAACTTAATTCTATAAAACCTATTTAGTTTGAATTAATTTTTAGTACATTTCACAAGAACCGGTTTGCTTTTCCACGGGCTGAGAGCCACAACAGAGCCATGTCTTACGTCACTGTTTACGTCTCATCTCTCTCAGCAACGCTAGTGAGGCAGCTGCAATGTTGCCAAGTGTGTGGTTTTCCCGAGGGCTGTTTTTTCATGTCCGCGGGATGAAGCGACCCCAATTATGTGATATTTAGCCCCGGGAATGCGAATTTTAGTGCCAAAAAACACATATTTTACCCCCAAATGTGATTTTTACTGGGGAATCCCCCCCTGGAACGCGATTGGGCTTGTTTTGAGTAGCAATTGGGCGGGTTTGTTGTGAAAACCTGGCCACCCTGGGCAGCGGGAAACACACACACACCAGGCTTGTTCGAGATGCATCGTCACTGCGCAGACCGATCCACGTATGATATTAAAAAAAACGCATGAGTGAATCAAAAGCATAAGGAGTCATGTGCTCTCGCTGGACTCGTTATCATACGGCGATCGGTCTCTGCACAGCACCGCTGCGAACAAGCCTTCCATCAACAATGCAAACGTTGCGTTACTATTGATTCACATGGCTTTACGATCCTACATCGGCATCAAAACACAACGCAAACACAGCGAATCCAACGCATTCATGCAGTTCGCCGTAATTTGTATAGACGGAGATTACAAACGAGCAGCAGCTGTTAGCTCCATTAGCTGCTATTTCAAACATGGCGGATCTCAAGTTTGTGTTCGTCTTGTTGACCCCGCCCCCAGCGCCTGACGTAATCGGTTCTTACTTCTAGCCCTGTTCTAGCCCAGCAATGTTTTGGTGCTACTTAAGAACCACTTTTCCTGGCTCGGAGCTGGGGCTTTGTGTGTGGAAACACAAAGAACCGATTTGAAACTAGGCTCTGGCTCCGATCTAGCTCTGGCTCTGCTTTGGTGGAAAAGGGGTATAAGAAGCTCCTCAGTCGAACCAACTATGAACTGGGACTAGCTCTGGCTCTGAATTAGCTCTAGCACTGCCTTGGTGGAAAAGGGGTATTAAAGCTGCAGTCTGTAGTTTTTCCTCTTTGTCGCCACCTCTGTTCGAAATCTGCTATTGCAGTTATTTGCGGAATTATCAACTTTACGTGAATGGTGCCTCGGCACGGCACAGCGCGGAGGAATCCAATGTTTTGAGGAGAGTGTGTGCGTGTGTGAGTGTGTGCACAGTCACCGCGCCGGTGTGGATACTGTCATTCGTAATCTCAGATTCTACTTTTTGAAACTATGACCAACATAAGAATTTTCACCGTAAAATGTCATCTGTAAGTAGCTAACATCCACTTTTGTTCTGACCAACTAAGGGGAAAAAAGCACATTGGAATACATCACAATGATTAAATCTACTGATCGCTTATCATATCACGTTAAACCGTGCACATTATACTTTGTTTTCAAATTGTTAATGTTAACAACATCAGCATTGCGTGACTACATTTAATGTGTATTAGGCAAGGGTGTAGATTTGGTTTGAACATTGGGGGGGTTGAACGTTGGTATGCTGCCTGTTATTTTTGTATTATTATTTTTTTTTATGTGTATTGTTATTGGATAATTTATTTCTTCATATCTATCTATCTATCTATCTATCTAGGCCTACATGCTTTAACTGATTACAAATTCAACATATACAAATATGAAAGAGACAACATTTCGAAATTTATTTTAAGATTTTTACATTCCACCTTAATGCATTTTACATTTTTTTTAAAGGGAAACACATCGGCTCTTGAACAACTTTAAATCATTGATAATTACAGACACTATTAAAAAGTGAACTAGCAAAACAGACGACTGCTTTGGTAACTTGTTATACTGATAGTTATAGCTAAATACATTGCAATGGATTAGCTAGCTAAAATATATGTAGTGTGTACTTCGCTATTACACAATATTCTCATACCTCATTCTCAGTACATGCTTTATTTTTTTTGCATCCCTCTCTGACCAGCAGTTAAATAAAGTCCGCTGTGCAGCGCTTCTCTTCATTTTTGGCGCTAGCGTTACCCGTGCCGTGTGCTCTCCTATTCAAACACCACTCGCGTTGTTTTGGTGAAAGTGCAACTCATTGGTTGGACGTTACCAATTGACCTATCGGTAAGCCCCGCCCCCCTTAGTTACTGTTGCTAACTCGGACAAACAAACAGAGTTGCTATATCTTACAATGTACAGCTGTCAGTGTGAAAACCTTATCCCGAGATGTTTTTGGACACAGAATGTAGCGTATACCCCGTCCGAATGATGGCCAAACGTAACTGATGGTTTATCAAGTTTATTACATAGTTTTTCACTCAAAAATATCATCGTAAGAGCTGAACAAACAAAGCATAAGTGCACCTTAAAGTCTCATTCACAAACTCTCTCTCTCCGTGGCATTACCATTAACATACACAGCAAATTACACAAAAACACTCACAGTAAACAAACATATACACAGACCGTATGCCTTTTCGGGGGTGCAGTAAATAACTGGTGAACTTTGAATCTGCAAAACAACTCCGATAAACTGCGTGCGAGCTCTCCCTTTCACTAGCCGGAGACTATAATACCCATCAAAATAAGAGTCCTCTTTATTAGACAGAAAAGGCAGACCTTTAAACATATCTAAACTCACAGAAATAAAATGGGAAAAAATAAATATGGTGAGAGATTAATTTGGAAGCGATGGTTTACAGATCTCAATGCAAACGGGAGAAGCCTCTTGTTACAATCGCAGATGATAACATCCAGGATCAACAGTGTTCATGTATCGCAGGGTAAGATTACATAAATTCACATTTAATCCGTTTAATATGGAGAGATGCACTGAAATGTAGACCTTCGTGTTTCTGACCTACACCGTTGCATGAGAACAGTTAACGTTAGTTATAGTTAGTCAGTTTGTACGTTAGCAGGGAATTACTAACTTTAATCGTAACTTAACGAGAGTATGACACCCAGAAAATCCTCTCAGGATCCCTGGAATCAGTGTTACAGTACCTCAGGCACGACGTTTACCATTTTTGTAGCATAAACACCATCAAAACGATGAGAGCTTCGGGTTTTCCAATGTTTCTCTATGGCGCTGACACCTAAAGATGTCCGAGTTCCGGTCCCAGCGCAACTGATACTCAACTGCCATTGGCTCATCGGCGTTCGATGGGAGGGGCTTACCGATAGGTCAATTGGTTCAATGGAGGGGAAGTATTTTTTGTCTGATTTATTATGACAAACTCATTTAATTAGGAACAAAATTAATGTTACAAAATAAAAGAATTCTACATATTTTTAGTTTGATCTACTGTGATTTTCATGTTGAAATATTGGGGGGGTTGTAACTGATGGATTTGAATATTGTTGTTACCCATCCCCCCCGTACACTACGCCCCTGGTATTAGGGCTACCCGTAGTTCAGTTTCCCTTTCTGTGCAGTCTAATTTCTAATTGTCATAGACCAACAAATGAATTGGAGTTGAGGTGAATTGCTCCCTCTCATAGCCAACGCAAAATAATTGATATTTACCGTAATGCACATAGCACAACGAGAAAGGCACAACAAAGAAGACTCCATAACTGTATGAATTAAGCGAACAAGTGTGCTACTGTTACGTAATTGAACCATTGAAATGTCTTACCTGTCCAGCAGAAAAGAGAGCCCTTTTAAAAGCCCTTTTTATCCTTGTTTTTGCATGGGCCCAGTTGCAGTCTCTTTTTTTCTGTAACCACTCCGAAGTCCGAAGTCTTTTGCATTTTACAACGGGTGAATCTCCAGTTGTCACTGGTGATTTGTCGTTTAAACCTTTCTGGATCCGCCATCAAATTGTTAAGTTTAATTATATCAAGTGCTGTGAGAAAAGGCTATAAATCTCCACCTCCAACATCCTCAAACGCAATATAGCCTAGTAGATGGGACACTTCCTTTATGTGTACAGATGTGACGTAATAACGCAAAGACATGCTCGAAATTTCCAGCGGAAATCCACCAGTACCACTGGAATTAAAAACATTATTACAAGCTTATCCTTGTAAATCGAGCTAAGGTAAGCAGATCGGTTTGAACACTAGCTGGTTATGTACTTGCTCAAATTAATTTTTGATTATTTTTAACCCAAAAAAAGCTTAAACCCCCAAAATGTCAGGTGGTGCAACTGTCCGAACAAATGAACAGACTCAGAACACTATTCAAAATTGTGTCTCAATAATAAAAAAATTAAATAATCCAATATACAAATTTTATAAATATTAATAGTTTTAAAGCTTTTTAAACCTTTGTCCAGCAATTTGTATATTCTCAAATGTCAGGGTGGCACAACTGCAAACATGGCTCTTTTATTATGAATTGTAATAACTGTACAGATGATCATGCATCATCCAGAGGAGCTCAACTGATCCTTGCAGAGTGAAAAGGTTTGTAGATCTCTCACAAATACTGCTAAAAACTGCTCATTTCAAGTATGGGTAGGTTGGCACACGTTCCATGTCAGGTGGTACAACTACAGCACATGCATACAACTATTTGGTTGTACCGCCTGACATAAAAGCAGTCATTAAATGTATTTAAACACTTTGAAATGTTATTTAACAACTGAAGCTTAAAAACATGCATTACATTATGCATTACTTTATTTGTCACTGAACCTATACCACACAACATTTATTTTATAGTACAAGATAAAACAACATTGATCATGGTAAAATATGTTATCTTTTACGCCTCTCATGAGTTATTAAAAAATACTTAACACTGTTTCTGCTGGTTTATTATGTTAACAACAAATAAAAACGGGGAAAAATTTAGTTACTAGTTTAGTTTAGTTTATAGTTTGTTTAGTTAAAGTTGAAATACTAAAATAACTCAAACTAAAATCTTAATATAAACCTTTAAAGCATATATATTTTTAAATAATCTTAATAAAATTGACAAAAATGCACAACAAAATTACAAAAACTTTTAAGTAAATTAAAATAAGGTCTAAAAATAAAAAAAATATATATATTTTTTAAATATTAACAGAAACTATAATAGTATTTCAATGATACTAAACTGACACGCTTTCCAACTGTTAATACAAAATAAAAAAAACTAATTCTCTTTGCTTTTGCATTAAAAATATAATACTCTGATGTATAATTACAGATGCACTTTACAATGTATAATATTGATTTCATAATTTAATATATAATAATGTATAATTTTTTCATTCTAGTAATCAGAATATTTTCTCAATTTACTGTAGACTACTGAGAATTTACGCAATTGCCTCGGAAACAGGCTTAATTTTCTTTATACACATTATTTATTTTGGCGTGAAGTATAAACATGACATTTCTCGATGGTGTTAATGAGATTAATCTCGTTTAATCGCACCTTATATTTAGGCCATTGGTTGAGTCAATGTTGGCCCACTCAAATGTTTTCAACTTTTAGGGAAATCACCCTGCAAATGGCTTATAGTTACACTTGTGGTCTCTGCACATAATGTCAAAAAGTATTTTGACAAAAAAGGACATGAATAAGCTTTATAATAAGAATTTACTGCACAAGAACGGCAGCATCCGTATAGGTTTTTCTGTAATGTTAACTGAGCCAAGAGGATGATATCATATTCACCAGCGTGCGTGTGTGTGTTTGAAGCCAGTGCGCAGTAGATGACACAACCCACAGATATTAAGGCTGGGTGTTGAAAACTGCCCACTCGCCTCATAGGCGCAAAAAGAGCAGTAGAGCCAAATTTATCTCAATGCCAGAATGTTGTGTAACACCACTGACCACTAAACAAACCACTTACACTTGTGCGAAGTCCGCTGTAGTTTGTTTTTGTCTTGTGGTTGATATGTGAAGTTGATATGTGCGCATGTGAGGCCAGTGGGGATTCCCTTACTTCACATGCGGTAAAGTTATGTAAAAACCCATGCGAAATAAATCAACATCCTGCTGAATTAGAATAGCAGCCTTTGTTAGACACTGCAAGCCCTTCAGCTGTGATATATTATGTGATATAGGGGACATCAAGTGCTCTGTTGCTTTTATAAAACTACTTACTACATGTATTGAGAATTTTTTTTTAATTCATTTATTTTCTTTTAATAGTTGCCCTCAATTGGGAGCTGTGCAGTGATATACACTTATCTGTAACTATATTGGGTTTGACAAATCAGAATAAGAACTATCCGTTTTATAATTATGGTTTAATTATTATGATTATGATTATGATATACACTATATATTGACAAAAGTTTTGGGACGTCTGCCTTTACATGCACATGAACTTTAATGACATCCCATTCTAAATCCGTAGGGTTTAATATGGAGTTGGTCCACCCTTTGCGGCTATTGCAGCTTCAACTCTTCTGGGAAGGCTTTCCACAAGGTTTAGGAGTGTGTTTATGGGAATTGTTTACCATTCTTCTAGAAGCACATTTGTGAGGTCAGGCACTGATGTTGGACGAGAAGGCCTGGCTCGCAGTCTCCGCTCTAATTCATCCCAAAGGTGTTCTATCGGGTTGAGGTCAGGACTCTGTGCAGGCCAGTCAAGTTCCTCCACACCAAACTCGCTCATCCATATCTTTATGGACTTTGCTTTGTGCATTGGTGCGCTAGGGCTGCTCGATTATTGAAAAAATCATAATCACGATTATTTTGGTCAATATTGAAATCACGATTATGTAACACGATTATTTCACATGACTTTGGGAATGTGTTGTATTTATTAAAAATGCACCTTTCAACAATTCAATTGAAATTGTAACATTTGTTGTACTTTTTGAACTATTAAAATAAATAATATAACATATATTCAAATCAAAGTATAAAAGTATTCACGTAAAAATGATAACCACAAATAAATAAGATAAACAATTTGGTTCGGCTAGATATGCTTTTCAGGTACGTCTAACATTAGTTTTCAGGTACAGAAATGTATCAAATGTAAAATAACATTGCATATTTGAGTGCATAAATTAAAGATTAATCCTATTAAACTTACAAAAGCTATTCAATCAAGTGCAGTGAATGATGTCCTTGTCTTTTGTTGTTTGACATTAAACAGACAGCAGTAAAGGCTACTGCCTCTTTAAGACCTAATGCTCGGATATGCATCGTCTTTATCGACTGTATAAAGTTCACTTAAGGCATATACAGACTATGTCTGCTAGGATACTCATCAAGATGGACATGTTGACATACGTTTTGTGTGAGTTTGTCCGTTCAAGAGCAAGACTTGAAAGAGAACTCAATATTTGCGCGCTGAGAGACGTGTGCGCGCTCTCGGATGAGCGCACAGAGATACATTTTCTCACAGCGCTCGCGGCTTATCATTCGCTTCTTCTTGCACTAAACCCGGGTGATGACGGTGAAAACGACTGGTCATATTCGAAAATATGGCAGCACTCGCATGCATTGAACAAAGTTTACAAAGAGAGAATTATTTGAAAAATATGAGGGGGAAAAAATGACGTTTACACGGCACCCCTGCTCTCGTCAGTTTTTGTTTCTTTATTAGATTGTCATAGGTCACTCTGTTTAATTTTCAAGTGGTTAAACAAATTTGTGGTGTTCCCTTGCGTTGCAGCCACTAACATGTAGCAAATCTTGCACGTAGCATGTTTCTGCTCGTCGTCTGATTCCTCAAAGCCAAACTGTTCTCAGACAACGGAGTTGGTTTTGCCTTTTTTGCTCACCAAACGCTGCTGTAACTGCCCTCCTTCTGCCATCTTTACTCGCGCCGAGTTTTTAAATTCCAGCGGATGATATGCACACGAGACAGACTCACGACCTGAGAGAGATTTGTGGCTTCGGGAGGGGTGGATGAGCACGTGCGCGTTTTATTCAGAACGCAAGACAAAATAAGAGTGTTCTTGCAAAACTGGACATGGCAAAAGAATCGTTTTTTCTCGATTGTACTATTGTGGTGATCGTTGGGAGGCGAAATCGAAATCGAAATTCGATTAATTGCACAGTGGCAGTCATGGTGGAACAAGAAGGGGCCGTTCCCAAACTGTTCCCACAAAGTTGGGAGCATGACATTTTCCAAAGTTTCTTGGTATGCTGAAGCATTAAGAGTGCCAAGCCCAACCTTTGAAAAACAACCCCACACCATAATCCCCCCTCCACCACACTTTACACTTGGCAAGGCAAGTACCGTTCTCCTGGCAACCGCCAAACCCAGACTCATTCATCGGATTGCCAGACAGAGAAGCGTGATTGGTCACTCCAGAGAACACGCCTCCAGTGGCGGCGTGCTTTACACCACTGCATCCCACGCTTTGCATTGCAATTGGTGATGGAAGGCTTGGATGCAGCTGCTCGGCCATGGAAACCCATTCCATGAAGCTCTCTACACACTGTTCTTGAGCTAATTCTGCGCACTGTGCGCCTCAGCATGCGCTGACCCCGCTCTGTGATTTTACGTGGCCTACCACTTCGTGGCTGAGTTGCTGTTGTTCCCAATTGCTTCCACTTTGTTAAAATGCCACTAACATTTGACCATGGAATATTTAGTAGTGAGGAAATGTCATGAATGGACTTATTGCACAGGTGGCAGCCTATCACGGTACCACGCTTGAATTCACTGAGATCCTGAGAGCGACCCATTCATTCACAAATGTTTGTAGAAGCGTCTGCATACCTATGTGCTTGATTTTACACACCTGTGGCCTTGGAAGTGATTGGAACACCTGAATTCGATGATTTGGAGGGGTGTCCCAATACTGTTGGCAATTTGTGTATCTATATACAATATATCTTTTATAAAGTCATATTAATTTAATGAGGATTAAATTCATAAGTTAAATTAGTTAACTTATTAGTACATTCATTTAGAATTTTAAATACATTACCATTCAAAAGTTTGCGGTCAGTAAGATATATATATATAAATATAAATGTTTTTTTTAAAGGAATGAACACTTTTATTCTGCAAGTATGCATTAAATTGATCAATAGTGACAGTAAAGACATTAATAATGTTACAATTGAATTAGATATTCCACAAAAAGGAACAGCATGTATTTGAAATTTAATCTTTTGTAACTTACCAAAGATTATATTTCAAATACATGCTGTTCCTTTGAACTCTCTATTCATCAAATAACCCTGAAAATCTGAATCAGCACAAGATAAATGTTTCTTGAGCAGCAAATCATCATACACTCTAAAAAAATGCTGGGTTAAAAATAACCCAAGTTGGGTTGAAAATGGACTAACCCAGCGATTGGGTTGTTTTAACCTAGTGGTTGGGTTAAATGTTTGCTTAAAACGACCCACTTGCTGGGTTAAAACAACCCAATCGCTGGGTTAGTCCATTTTCAACCCAACTTGGTTTATTTTTAACCCAGCATTTTTAGAGTATATAAGAATGATTTTTGTAGGATCATGTGACACTGAAGACTGGAGTAATGATGCTGAAAACTCAGCTTTGATATCATAAATAAATTACAGTTTACTATATATTCACAAAGAAAACAACTATTTTAAATTGTAGTAATATTTCACAATATTACAGTTTTTAACTGTAATTTTGATCAAATAAATCCAGCCTTGGTGAGCAGAAGAGACGTCTTTCAGGAACATTAAAAATCTAACAATAGTGTACAAGCAAAAAACCTATAATTTGTGTAAATTTGAGTAAAATTTTTTGAATTACCAAATAAACTATCAGAACGAACACTTTTATTAAAATGAATCACTCAACCCAACTCTATTTAATTAAGTTTCAGTTGTAAGAAGATTGACCCTCACTGACTGAAGTGACGTGATTTATCAAAACATCTGCAGCTTTTACCTATGAGAAATGTACCATTATATTTTTTCCAGAACTCCTGTGGCAACACGTGTGGAATTTTCTTTAAGCCACCTAGATGTAAAATAGAGCAACAAAATCATGATTTGTCTTGAGTTTGAGACTGACTCATCTCGTACTGTTTATGATGATGCAAGCAACACGCCGACCTGCAGTGTTTGTCACTAATATGCAAGAGAAAATGAAATGGTCACAATGACATTTTTTGATAGCAGTGATGCATAACGGTTTCATGGCCGTTATGAATTATGTTTGGTTGGTACATTTTCTCAATTCATTCACCATTGGCCAATGTGACTGTGTTCATTTTGGGTAAGAACCTGCATGTTAGAAGCAACATTTTAGACTTGTGTGTAAACACATTGTCAAACGGTCCCTGCATGTGATTATCTCATTTTCTGCTTCCTGGAATCTTCAGTTTCCCATTTGTACAGAACAATAGCAGCTGCCTTTGTAGCAAAAGGGAAAAAAAACGGAGTAAATTTCCATAGGCATGCATAATAATATCAGTGACTGCTTAATGGAAGAGGGCACTTGGAAAGAAAGCAAAGCATTATTGGTCTTAGGTAGACTAAAACCAAAGTTACATGGAAGTAAGATGCCAGTACAAAAATTGACATGGAAGAAGGAAAGTCATAGAGTTTGGAGCTGTCTCTCTCTCTCTGTCCATTGCATGTGTATTTGTGCTCTTTGCTGACACTTCCTTACCAAAAGGACTCGCATATATCATCTCCATCCCTTCACACTGAAAATTCTGTCTGATCTTTAGGTAGAGATTGTTCAGCTCTGAAATTTAATCACCCCACCATGACAAGCCAGAGATTTAATAACCGCCACAATGCGTTTAAGGGCGCCCGGCTCTTTCCCTAGATGAAAGCGTGGAAATTTAGCTCTCAGATTTAATGAATGGCCCCAAAACAGCATGTGTGACATACAGCGAGAGATACACGTGTGTCTGTATCCTAATAAAGAAATCAGACTTGCAGCGCTATGATGTTATGTGTTCATTAACAGTGAATTAGCGGTGTGGAAATGGATTTGATGGGATGATACAGTGTAATTATATTTGAGTGACACAAGAGCCAGTCTTTAGCTGTCAAATAGGAGCTGTTTGTCTACGATTTTAAGTTGTTTCTTGGGTTTTTCCTGGCTTTGGTAAAGCATACTGCCATACTTCTCGTTCTTATTTAGCTATTTTATGCTGTGCAGAGAATGCAAATATTTTAGATTCTAGATTACTGGGCTAAACCTGTTTGAAGTCGATAGTCAGCAGTCAAAGTTTTCTGAAGGTTCCAAAACAAAATCACCAGCAACCATACCTCAAAGGGTTCGATTTCTCGTCGAGGTGAAAAGCTGCCTCGCGCGATATTGCCATGACGGAGTGTGAGGGTGAAGTTAGGATAGAATATGCCACCGCTACATCACGCCTCCACTGTTAGTTTTCTTTTCTTTTCTTTTTTTAGAAATAAAAACTATTTAATTCAGGTGAATAACGGTCTCTTCAATTCCATGCAGCTCATCCAATACCAGCTGTTCGAGTCGTACGCAGCAGGAATCGGAGTTCACTGATCACGAGACGAGAGGGCGGAGGATTCGTTGCGCAACAGTGCCTAAGCGTCTGACAAATGTCTTACATATATTGTAGAATACGTGTTCAGCACCACCGCTCCCTATACACAGAGTACATGCAATCATAAAAGTATTTCAATCCATAGTTTTCACGTGTCGTCACACGCTTCTAGGAACGCCCACCTGGAGGGCAAAACAAGGCTCTCCATTGCCCGCTAGTCCTTTTTACCAGGTTTGTAGTCAGTATTAATGCGGTAAGACAGTGATATTAAAATACCAAATTCAATATACACCTTATTGATGTTGCATACTTTGTACAGGAAAGCAGACGAACACAGAATATTAGTGCAACTCGAGGTTTCTCGTTAGGTGTTTTCCCCATCGAAACCCATTATAAAGAAAACACGTTGCGTTCATATTCTTGCGTTCATAAACTTTGCTTAATTTAATCCTTATTGGTGCAACTCACCCTATAGTGTTTTTCACGTTAAGCATTTTAAAAACGTCCCGCTGTTTTCAGTGATTGAAATACTGCAGCAGGTGCTGTATATGGATCATAAGTGCCCAAAACGTGCATCTTGTTCACATATTTTTGTTTTAAGATGGAAATTTGACAGGCTTGTGCTGCCGTTCTATGGAGTTCTATGGCGGTTTTGCCCTCCAAGGCTCCGCGACAGTCACGTGACTGAAAACTATGGAGACCCCTCAATTTGAAAGCGGCTCCCTGATGCATGCAAATATCTCCCAATATGAATGCTATCTTAGCCTGGGCTGTGTAGTTGTAACCATCTCTTATCCATGTATCATGCTTGAAGAAAAATTTGGTCTCTTTGCACTTTGAATATTGAGATGTACTTTGATTGTAGTTGCACTTATTATTTGCACTTAAATTGATAGTTCACCCAAAAATGAAAATTACCCTATGATTTACTCACCCTCCAGCCATCCTAGGTGTATATGACATCTTCTTTCAGACGAACACAATCAGAGTTATATTAAAGGGTTACTTCAGTGATTTAGCGTTAAGCTTTTTATCAGTAGATAGTATATTCAAATTATGGTACTTTCCCCCCTCATGTCCCCCTAAGACGAGAGAATTATGCATTTTATTTCTGGAAAAAATGATGCAAATATTGTCTTTTTGTGTCATCTGAGAATTTTTTTGACCAGAGCCTAAATACTACAGCCAGTAGTAGGAGCTAGTTCCACATGTTATCAACCCGCCCACAGGGGAGAGATCTCACTCACAGAATGTAAATGCGCTCGGCTCGGACATTCATAACGGAGCGGTGCAGAGAAAAGTGAGTGTTTCAACTTTTCAATGAATTCCTATGAAAGTTTAGCTTTCGTATGCAATCTGAAAACGTGCCAGACTGGACACGCGCTGAGAATGACAGTCGCGCTTACCTCAGCTCTTCGCTCTCGTGATGAATGAAATCTGACTCCTGCTGCGTTTGAGACGTGACTTTCGTTCGGCTTACTCACACGTTATTGAAAAGACACGTTCAGTTTTTAATTGTAGTGTTTATTCTCTAACTGAACAAAATGATTGTATTACTATGAAAATCAAAACGACGGTGGGGTGAAGCCGCAGTGGGCAAGAGATGTAACCAGTGGCTGTGGCTTTGGGAGTGGCCTCGTATGGCAGCGAAGCAAGTGCATTCTGGGAGTTGTTGTCTTTCATCCACATTAGACAAAAAAAACATTTTCTGTCTTTTCTCAGTCTAGAAGGCACCAAATTAAAAAATAATTTCACATTTCTACTGCATAAATGACCCAGTTTAAATACACATTCATCTTCCCAGCGCTGAAGTAACCCTTTAAAAAATATCCTGTGAATGGCAGCGCAAAATTTGAAGACCAAAAAAGTGCATTCATCCATTATAAAAGTGCTCCACACGGCTCCGGGGTTTAATAAAGGTCTTCTGAAGCAAATAGATGGGTTTTTGTTAGACAAATATCCATATTTAACACTTTATAAGTAAGGGACATCCAGACGGTTGTTATCGCAGAATCAACCCCGACAGAGTGATCAGGACCCCGACGCGAAAGATTACATTTACATGTAATCATTTAGCAGACGCTTTTATCCAAAGCGACTTACGAATGAGGAGAGCAATAGAAGCAACTAAACAAACAAGGGGCAACAGCATGCAAGTGCTGGAACAAGTCTCAGTTAATCTAGCGGAGTACACATAGTACAGCACAGATACACTTTTTTATTTACATTTTTTAAACACACAAACAGAAAAAATGAATAGAATAGTAAGTGCTAGTCTTTATTGGTCAGGTGCCTTCAGGTGTCTTTAAAAGTTTTTTTTTTCTTACACAAACTCATCGATTCACTTCAGAAGGCCTTTATTAATCCCCCCAGAGCCGTGTGGAGCACGTTATTTGACGGAGAGAGATGCATTTCTATGGACTTCAAAAACAGAACAACAATCGCTGCCATTATAAAGCTTGGATTAGCCAGGAATTTTTTAAATATAACTCCGTTATAGTTTTATTCGTCTGAAAGAAGAATGTCATATACACTTTGGATGACTTGAGGGTGAGTAAATCATGGGCTAATTTTCATTTTTGGGTAAACTAACCCTTAAAGTCTTTTTTAGTCACAAGATGACGCCAGACAGTCAACGACAGTGGAGTGACACTTTAAGCATATAAGTAGTACCGGTCAAGATAACTCATAGTACCCGGATGAGTGGTGTGTTATTCACTTTGGCGGTTGTTATCTGGGAATAACATACCGCTGGAATGTGCGATTGACCAATCAGAATCAAGTATTCCACAGAGCCATGTAATAAAGGAAAAAATCTAGCTTCCGGCGAACCGAAGAAATCGTCATCGTTCATTAGTATCACATATGTCTCCAATCTTGTAATCAGTCATTCAGTTTATTTAAATGGAGAAAAGTAATCACTGTGCTGTTTGGTATCATTGTGTGCGTGCACCACACTGAACATAGACCAGAGAAAGCAAGGACAGAGTTGTCTGAGGAGCATGGTAAAGGTAGCCTACAAGACCATCTCCAAGCAGCTTGATGTTCCTGTGACAACAACTGCAAATATTAAGAAGTTTAAGGTCCATGGAACTGTAGCCAACCTCCCTGGGCGCAGCCGCAAGAGGAAAACCGACCCCAGATTAAACTTAAGGATAGTGTGAATGGTAGAAAAAGAACCTAGGAAAACTGCCAAAGAGATACAAGCTGAACTCCAAGGTGAAGGTATGTCAGATTCTGATCAAACCATCCATCGCTTTCTGAGCAAAAGTGGGCTCCATGGAAGAAGACCCAGGAGGACTCCACTTTTGACAGAAAAACACACAAAAAAATCAGACTGTAATTTGCTAAAATGCATATTTACAAGCCACAAACCTTCTGGGAAAATGTCCTTTGGACAGAGGAGTCAAAACTGGAGCTTTTTGGCAAGTCACATCATCTCTATGTTCACAGATGAGAAAAAACCAAGCTTTCAAAGAAAAGAACACCATACCTACTGTGAAACATGGAGGAAAACTCTGCTGTGATTTTGGGCTGCTTTGCTGTGTCTGGCACAGGGTGCCTTGAATCTGTGCAGGGCACAATGAAATCTCTAGACTATCAAAGCATTCTGGAGCGAAAGTACTGCCCAGTGTCAGAAAGCTCTGTCTCGGTCGCAGGTCATGGATCCTCCAACAGGATAACACAGATAAAATCACCCAAGAATGGATAAGAACAAAACATTGGACTATTCCGAAGTGGCCTTCTATGATTCCTGATCTGAATCCTATCAAATATCTATGGAAAGAGCTGAAACTTGCAGTCTGGCGAAGGCACCCATCAATCCTGAGACAGCTGGAGCCGTTTGCTCAGGAAGAGTGTGTCAAACTACCTGTTAACAGTTGCAGAAGTCTTATTGAGAGCTACAGAAAACGTTTGATTGCAGTGATTGCCTCCTAAAGGTTGTGCAACATAATATTAGGTTATCATTTTTTTCATTTACCATTTACCATTTTTTTTACCATCATTTTTGTCCATGCCATTTTCATTTGTTTTATTATTTACAATATTATGTTGAATAAAAAATCAAAAGCAAAGTCTGATTTCTATTAAATATGGAATAAACAATGGTGTATGCCAATTACCTTTAGTCAGTTTCAAGTTATTTCAGAGAAAATTATGCAGTCTAAGTTTTTTGAGGAAAGGTACCAACAAATTTGAGCACGTCTGTGTATCTTTCCACCTGTAGTCCCTAATGACCTAACATGTTCAATACTGCTGAAAAACTACCATGCCAAGAACCTTTTGACTAAAGTGTTTATTAGTTTCAATGATATTCATTCTAATTCAGTTTTTATTTTATTTTTATTTTACTCAACAAACTCTGTTTAGGCTGTTTTGGGAAGTTTACAACTTTGGTGTTCAACATCTTGTTTCAGAAATGCAAACAATTACATAAAAATGAATTTGGTTGGTTTTATGTTGTTCAAATTAGCTTTAAGAAAAGAATATGACTATTTGTAAAAGAAATTTGATTATTGAAAGTCTTTTTAAAAGAGGTAAACTATCTTTACAATTTCACATAGGTTGGATTCAGATTCAATTAGATGGTCCGTTTACACCCAGATGGTGCAACTTACCCACTGACTTGGATCAACTTACCCCTAACCAGGGGTAAATTGAACCACATGAACACCTTTTTTTATAAGAAGCCATATTTTTAGAACCCGTTGTCATGGATGTATTCTGATCATTTAAAATGGAAGAAAACATCCTGAAATTACTTTATATACTTTCATTGTACTTCTGCCTTATTTTCTCTTATCTTGAGGACCACATAAGTTAAAAAAATGGCTCATCTTACCCCACTCTCCCCTACATACTGTTACACATGAACACACGTTTTTATCGACTGCTTGCGCACAAACTCTTAAATGAGTTTAGTTTAAACACAACGTGCGCTGTTCAGGTCTCACCTGCGCTCGTGCGCCATCAACACCCGGGGATGACGGTGTATATGATTGAGTGAGTCACATTCAAGCATACGTCTGTCTGTTTTACACATTGTTATTTTCAAGAAACCATATTATAGATGCGTCATCAGATTTGAGATGAACCGCAGTGCAAGTGTGTGCCGAACCGTGGGTGGAGAACTGCACGGTTAAATTTTTTTTAACCTTGAACCGTTCCAACCCTACTTTATACGCGTTTCACATACTATTAGTAGGCAATATGCAATATATACTGTCACTGCTGAATGAAGTAATGTGACACTTTAATGTTATACTAATGTTTATTGCTACCTCATGCATACTGTTACATTATTTTCTCAAAATGAAGCAAAATACAGTATATATTATCACTGCACACAGCATTACACTTTTTTTTCAAGGTGTTCCTGTTACAGTGTAATTATATATTTAAGTACTGGGTAATATTAATTATCTACAAGGGTAGGATTAGGGTTTAGTTGAGGGTTACTTGCATGTGATTTATGCACTATTTTTCAAATAGTATATACTGCGCAGTTGAGCAGAACTCCAGTGTTCCATTAGGAGTGTGTGTGCGCGAGTGAAGCATGAAGGTTTTTTTCTCCCGACTTCAAGTCATCACACACACTCTCGCCTTCCTGCACACAGAGCTGACTGAATATATTTGTGTTTTCACAGAACCTGCAATGGGCACGAGATGTGTTGCTAGGGAGCAGTGTCCCATGGCAACAGCTGAAGCACATGCCGGCACAAGGACTTTTCTGCGAGAGGAATAAGACCAATCTGTTCAACGTAAGTCACACACATGCAGACGCACTTGCATGTCAAAGTTCACCATATCATGACAAGTTTGCAGCTACAGCATGATCCAGTGTGAGCGAGTCTTCTGTTCGTACACGTGTGTGTGTGTGTGTGTGTGTGTGTGTGTGTGTGTGTGTGTGGTTTATGCCATCATGTGTTCCTCTGATTCAGTTCAGTTAAATCCCTCCCTCCCTCCCTCCCTCCCCACACACACACACACACACACACACACACACACACACATAAATCCAGAGAGATTACGAGTCCTCACTGAAAATGCCCCTAACTGGCTGGATTTACAGTCCTCTCTGCACACCATGAGGCAGACAGATGGCATCACTATGGTGTGTGTTCATATGTTGTTGCTGTTTTGCCCAGTGGCCTTTTGGCACATTGGTACAGTCCTCCCAGAGCGAAGGCCATGATATTAGTGTGTATGTGTCTACCTTTGGCTATGGATGCGGTCGCTGTGAGGAAGCAGCCTGTGGCTTTGTCAGTATTGGCACACGACAGTATAAAAACACTCGTCTTGCTGGGCTTCAGAGCTTTGCTCACTAAGATACACCAACCTCATGCCCACCTGTCCTCAGCTTAAGGGAAAATCCTCACACACACAAGCAGCATCCGGTGCTGGGCTCCGGGACCTTCTGAAGAGCTTTTGCACTGTATTATGGTGGCCATTTTTTATGGTTATTTCTAGAGTTGGGGTACGAACTCAGACGCACTCTGGTGGACTTGAACTCGAACTTGACACGGACTTGACATGGACAACATAAAATTAAGATGACGATATTAACAAATATCTCCCAGTCAAACTCAGTTGGTTAACCCCTTTATGTGTAAAGATCGCAGACGGCCCCAGATTATTGTTGTTCAACATTCGTTAAAGGGGTGGTTGCATGCGATTTCACTTTTTAAACTTTAGTTAGTGTGTATTGTTGCTGCTTGAGTATAAACAGTATCTGCAAAGTTACAGCGCTGAAAGTTCAATGCAAATGAAGATATTGTCTTTTAAAGTTATGGCAGTTTATTGCCTACAAAAACGGCTGGTTTGGACTACAACAAGCTTCTTCCCGGGTTGGTGACATCATAAACCCTTGCTATTAACATAAACACTGCCCCCGCGAACACGCAACAAAGTGGGCAAGGCCACGTCACAGTCATTACGAAAGAGAGAGAGCAGAACTACAAACTACATTTGGCCATCTAACCAATCTAAGACCACTGTGTTTTTCGGAGGGATGGGCTTCGTAGAAGCAGGAAGCAAACGAGCCGTTCAAAGGACAGTGGAGACAGTGGTGTGGAATAAAGGTAAAATAGAAGAAAAATACGGCGTTTAAAAAAAAAAAAAAGTATTCAGACATGTAATACTGCACCCCATAAACACAACCAAGCCTAGAAAAAAAAAAACACGGAACCACCCCTTTAAAACATCACACTCTTACTTGATATTTGACATTGTTTATCATAAAACTAGGTTGCAGTGTAAGTTGCAGTCTAAAATAAATCAATAACACAAATTAAACAATACAAAGATGCATTAAAATATTAGTATTTATTAAGTTTAACACACATTTGTCCGTGCTAAACAGTCCTCATTTATCTGTAATATAAATAAGATGCTAAAATTGTTATTTATACAGTGATTCTGACATTCAGTGTAATGGATGACACTTTGTTGTAACAGAGAATTTGCATTACCCTGAATGACGAAACTTCTACTTCAGCTTATATTGCAGGCCATCAACTGGCCATCTATATCAACCAGTGAGCTTGACCAGTAAAGTTAATCACAATTATTCACAACATCTACTTATTTATCAAAAATTCTAACAATATAAATTAGGGATACACGATATTGGTTATCGGTATCGGTTCAAATTTTTCATAAATTCATATTTTTATATTATAATTTCCATATAATCTGCAGTTTGTGCACCCAGGAGAGATTCTGGCCTGTATAATGGCAAATTTCAGTCTTGACTCTTCAAATGCTTTTATTGTTTGTGTAAGGCACCACAATACTTAGTAACAGAAAGGGTTTAACAGAACAATGACAGAACTATCTGCACTTAACAACTCATTAACAACAAATTTATATTCAAGTATTTCATGCATAAAAAAACTGCATCTATTAACCTTTATTACATGAGGATGAGGCAGGTATATAGACTTTAAGTCACACGTTTTTCAAATAAAATGCATTGAAATTTAAATTTATAAAAAAAAAGGGAACAAAGTGCATCCTGAACAAAAATAAAGTGCATCTTCAACAAAAGAGCTGAGGGCATAGTTGAGATTTCTCTGAAATTATATAGTTTAACAAAATAAATATGAGGGATGAGGAAGGTATCTTTAAGTGTGTTTCGAATACATAATAAATCAAATGCATTGGTCATCAAGTACTATGAAATCCATTACTTTGTTGTTTATGGCTTTAGCCTTTTCGCTGTCTCTGGAAAACTTTTTACAATGTTCAAATGCCAGCTGAATGGGGACATCGACGCTCTGCGTTTTAGGCTTAGCGCTAGTAGCTGCAGCTGCAGCCGCGGCTGCTTCATATTCCTTTAATACAGCTGTGGCGCAATGGCGCCCTTTCAAGTGTGATATAAGATTTGTTGTATTAACTTGTCGCCTTTTCACCCCTCTCGGAATCATTGCTGAACATGCTTTGCAAATAGCAATAGTATTGTCTTCCGCTGCCACAGAGAAAAACTTCCAGACCGGCGAAGACATGTTCACAGATGATGATGTAATGAGCACAGTCACTTGCACTCGGAAAGCAGAATCTCGGGGTGTCTCAATCAGCTCCCTAGTTCAGTAGTCAGGGCACTGATCAGGGAATCAGACAATGGATTGACTCCCTGATCTGTGCCCTGACTACTGAACTAGAGAGCTGATTGAGACACACCCTCGGTTCAGACTGATTTACCAACATGCATACTTTATCAGATCTAGTTACATAGACAGTAAAAGAAATGGACACAGCGACCCCAGAGACTTCAACAGGAAAAAGTGAAGTCAATTAGAAGCACTCACTTCCTGATGGCTGAGCGTACTGCGCAGCCTCAGACCAAGCTTGACGACATAGATGTGACGTGAGCAATGTATGTCCTGCTGAAAAACCTCTCAATCATGTTCAGCCACACAATCACACTGTCAAAGCCATGTCTGGATTCATAAAACGATATTCTTATGACCTTCTAGAAGGATTTAATATAAAATGCTCCTGTGTTTCAGAAAACTTGCATTGTACACTAAATGCACCAAAAAATTATTATTTTTTTTTTTTAAATTTCACTGTGAACGCTTCCCAAAATTTTCTGTCTTGTTTACAAAGAAATGGCAATCGATAATGAAATTAATTGTTGACAATTTTTATTATCAATACATTTTTGCAGGCCTAAGTAGTTTAACTTTTTGATTTGCACAGTTGTGCATACTGTATATTTAGTTGTGTTGTGAATCACTTGCCATTTCCTGTTGTTGGTCCTGCAAAACAGGAAAGGGAGAGTCTTTGGTGTGTGTATGTCTGTGTGTGAGTTGATATGGGTCAGGCTGCTCTAGTTTGCCTCGGGCTCTGGCAGTATTTGTTGGCCCAAGCCTTAAACGCATCACAAAAACACAAACACAGTTTCTCTCCCACGTCCACACACACTCAGGCATATGCACTCGCATATGTATCCGCCCACTCTCCTGCTCTCACTGGACCACTGGCCCGAGACACAGATTCGACACAAAGCAGAAGAGCTGCCTGTCTTCAGTTCAGTCACCATCACACCTGTAATCCATGGACCTGGGGCAATATTCTGACATTTTGTTTTGGCATCATAATTTTAATGCTGATCGGTGTGTGTATGTGTGTATATATATATATATATATATATATATATATATATATATATATATTTTATATATATATATATATATATTTTGACTGCATATATATATGCGCGCATAGGATTGTGGGTGATTTGAGAACGCTAAGTGCGTGAAGTCTACTCTTAAGCATCCTTTCCTGTATATGGCATATTTTTCGAACGAAGGACTCAGACCTTGGTTGAAATTCCGAGGATCCTCGACATTGGAACATTTTTCGACGGACGTCGATGACGTAGCATCCTCGGAATTCTTGCTCTAAGGATCCTTCCTTGACATTGAGAAACGCCTTTGGACTTGGAGACGGAGTCACAGACGAAAGGAAACAATGCACATTTTACTTTCGGTTTTGAATTAGCGCCAATTCGGTGGCGGGTTGCTTGAATTGTGGGTTCATTAGCCTATTATTTTATATGAAAAACACAACAACAAAACAAATGACAAACTCCCTTAAATAGGCGCTTTTACGTTTCGCTTTGAAACCAAATCTTCCACGATCATCTCAGTCAGCTCCTCACTCTATGATGAATGAAATCTGATGAATGACTCCTGCCGAGACTCACGGTCGGGTCATGCTTTATTAAGCAGACACGTTCAGTTTTAATTTGTATTGTCTGTTCTCTAACTGAACGAAATTATTTTATTAGGATAAAAAAAAAAAAAATGACGGTGGGGCGGTGTCACGGTTGGCAAGTGATGTAAGCAGTGTTGAGTCTAAACACCGGCAACACCGACTATCGTAGCAAGCCTAGAACGCAGTGTGTGAAAGTTCAGCAGCAGCAAACACCTGTGGTTCACGTGTAAAGATACGGTCAGCTCGATTTGCATCTCGACTTTCCTGTTAGCTTCAGGGGGTTGGAAATGCCAGGTGTGTGTGTGTGTATGTGTGTGTCACAGTGGAAAAGCACAAACATTTACAGAGGGGGTAATGAGAGCTGTATGACAGAGATACACCCTGAGTTACTGCACTCTTGATTTATTCTCTCTGTCTGTAACACAAATGACACACCTCACCTCTCAGCGTCTCTTCGTGTCTCTGCTCGTCTTGTCTCTCTAACCTTTACCTCTTTTCTACTCATTTTCTTGTCTCTCTTTTTCCTCACACGTCTCTTCTTTTATCTCAGCTTTTTCTTCCCCTAGTCTCTTCTTGTCTCGCCTCCATTTTTTCATCTTGTCTCGTCTTTTTATTCTTTCTTCACTTCTTGCCCCGTCTTTTCTTGTCTCTTCTGTTCTCATTCTCCCTACTATTCTCCTCTCGTCTCACCTTTTCCTTTCACATCTTCTTTCGTCGCACATTCTCAACTAGCCTCTTTTCTTCTCCTCTTATTGTCCCCTCTCATCTATTCTCTTCTCTCATCTGACCGTGTCTCTTCTCTACCTCTTTTCTTTTGTCCTGCTATTCTCACACCTGTTCTCTTTTCTAGTCTTTTCTCCTCTCGTCTGTCTTTGCCTCTGTCTCTTTTTCAACTCGTTTCTCTGGTCTCGTCTCTTCTCGTCTCACTTGTCTCTTCTTTTTTGTCCTTTTGTTTCTTGTGTTTTCTCTGTTCTTGTCTCATCTAACCTCACGTCTTCTCTTTTCTTCTCCTCTCCTTTCTGAGCCTGTTCTTTACAGCATCTTCTCTTCTTGTCTCACCTTTTCTCTTCGTTTCTTCTTTTATTCTCTTTCTCAACTCATCTCTTTTCTTACAGTCTCCTCTTTATAGCATCTTCTCTTCTCGTCTCCTCTAGTTTTTTTCTGCTCTTGTCTCTTGATTTTTTTTGTCCTGTTCTCTTCTCGTCTTAGTCTCTTACTGTCTCTTCTCATCTCTGTTATTTTCTTTACTCTTCTCTTCTTCATATCTCTCCTGTTCTTGCCTCACGACTTCTCTTTCCTTCTCCTCTCCTTTCTTAGTCTGTTCTTTATAGCATCTTCTCTTCTTGCCTCACATTTTCTCTTTTCCTGTCCTCTTGTCTCATGTTTTCTCCTCTTATCTCTTCTCCTGTTCTATTCTTTTCTCTTAATTTCTTCTTTTATTCTTGTTCTCAACTCATCTCTTTTCCTACTATCTTCTCTTCTCGTCTCACCTCTTCTCTTTTTTGTCCTCTTGTAGCGAATTAGCTCTGAGGGGAAATATTAATAATGATTCATAACTCATTATGATTATTCATTATGATTAATTATGAATATTTGAATCGGTTAAATAGATTAACCTGATATAGCTACATTAACATTACAATCATTCAATCAGTTCATCCTAAGGATGTTCAGTATTGATTATTAATTTAATTCTTAGAAAAGGATATTTTTCATGGCCACAGAAAAATAATTATTTATTTGAATTTACCGAAGCGATAAGAGCGCACAGCAAGATCGATCATTTAAGGGACAATATGTTTGCAGGCACGGAGTCAGGACCAACAAATATTGTGCACAAACTCTAATAACTAAATCACGGAACAAGACTACAACTAACAGTAGACATACATGACATACACAATATATATACATGACAAGAGGTAAGGTTAAAGATGTTGAAGGGAAAAGGGTTTGAACAGATTGATGAAGTTAGGCAAAAAGTCTAGAACCTTTGGAAAGAACCACCATTAATAAACTTCTTTGTCTGAACAAAGAGTTTACAGTTTCACTAACTACACAGCGAATTTCTGTTTCGTACTTTACTTGCATTTAGCCTGAGCTGTAGAAGACCGTCCGAGGTGAAATCGCAGGAGAAAGTTTGTGGGTTCCGTCCGATGGCTTTGATGGTGTGACCAAGTTCTTCTGCATTGGATGAAGAAGAAATTATGAGCTTGCGTGGTTGCTTCGAATCCATTGAGGATGAGAAAATTGCACATGGCGTGCAGAGTCTGGGCCTTCTAGTCCATGGCCTTGTGAGTGCCCATTTACAGGGAGTGCAGAATTATTAGGCACGTTGATTTTCTGATCATATTTTTTTTCAGGCACATTTGACCAATTCCAAACCACAGTAATCCTAATAACTACTATTGATTTAGTATTTAATAATGTATAAGTGATATATAATTGTTCATGAAGGCTGGAAATGAAAATCACCTTATATTCAGGTGTGCAGAATTATTAGGCATGTTTTCTTTTACAGATAAATTGAGCCAAAAAAGAGATTTAACTCAGACTGAAAAGTCAAAAAGTATTAAATGCCCATGAGAAGGATGCAATACTAATGCAATACTAGACATTGCAGTTAAGGCGTGACCATTGGACAGTGAAATGCTCGTTGGGTCAGCAGGGTCAGACAAAAACATGTGGCGGAGAAAAGACACCTATTAACCGCAAAAGAATTAAGAATTAAGGTGAAGAATTAAGGGTGAAACCATCAGGAACCCTTTAGTCTCCAGCGCCACCATTTTCCAGAGCTGCAACCTACCTGGAGTCTCCAGAAGTGCAAGGTGTCAGGATCTCAGAGACTTCAGTTAGGTAAAGAATCCTACAAAACCCCAACTAGATAAGAATCATAAGCTGAAGTGTTGTAAAATACATGAAGCCTGCTTTTTTATAGGCTTTATAGGTTTTATAGGTTGAGAATGACTCTTGAAGGACCAGCACCACATCCTCTAGTACCACTGTTTGAAGAATTCATCTTCCAGAATCTGGCAGTACGTTTTGGGAGTTCATTTTAGTCCATCCTGAAGTCCGTTTTGCAGAGATGGACTAAAAATGAACTCCCAAAACGTACTGCCATAAAGCCTATAAAAAAACCTTCTTCATGTATTTTACAACACTTCAGCTTGTGATTCTTATCTAGTGGGGGTCATTTTTTAGGATTCTTTACCTAACTGAAGTCTCTGAGATCCTGACACTTTGCACTTCTGGAGATTCCAGGTAGGTTGCAGTTCTGGAAAATGGTGGCGCTGCAGACTAAAGGGTTCCTGATGGTTTCACCCTTAATTCTTCACCTTAATTCTTAATTCTTTTGCAGTTAACAGGTGTCTTTTCTCCGCCACATGTTTTTGTCAGATCCTGCTGACCCAACGAGCATTTCACTGTCCAATGGTCATGCCTTAACTGCAATGTCTAGTATTGCATTAGTATTGCATCCTTCTCATGGGCATTTAATACTTTTTGACTTTTCAGTCTGAGTTAAATCTCTTTTTTGGCTCAATTTATCTGTAAAAGAAAACATGCCTAATAATTCTGCACACCTGAATATAAGGTGATTTTCATTTCCAGCCTTCATGAACAATTATATATCACTTATACATTATTAAATACTAAATCAATAGTAGTTATTAGGATTACTGTGGTTTGGAATTGGTCAAATGTGCCTGGAAAAAAAATATGATCAGAAAATCAACGTGCCTAATAATTCTGCACTCCCTGTATACTCTAATTAATGCAACAGACACAACTTGCGACACAACTACGAGAACGTGACTTACATGAAAGTGTAAGTCGTGAAGCGAGCATTCATTTGATAGGAGATACGACATATATGAGGTTACCTGAAATAGTAAGTTGTTCATGAATATGAATACATTCATATTCAATGCAACGGACCCTTTACAAGACAGTTATGTGTGTACATACAAGGTCCTAGGGTGCTTGTTCATTTATAGACGGTTTGTCTAAAACTTGAGGCAAAAGCATGTGTTTTACATGTTTTGTGTCTTTCCCCTGTGGACTTTCCATGTGGCCAAATTCCTTTGGGGTCGTAAAACGTCTTATCAGTTTTGTTTCCAGGGTAACCGAGGATCCTTCTCTGTTGTGTTGGGGGAAGGTCTATTCCTAAGCACAAAGTATTTAAAACATATTTGTTAAATGTAACAGGCAATTATGTGTCTGATTTTGCTCAGTCACTACACTCTTGTTTCTTCTGTTTTCTCTATTCTTGGCTTATTCTCTTCTCTGTTCTGTTCTTTTCTTTGCTTTTATTATTGTTTCTTCTGTTTTCTTCTTACCGTCTTGTCTCATCTCTCTTCTCTTTTTTCCCCTTCTACTACTACTCTCATCCTGTCTCACCTCTTCTCTAGTCTTTTCTCTTTTTTCTTGTCCTCTTGCCTCCTGAGTTTTCTCGTTCTGTTCTTTTCTTGTCTTAGTCTCTTACAGTCTCTTACTCTTTTCTTATTTCTTCTCTTCTATTCTTGTTCTCAACTCATCTCTTTTCTTACAGTCTCCTCTTTATAGCATCTTCTCATCTCATCTCATCTCAGCTCTTGTCTCTTTTCTTGTCCTCCTGTCTCTTGAGTTTTCTCATCCTTTTCTCTTCTCGTCTTAGTCTCTTACTGTATCCTCTCTTCTCCTCTCTTCTATTCTTTTCTCCTCATTTCTTCTATTATTCTTGTTCTCAACTCATCTCTTTTCTTACACTCTCCTCTTTATCGCATCTTCTCGTCTCCTCTAGTTTTTTCTGCTCTTGTCTTTTGAGTTTTCTCATCCTTTTCTCTTCTCGTCTTAGTCTCTTACTGTCTCTTCTCGTCTCTCTTCTATTTTCTCTTTTCTTCACATCTTTCATGTTCTTGACTCATCTAACCTCATGTCTTCTCTTTCCTTCTCCTCTCCTTTCTTAGTCTGTTCTTTATAGAATCTTCTCTTCTTGTCTCACCATTTCTCTTTTCCTGTCTCTTTTCTCACTCTCTTCTCATCTGTCTTCTCCTCTGTTCTATTCTTTTCTCTTAATTTCTTCTTTTATTCTTGTTCTCAACTCATCTCGTCTCTTTTCCTGCAATCTTCTCTTCTTGTCTCACCTTTTCTCTTTTTTTCGTCATCTTGTTTCTTCTGTTTTCTCTATTCTTGGATTATTCTCTTCTCTGTTCTGCTCTTTTCTTTGCTTTTATTGTTTATTCTGTTCTCTTCTTACCATCTTGTCTCATCTCTCTTCTTTTTTCCTCTTCCGCTACTACTCATCCTGTCTCACCTCTTCTCTTACTTGTCCTCTTGTCTCGAGTTTTCTCGTCCTGCTCTCTTCTCGTCTTAGTCTCTTACTGTCCCTTCATGTCTCTCTTCTGTTATTTTCTTTTCTCTTCTCATTTCTTCACATTTCCCCTGTTCTTGTCTCATCTAACCTCACGTCTTCTCTTTTCTTCTTCTCCTTGTCTCACCACTTCTCTTTTTTGTCCCATTGTTTCTTCTGTTTTCTCTATTCGTGTCTTAGTCTCTTCTCTGTTCTGTTCTTTTCTCATCTTTGCTTTTATCCTTGTTTCTTCTGTTCTCACCTCACCTCTTGTCTTCTCTTCTTGTCGATATTTTATTTTAACCGCTCGGTTCTCACCTCAGCTTTTCTCCCTCATCTCCTCTCATCACATCAGTGTGTTTGTGTTCATATACACCCTTTTCCCTCTGACCCCCACTTAACATCCTGTTGCATGTTTTCTGTCTCCTGTCTTTCACCTCTCTCTCTGTGTGTTTGTGTGGGTGTGCACTGCCGGGCTGAGCAGAGAAACGGAGCCCTTCTCTGATTGGCTGGCTGCGTTCTGAAGGGGCCGTCTCTCCGCCTGTGTACTGAGAAGGAGAGGGAGGGAGGGAGAGCACGAGCGAGCACACTGGGGTCAGAGTAGAGAAAGAGAAGCGTGGGCGTTTTGTTTTGCGATGGCAGGGCTGGAAAGAGAGGAGAGCGATCGCTAGTCTGTTGGAGGCACACTCGTTCAACCATCTCTCCTTTTCTCCACCCTCCGCACGCGTGCAGCCCACTCTCTCAAGCCTGGACTACAGCTCGGTGGAACAAAAAAAAAAAAAAATCAAAACATCCCTTTTACTCACACACTTCATACAGGCAGAGCGTGGAGTAGCTCTCCTCGGTGATGGTGAGTTTCTTCCTTTAGTTTTTCCTGTTTGGTTCCTTTTCCTTCTGTTTTTGCTCGTGGAATAAAAGGAAAAGTGTCAGCTTGCTCGTATGGATTGAGGAAAGAGTCAGTTGAGGGTGGGAGAGGGGTGTGTGAGTTCAAGGAGTAGAGCGAGAGAAAGAAAGTGAGCGTTTGAGCGCGCGAGAGAGTGTTTTGACTCTGTCACGCATGACGCAGATAATAGTTAGCTAGTGCCGGAGTCCTGCGTTTCATCGAGCGGCAGTAATGACCAGAAAGGGAGTGATGAAGTGCACTAGATGAGTCAGAAAACTGGGAACCTCCTCGATCCCGCTTTCCTTTTACTCCGTGTTCCTCTTAGGCTTGCGGTTCTGGAATGCAGATGCTCAGTAGAATTCTTGCTTGACACTTTTAGGTGTCTGGGGGAATCCCTGAGGTAGAAGTTACACACAGCGTTTGATGCGTTCACGTTTCAGTCTGTTAGTCAAATGTGTTGAGTCTGAACCGCTTATCAGAAACGCCTTGCAATGTTCCTGAAATCTGCACATTGCATCTTCATCTGTAAAAGTGCTGCTTATGTTGAAGGCTGTTGAGAGAGTGTGTTTTTTGTCAACCTTTTTGAACTTTTTTGCAGTTCGTGCTCAGAGGACTGGGCTCGCATGGTGAGGGAAGCCCCGTGCCTGCTGTGCTCAATTCAATGATTTTGCTGTCAGATTATATTGATCGCATTAGGAGCAGCTGTAGCCCTGAAACGGACATGACAGCTTGCTTTTCTTTCGCTGGTCAGTTGAGTTTAGTCTTTTGAAGGCTGCACTAAGTACATTTTGTATGGTTTTGAATGTCAATAATTCATCATGTCCCTGGTGTCGAGGCTTCAGGTGCTTTTTTTTAAAAATCTGAAGTCAAGATGTTTTCTTCTCATACTAATGGAAATATGCTAATTAGAAGCAGATGATTGGCTGGGTTCATCCTTGTGAGGCATCAGTGAGTTTTGGTCGCTGTGGAAGCAATGTTTTTATTTTTCACTCTTTTTGTAATGGCCAAAATCACATGAACATGGCTATTATTTATTTGCGTCCCCAAATGTCACCTCTAGACCTGTGGGGATTCCCAGAAAAAAAAAGATATGGGGAATGAATGAGGCTCTCTGTGTATCAATTTACAGCACTTCAACTTTTGAGTGAGAAAGGGTCATACCATTCACTCTCATCATATCTGTCCTTTTTGTAAACAATCAGTCTTGTCAGGGTTTTCAACACATTGATATGAAATGCTGTTTTATTCATAATTGCAAAGCAAGTTGCTGAGTTTGTTTTACTCTTTCACACTCACACATTTCTAACTTCAGTGTGTTGGAATTAGGGATTGTAACGGTATGAACATTTCAGTGACCCAAATTATCACGATTATCAATATTATCACAGTTTTGTTCAAATGAGATGAAAGTGTTCAAAAAGAACAGAAGCGCACACTGAAAACATTTCAACAAGTTTTATATTTTAAAATCAACAAACAACAAATAAAACAAGCAGCTCTATGCACTTTTTAAGTGGCATTTCCTTCCTTATAATGGCTGTCGTCAATAGTAACGCATTATAACACACAACGGACGCGCTCTCTCGTTTCATTCAAATGCAACTTGCATCTTGCGTCTGTTTTTGATAGTATTGAAAATGAACTCAGAGGACTTTACTATTAATACTACTATAATTATTACTATAACTTCTTGTGATCATCTTGTCTGGACGATTGTTTTGTACACTGTACAAAATGGATTTATAAACAGGTAAGATTTAAAACATTAATCTCAATTCAATATGTCCCCGTATTTATTTATGTGGTAAAGAAAATCTTGGTAATAAGTGTACAATGAATATAGATTATTATCCCTTAAATGTCACTCTTAATAGTCTTGTCTGAACTTGTTCCTTCGTCTTTGGCTCAAAGCCACTTGCTGAGAACTTTAATGTTAATTTCAAGTGAGTGAGATAAAATATTTCAACTCAACTTTGTGTCCAATTATTTCCCAGACGTAGTTTTGTTATTGAGGTCTAAGTCCACCTTGCGTTCGCTATACAACAGTGGGTAATGGTCACGAAAACGACTCGGCAGATTTGAAGTGTTTGGCCCTATAGCATCGACTTAGTTCTTGCATGTTCTGCAGACAGGGTTACCATCCTCAATTTAAGTTTCCCTCAGGACTTTTGTAAAAGCCAAAATATGACCACACCTCAGATTTGGTCCTTTTAGAAGGCTGAAAAATCTCCTTGAGCTGTCACTGCCTTCCCCCATTTCTTCTCATTCAAAAAACAATGTTGCGCGCTGTACCTGCACCAGACTTACACTGGCTGGACAGGATTTATCGCAAGTTTTGAAAATCGTGATTTAATGATAATTAAATTTTAAATTATATTACAAACCGTCAGTACATTTTATTGTGGTTTATCGTGAAACCGGTAATCGTTCCATCCCTAGTTGGAATTAAGGCTGAAGTTCTTTGACTATATATATTAGTACTGTCAATCGATTAAAACGATTAACTAATCACACATTTTCTTTCTGTAATTATGCGATTAAAAACATCTACGTTTTTAATAGTTTTATACTGTAAGAATTTCACAGTTACTCTAAATTAATGTAGAAACAACTTAAAGACAGTATATTTTAAATATTTGTTTCATGACATCTTTTTATGAATGAAGCGACCCCAATAATGTGATATTTAGGAATATGAATTTTAGCAGGGGAACCCCCACCAAAAAAAAGTTGATTTTACGGGGGACCCCCTCTGAAACGCAATTGGCCTAGTTTTGAGTAGCAATTGGGTCGGTTTTATTGTGAAAACCTGGCAACCCTGTACTGATGTCTCAATGAAATAGATAAAAATAAAAAAAACCCATTAATTATAGACATTCAACATGACTGTAACTGAACTGAAAGCTATCAATTTCAACATTTATTAGGCTTTAAAAAATAACAACTTTTAATTTAAGTGAACTTAAAACAATCTTCACATAAACCCATTATTATAAATGTCATATTTACCTGTGGCCTTCCTGTCTAACATGTAGGAAATATACAGAAATTGAATAAAGTTATCAAACGGTCTGCACTGCATAAATAATACATTAAATATAGATCATTCCTTATTAAAGCTACAATTTTCTCTGTTCCTTTCGTTCTTTGATGAACATTAATGACACTGTAAAAATGAATCACCGGTCTTGTAATTTTCACTAAAAAAAATTAAGGTGATAATTAAAAATAGTGAGTTTATTTTATTAATAAAATTGTAGTTGTGTTGTATAGAAAATATTAAGAACATTTCACAAAAAAAACCAAGAGATACATTTCCCTAATTATTTTAAGGAATAATATTTTGAGGCTTGAATTGAGGAACCGATTATGCTAATACAATTAAAGGAGTTATTAAGTGTTATTTTATGGGTTTTTGAGTGAGGAGAAACATCTCTTAATGTTTAATGTTTAGTTATGTTTGACAGAAGTTTTGATCGGTACCATTGTGCAAAAGAGTAGAGCTTATGATTAGCTTGTGAAAAATTGCATGTACTAATAATATGAACATGTTGCTTTGTTCAATGAGGAATAACTTTGCTAATGCTAGTGCATTAACAAGTTTGTTCCTACTTGTGCTGTGCTATCAGCAGTCTTTTAATTGTACAACATTACTCAAAGTTGAATATGAACAGGTCTTTTCCATTTACTCTGACTCAACTTAAAATAAAAAAGCGCTTTTCACTAAAAATATTAAATTTGTTGTCTCATAGTCTAAATAATTTAGGAGTTTTTAGAAGATTTATTCAGGTAGATTCCATTAAAGAAATCAAACCTTAAAAACTACTCAAAAATATAATGTGTAATATTGTTACCATATTTTTTTTTAAGTAAATAGCACATACAATTTTTTACAATGAAGACATTGTTAGTGGCTGCTGTCACTTTAAGATCTGCCACTGCCGAACATGACGTGGATCTGACGCGCTGTCACGTGCATCTCATTTCCTTACAAGTCTTTACGTTCATTTAATATGTTATTTAACTCATTTAAGACTGCTCTTATGAGGATACTTGGCAAAACGGACATTTTGTCATTATTCTGTGTGTTATTGTTTGTAAAAGCGCAAAAGAAAATGGATTCTGGCGCGCTGTCTGTCTTTCTGTGTGTCGTGTGTGTGTGTCACTTGTTCAGGACATTCACAAACACGCATTCTCTTTTGTTGTCGCACTTGAATGGTTTAAAAGCATTTGCATGAATAAGAGTGTGATCATATAATGTAATGCTAGCCAAAGAATTACCAAAAAAATAGATGCTACGCAAATTGCGTTAAATATTTTTAACACGTTAAAATGAAAAAATTAATTGCATGCATTAACACGCTAATTTTGACAGCACTCTGTTTTTGTATGGATTGAAGGATTTAATAACTAAAAAAATAGTGCTGAAATAAACTAGAAAAAATAAAAGTGCTTCACCAGAGGACTGCTTTATGTTTACATCAAATTAAGTGCACTACATTTTTGAAGGAAAACCTGTTGCCAGATAAAGGCATACTTAAAATCTGAGACAAATCATTATTATTAACATTAATCAGTATTATTAACAATAAAATAAACGTCTTCTGGAAATTATATAACAGTGTTACTAATGCAAAATCCACAGTTGTGAGCCAAACCCACGTCTTTTAAACATGCTGATCAGAAGTACAGTTGCTGCAGTGAAGGAATGACTGAGTGGATGTGTGTGTGTGTGTGTGTAATCTGTCCGTAAAGCCGTGTTATTTGGACTGTGGCACAGCGGTTTCAGGGTCCTGTGCCAAAGACCCGTCTAATAGCATTCCATCCGCTGATCCATCTGGAAACGCCTCTTTCCCAGATCCATCCATCAGGACACGCCCTCTCCTTTCTCTTTCCCGTACCCATCTATGTACTCTGTCCTGTTGGAAGGGCTTTGGGTAATCCCTGCAGTGAAAGGGCACTCTTTCTCTCTCTCTCTCTCTCTCTCTCTCTCTCTCTCTCTCTCTCTCTCTCTCTCTCTCTCTCTCTCTCTCTCTCTCTCTCTCTCTCTCTCTCTCTCTCTCTCTCTCTCTCTCTCTCTCTCTCTCTCTCTCTCTCTCTCTCTCTCTCTCTCTCTCTCTCTCTCTCTCTCTCTCTCTCTCTCTCTCTCTCTCTCTCTCTCTCTCTCTCTCTCTCTCTCTCTCTCTCTCTCTCTCTCTCTCTCTCTCTCTCTCTCTCTCTCTCTCTCCTCTCTCTCTCTCTCTCTCTCTCCCCTCTCTCTCTCTCTCTCTCTCTCTCTCTCTCTCTCTCTCTCTCTCTTTTGGCAGCATCTCTCTTTGCTGCTGTTTCACATTTAATACGATGTGTTACGGCATTAGCCACTGATTCTGGCCTGTGTAAGTAAGGCTGGGTGATATATTGAATATATTTTAAGGCACATTTTTTTAATGTCAGAAGGATTTTAATGTGCACTTCATTAGACTAGTCTGGCAATTTGAGAGTATGAGGGTATTAACGTCTCTGATTTAAAATGAAGAAATCTGCCGTATTCCGGTTTAAAATGGCATTAGAGGTGGTAAGTCTGATTCATTTCTCACCATTTGTCATCATTTACTCTCCCTCAAGTTGTTGCTGTACCATGGGTGCAGTAGGCGCAATCATATTACGCAGTGCGTAATATCATTACGCCTGCTGCACCCATGGTATGCCACAAAGTTCCTTGATCATTAGAGAGTATAGTTCCTAGCCATATCGGTCTAGAAAATTATAACTTTTCATTTTCCGTCGGTCTTAGTACACAATGTAACTATACACATCACAACATGTAAATAGGAAAATGGTGGCGTTATTTTGTCCCTTATTGAGCAGTAGGCTAGCTGGAGCCATTTACCTCCAGTCTTTGTGCTAAGCTAGGCTAGCGGTGGGTGCGTCACACAGAGTTATGGCACGCACAGAGATGAGAATGGTATGAATGGACTTATCTAACTCTGGGGGATACGGTGAATAAGCTAAAGTCCCAAAAAGTTGGCGTGTTCCTTTAAAACATTCACTATCCTGATTAATATTAATTGCTAACCAACATTAATATCACAGTTAAGAGTTTGCTGTTAATCTCCAGAGCATCATACATTTGTGAAACTAGGCTTGTTTGCTCAGATTTGTTCTCCGTGTCATTTAATGTTGAAGAAAAGATTGAATGTCTAATATCAAACAAACTTTACTGCAGTTATAATTACGATTTTTTTATGTCAAGATGGCATGAAAACAACTTTTGTTATGTTGAGATCAAGAGAAAACGAAGTAAAAAAAGCATGGCTTTTTTATATCAACACTTGAATGTGGGTAAGTTTCATAAAAAAAGCAACATTTTGAGCAAAAAAAAAAATCATGTTTTTGTCAAAGACTACATCCAGATCAGATTCAGAACGATGATCAAACACAGATGGAGTAGATCGAGTCCATCAACACACCAAAGCTTCCCAGTCCTAGAGCTCGTCCTGAGTCGACATTTCATTCAGTAACATTAGGCAGTTTTGATAGTTTTGATTTATGTTTAATGTTTATGATCACGTACAGTAATTTTACATGAATATATAATAACATATGATATCACTTGTTTTTACTTCTTCTCATGTGTTTTGATCAGGGGATTCAGTACTCTTTCAGAAGATGTGTAATAGCGCACTCTACAGTATACAATAGGGCTGCGCAATATATAGAAATTATCGAAATATCGCAAATGTACATATTGCAATATGCATATCGCAAGGGTATGCAATATCTGAATGATTTTAATAGGCTACTTCAACATTGTGAAAAGTGTACGTTTTAGGTTGACGCATAAACTGTAGCAGAGAATAGACTGGGCACACGACTGTTACTTATGTGACTTGCTTGACGTCAAAAAGAGTTATTTAACGCAATAACTTGCAAAAAACAACTGTTTATTCTGTTTATTCAAACAACTCCTATTCTGTCTGCTGTCTGTCACAAACACCGAAACGTGCGCACAAGCTGTTCTTTTTTTCATGTCTTGTTACACACTCGGACTGTCAAATACACACACAGTTGTGTCAAAATGCCTGTCTTGATGAGTATTCATGTAAACACAGTCGGTTATGCTTTAAGTGAAAGATATCAGTTGGGGAAAGATTTTACACACTTAAAGCAATATCGTATCGCATATCACATAACGCATTATTTAACAAGGATATCGCATATCACATTTTTCTTCAATATCGCACAGCCGTAGTATACAATTCTGTTTGACATTTTGAATGGAATTGGCTGCAATGGCTGTTTTTTTCCCTCTCATTAAGAAATATTTAAATATAAATTACATTTTGACAAAGGATGAAAAATGTGGAATAATTGTTAATGTATATCACAGTCCTATTCAGAGGTAGAAAATATTGATTTTCACAACGTCCTTCACCAAATATGAAGTTTATTAGTTTCTTTTAATCAATCAGCAGCAAATTTTCTCCTCCAGTTTCTCTCCCTCCTTCTTATTTTCCTGAGGCCTTTTGGATCGGATCCTTCAGTCTGCTTTTAATTTGATGACTAGCAGCTGCAGATCATTCTGCATGCAAATAAACATCCAGGTTTCCGGAAACATCCAACATTCCAATTAGCATTTCCTTCTTTTTCAAATTCTCTCTTTTCTCACTCCTGCATATTTTAGTTCTCCCCTACATCCAGTTCCTCTATTTTCACATGCTTTAATGCCATTACCTACATTTTCTGGAATGTCCAAATGTCCGTACATGGACGTCTGCCAGGCCAAACAAGCGCTGTCCTTTTTTTTTTTTTAGGGCACTTAGAAAGATTGACTGCAGAAAACTGGGGTACACTGTTTCATCACTGAAATCAAGACCGCAGAGACTTACTGCTCTCCATGCTTATAGCTCTCTGTTTGAAAACAGACTCTTTGCTTTAACAGATTATTTGCGGATATTTATATCCTTCACACCACTGAAGGATGGAACTGTCGTGACCAGAGCAATCAGGGTATCTTCATATCATTCACTGGTTAATTTAATTTTAAAAGCAGACAATTTTGAATACGATGCCTCGATTTTACGTTCAGTGGTAGAAAATGGATGAACGGCTTGAATATTCAATCTCAACATGTGGGTGGGAAGTAAACGCCCCTTTCCACTGATTGGTCAACCAAATATCAAACTGTGTCGTCAGCAGTTGTTCCTAAATTCCACGCAACAGAATAATAGTCATCCGCTGCTATGGATTCTTAAAGTGTTTATTGCAACTACATTTCATCTCCTTCTCAATAAACAACCAGATTTTCCGTACCATAGACAGGATCTGTAGGCATAAATTCAGCAACCTATGTGTGAAATATGAGTTTCTCTTATTGATATTAATTTACTTAGCATCTGCATCCACAGCTACGCCCTAGTCTACATCTTAGGCAGGGCTGTACGTTAACCTTTTTTAACATAAAACATATCGTCGCTGCCCGATGAAACTCACGTATGTCCAAAACGGTCACTTTTCAGGAAGTGAAAAAAACACTGTATTTCAAAAGCAGTTGAATGTAGCGTTGTCATACTTGGTACGGCATCTTTACATGTAACCATATTGTTGCCAGTGTAATGATATAATCCACATTTGACCAAAATTGAGTTTAAATGGACATACGTGCATATTTTACAGTAACGGTGCTCGATACGCGTTCTTCCGATCATTAATTAGAATGGCCAAGTCGCGTTTCATATTGACAGAGGAATACGCTCAGTTTATTAAATAGAACTAAACTGTGGAGAGATTCAATGTCGTACTTTCGTCAGCCAGGTTCACAAATATAAAAATAAATAAAAATATTCGGTGACAATTACTTCGTCTAGACCATTTACCGATAAATAATAGTTGTGAATATATAATAAACTTGAGAACAGTTGTCAAAAACAAACGTTTGCTGATACTTTACCTCACAGTGTTATTCGGCTATCCAGTGCTGAGCTTCGATGAAACTTCACGAGACCGGCGAGATGCTTCCACAGGGCGGGAGATACGCGGCGTGATTGACAGCTTTGACACCAAATGGATATACGTGAAAATCAGATGACATGATTTCACAACTTTTCATTGGCCATTTAGATATGTGAAGCATACTGTATACGGAAATGAACCTGGACATTCAAACCGTCGAAAAATCTTAAAATCTGCAAAATGGACATACGTGGTTTTCATCGGACAGCGACGATATGTTACATCTCGTGAAACAAACACAAGTAGCACAGTTTGTCGTTTAACTCCCCGCCAGCGCTAAAAAAAAAAAAAAAAAAAAGAGTTGCCAGCCACTGCCAGGGTTTTTGATCATTTTCACAAAAATGTAATGGCCCATAGAATATTTTGTTGTATGAATATCTGAGCATGCAATATATCAAAAGAAGGAGCAGACCCTCTGCTTTTAAACAAACAAAAAGTTTTATTCTAGCTTCATGCATTCCTTTTTTATCAACACTTAAATATGGGTAAGTTTCATAAAAAAAGAAAATCAAATTTTTACCAAATACTTGCTCTGTCCTATAGCTCGTCCTGGGTCGACATTTCATTCAGTAACATTAGGCAGTTTTGATCTCTATGATGTTTAATGTTGATGATCGCGTTATTTTACATATCGTTAGCCTCATAGCATAATTGCCTAAGTCATTTGTTGGCCCAATTGAGATATCTGCCTAACTTTACTGTGAAAAAATACCTAAAAATGTTTTTTTTCTTGTTTACCAAAAACATTGAAATATGACTTAGGCAATTATGCTATGAGGCTAACGATATGCATCTGCTTGCATACGATTGCTTGTTTTTTGCGTCTCCTTCGGCTGTGTTTTAATCAGGAGATTCTGTACTCTTTTAGAAGATGCGTATTAGCACCCCTAGCGGATAACAGTGAAAACACGGAAACTTGGAAAATTTTGTGTTTGGCGGGGAAGCGTTTTTTTCTCACAAATAACGGAAAATTCTTTGTTTGGCAGGGAAAGAGTTAAACAGGCAGGTGACTGGCAAAAGGACTGATAATGTCTCATACAGGGCACGCAAAATCCAACCCTTAACAAGAAAACTTTTCCGACAAACATTTTCTTTCTTTGACCAAATTGGCAAACTGCTGGAACGTAACACTTATTGCTTAAGATTGTCAGTTTTGTTTATATAGCCGAATATCTCGGACTACAATCCAAACCACTTCCATTTACAATTCAACCTTAAACTTAAGTCGAATTCAATTTAAAGAAGATCTACATTTCTCCATTTCATTCATGGAGACAACATGGAAAATGTGCATAGTTGACGATTTCTGCCACCTGTTGGTAAACAAGCACTTTTAAAATGAAAATGGCATGAAATTACCATTATAACCAGTAGATGGTTGCAGATGACCACTCATGAGCTCATTTGCCATACTTATTTTCACAGATTATTAAATGACTATTGTTCTGAAGTATGATAGTAAGTACAGGAAAAGTCATAGTCTCATGTCATTAAGGCCCTGTCCACATGAACATGGGTATTTTCAAAACTGCGATTTGGCGGTTCGACCAAACTTTTTTTTAAACTCCTGCCTGGGTGAAGTTTTTTAGAAACTCTGGTTGCAGTGTTGTCGTGTGGACAGTGAAACCGGAGAACCGCCAGAACCGGAACTGACAATAACCTTTTTTCCAGGCTTCTGATTGGCCAACCTGACTTTACGGTTAGGGTTATATTGCCACCTGTTGGTTTGGCATGCTCTTAACAGAGCTTCATAGTGTGTTTTGCGTTTTTATGTGGACGCAATTTTTTTTTTAAACGTAGGAGGGAATAACTGAGTTTACAAAAATACCTGTGTATGTGTGGACTAGGCCTTAGATGAAGGGAACTTTTTTTTCATTAAGCACAGACCCCAACAGCCTAGAGGGGTTAATTATTTAACTACTGGGATTACTTGAAAATACAAAATAAACAAACAATTTAATTATTAATACTAATATTGTAATACATTATTTGAATAACGCATTGATTAGCTTATTGTTAAAAAAATATTATTTTTTTTCTTTAACAGCAGAAGCTGCTGAATGTATTCAGCCAATACAGACTCATTTTTGTACACTGAGCTGTTTTGACAGGCTTGTCAGATGTTTTGTCCAGTCCGTTGCAATGGTTATCACTGTCAATCATAGCAATTTCAGGAGGGACTTTAGAAGAATTTAGTGGATTCACACCCGTAATTAAATGCGTCTGTCAGTAGCTGGTTGTCTGCTTGACAAACAACAGTTTTCTTTAAATTATGAATGGATTATATATAGAAAACGATAAAAGAGCACCAATTTATAGCATGGAAGATGATGTATAAAAATGATTTTCCGTTTTTGCTGATTTCATGATGTCCTATCCTTTATGAACCATTTGATTTCATTCTAGTACTAGGTATCGTCCACTTTTCATGATTCAATCAATTCTCAATGGATAAAATCAAGCCCTGCCCAAAGTTTTTCTTGTTAAATATCCTGATTATAGAAATAAAATGGGTTTCACTTTGTTATATTATAAACCTCAGCATTATCTACTGACACGGCAAGAACTGTTGCTCCTCTATGACAATACAGCAGTTGATCTAAAAGGGAAAAAGACTATGTTTATGCTAATGTCTGCTGTAGCACCCTCGCAGTCATCCTGAGAATGCATCGTACGGCGTTTTGAATTGTTTCAGAATGCAGTGCCACGTGAAATCAAGCTTGCATAACTAGAAGTGTCTGCGCACTTGCGTAAAGCATGTTCTCTTGGCGCCTTCTTTAGTTTGCCATCTCTGCTCATTGTCAATAGCTCCGTTTAGTCTGCTGTTTTCCAGCCAGATACAGTTCACACACTCTGGAGGGAAAGATGAACAGCTCGAGATGAAGCAGAGGGTTAGAGAGATGGATCGAGAGAGAGTGGGTTGAGACAGATTTCTCATCAGTGGGCAGATATTCTTCATGGCCGGAGACCAGCACATCAAGAGCCAAGAGCAGATGGCCTTACCACAATACAGTTTCTCAGCTTCCCTCCATTTTCTCTTTGTCTGCACCACCTCTTTCAATTTTACCTGCTCCTATGAGCACTAAACTGTCTGAAGTCATCCACTCATTCTTTCCGCATGTTTACCTCTAGTGAATGTTAAGGGACTCCCAGAGGTTTGTTTTGCACAACGAAAGACGCACTGAATTGTGTCTCTAATTGGCCCTTATGTATTTCCTGGTCTGTGCTGTAAAGAGAAGCTCAGCAGTGGCGTTGGTAGCATGGCTTGTTTGGCGAATGAGACCGGAGCCAGATCTGACAGCCAACACTGGGTCTAAAGCTGTCCTGACACCCCAACTCCTCTTCTCTCTGCTAATGGATCTCTCCTTCTCTTCCACAGGGCATCTGGCGTATTCCAGTAGATGAGATCGATCGCCCTGGTAGTTTTGCCTCTCATATGAACAGATCCATCGTGCTCTTGCTGGATGTTCTGTCTCAACTGAAAGATCACCACACATTACTCAAAATCTCCCTCATGCTTCAGAGAACTCCCGACCAGGGAAAGTAAGACCACCATCTTTGTTTACTTTGTTTACCTTGTTTTGTTGTTTAAATAAATGTGGATACTTATTACAGGCAATGGGGCGAAATAATTTTTTCGAAGTCTGTTGGAGTATGCTTTACATGAAAATACTTTTTCAGTAAGGGATGCACTGATACCGATACCAGACAACAGAGCAAACAGAGAGCAGATTGTATATATATCAGAGAAGGATGTCTATGAAGCAAATGTGGCGAATTAATAGAACATTAAACAAATTCAATATTTACGCCTGGTGTGCGCGAGCTGATAAGCGAAACGTGGCGTGGATTACACCCGCAGCAGCACAGACTCGTGAGCTTGTCGAGTGCACATTAGGCTTGCTGCGATAGTCGGTGTTGCCGGTGTTCAAACTCAACACTGGTTACATCACTTGCCCACCGTGGCACCGCCCCCACCGTCGTTTATTTAAAAAAACAAGCATTATAGTAATAAAATAATTTAGTTCAGTTAGAGAACAGACATTACAAATAAAAACTGAACGTGACTGCTTAATAAAGCATGATCCGAACAAGAGTCGCAGCGCAGATCAGCAGCAGGAGTCACATCTCATTCATCAGAGAGTGATGAGCTGACTGAGATGATCACGGAAGATTTGGTTTCAAAGCGAAATGTAAAAGCGTTGACAAATGCTTGTGAAATTATCCTTGTTCTATTAACAAAAAAGATGAATGTTTAAAATATTCTCTGAAAATGTATAGCATTTCATTAGGGGTGGGAATCTTTTGGTACTTCAATTAATTAAAAAATATATTATTTGATATATGCATTTAATTGTAGTTAACTGTTTTGTTTCTAGATTACTGCAATCTTTTGATCTAGATTACTGCAAAGTGCAACAAGTGTCTGCATAAGCAGAATAAAAGCTCAGAGACCGGTGTTTCGCGCAGGTCTCTCTCATTAGCATTCGCTCCCAAGGGCTCTCGGCGCGCCCTGCCGTAACGTTAATAAAACTTTAATACATGCACTCATTCATGAACATGATTTCTGCCGAGTCTGTTGGATATCTTTCCATCTGCTCTGGAGGTGAACTCCCATGATCCCACGCTCAATTACTGCGCAATCAAGCTACACCTTTGTTTTGAATAAGCGACCTCTAGCGGCGAAAATTACACACTGTGCCTTTAGCATGTCTTAAGGCTACAGAAATTGAATAATCAAATGTAAAAAATAAAACACTGTATGAAGTAAATATAAATTGATTCATATTAAAGAAAAATAAGTGATTTGTGTCCAAAGCAGTGTGATTTTCCGATTTTTAAAAAAATGTATATTAATGAAACAGATGGCGACAGTTTATTAGCCTGCTGTCCATTTAAGAATGAGTGCACAGATCTAATATACTGTTACACATCCGATTTGCTCCCTACTGTTTACGTTTCCGTAGGACACAATGGACTGTGTTTATGCGAATACTTCACAATTTGCTTTTTGACATAATTGTGTGTATTTGACCAAGCGCAATAAGACGTGAAAGAGAACTGAATTCGGGATTGTATGCATCTGAGTGGTGGCATCTGTGCTCGAGCAATCCTGCAGCACTCCTGTAAATAACTGAAGCTTACGTGCCTCGATCGCCCCCAGGTGGTTGGTCCCAGTATAGGTCATAACACCCGCCCCTCCGTGTTTTCTAATGGACGCGAGATAAACTAAACAATCAAATTACACTTCATATAATTTTTCCCCAAAGTTGCTTTCTGTCATTGTAGGCAGTTTTTATCACGATGATTTAATTTCAAGTGTTAGTTTTTTTAAATAAGTTTAGTTTTTGTTAGTTATTTGATACTATAAAAACAGGGGGTGTGACGTCATGATTGACAGCTGAGATTGACGACTTCTCTGACTCCGACTTTTTGGGGGATTTTCAGGAGGAGATTGGAGCTTTTAGCTTTAATTTCAACATTTCCATAACTGTTTGTTTTACACCAACATAATGAATTGTTCTGCCTCTGCGAGAGTGTGGGCGGGCTTTTGATAATGTGCCTCTACTTCATGCTCTCTACTGCACAGACTCTGTCCCAAATCTGCGCATGATGTCAGGGCCATATTCAGACCTCCGGAGGCTTAAATTACTTCAGCAGAAGCCAATGAAGTCGCGTTGTCCATATTTTTTTACGGTCTATGAGCACTGCATTGAGTCCTTTTTCACAGCTTATCATGATTAATAACACTCTTAACGTGTCAATAACTTTTAGTAAAGCAAAGTTTAAGAAATGTAACACTTATCGATTTTTATTTATCGATTTTTGAGATTTTTGAAGATCGAGATTTTTTTTTCTTTTTATTTTCCCATGTTTTTTTTAATGATATGAAACATTGCATGACGCATTTCTATTCAAGGAAATATTGAATATTTTTGTATATTGTGTGTTATAGGAAGTACTTGCGAGATGTGGACCGACAAGTTTTGGCCAAGCGAGCGTTTTTCTTCACTGTAAAAGTGCTGGAGGACAATCTGGATAAACTCACAGGGGTATGACAACTATGTTCTCATTTGTTTTGGTTTGCTTTTAAATGTTTTTTTTTGTTTGTTTTTGTTCATTGTGTGTTTTTGTTTTTGTCTTTTATTATACTGGAGAAATCAGAAATGCAAGCTGAACAGTGGCCTTGGTATCATGTGTTTCCTATGGAGACACTGCCATGTTTGGGAAATGAGACTCAAGCCAGATCTGACAGCCAAGGAAACGCTTATGTTTGTGCTAACACATTAGCTAATGCCATCCTGACTGCTCGAAGAACAGAGTAATAGCATCGCTCAATTTGGGGCTATGCTTCTTTCTTTAAATGTCTGTGCATTGCTGTTAAACCTGATTAAATGCAGCAAAACTTAAATGTAAATTTTGCGTTTGTGGGAGCCTGAAACAGATATTTTAAACAGGGTCCCAGAGTGGATAAACCTGAAACTGACACCCTTGCGTTTTCGTGTGTACAGCCAATCCGTATATTTTGTGAAACTGTGATGTCACCACACCACATCCTCCACGGTAAAGACTAGAAGGGATACAGCTACAGGCACTGGGCATGCGCACCCCAATATTATTTAATCGTTTAATTACTGTCTTTGCATTATTGTAAGGGTAGGTTTAGGGTTGGGGTAGGTGTAGGCATTAATAAAACACAATCTGGTAAGTAGCAAATTTATTTATTTTATCTAGGGCTGTAATCAACCAAAGAAAATCTTGGTCGACTGAAGTCCTGAAATTTTCGACTAAAAATCGACTAAAATAACGTTAGGAAAAAAAAAACTTAAATGAATAAGCTGCACACTGTGCGCAGTACTTGGTAGCCTTGTTGTCTCCCTTAATTAATTATAAATAAACATAAAAAACTAGTAGGCTATTTGCTGTATATTAAATAGTTTTTGAGCTGATTATTTTGCACTGAAATGAGTCTGACACACGAGTCTGTCGGCTCTGACAGCGTCGCATCGCATGCACCTGCGCAATATCATAGACTATGACTTCCGAAAATATGGCACTATGTGTTGTCAACTAGATATCATCACAAGAACTTTTGAGGAATATGCAACATAATTTAGACAATTGTTTTTGTCATATGTATTATAATAACTGACAGACACTCATTTCAGCCGCTCTGTGCAGCTCAAACATATGAGCTCAGCTTCGCGGCTGAGACACGAATAGACTATTAACTTAAAGCTTTTACTCTTAAACACAAAAGGCACGTCCTCTTTAATAAAAAAGGAATATTTATTAAACAAGCCAGATCAAGAGCAGAAAAAACGCTCTCACAATTAAATAAATAATATACAAGAAAACTAGCCTTCTTCAATCTGTCTCTCTCGCCAGCGGGTTGGGCTAATCCAAAATAAGTGAAACAATGGGGGTGTTCTGAAGGCAGACTGTTACCTGTGAAACAGGGGTGCTCTGAAAACACCCCCATTAGCAATTAGTGCTTTCCACCTGATGAAATGAACGCGGCGCGGCAAAACTAATGAAATTAACATGGCTCGGCAAAACTGATGAAATGAACGCGGCAAAACTGACAGTACAGATCCACTAATAGCGCGGTGTTGTGACGCTTCCCCTCATGTGTATGTTGATGGGCGTTCCTCAAGTTTACCGCTTTGGGTGTACGTTTGAGCCAGCGGGGAATGAAACACAAAGGACCAGTGAGAGACTTCTCTTCGCCAGTGGGTTGGGCTAATCCAAAAGAAGTGAAAACAATGGGGGTGTTCTGAAGGCAGACTGTTACCTGTGAAACAGGGGTGCTCTCAAAACACCCCCATTAGCAATTAGTGCTTTCCACCTGACGAAATGAACGCGGCGCGGCAAAACTGATTAAATGAACGCAGCAAAACTGATTAAATGAACGCGGCAAAAAATCGACCAATCAGAATTTTGGTCGAGCCAGAACGTATCGACCAATAATCGACTAATCGACTGGGAGATTACAGCCCTAATTTTATCGTGAGATTTTTGCCTCACTTCCGACCGTTGCTGTACCCCTTCTAGCCACAACTTTTCTTCTCCGTTTTTAGTTTATTTCTGTGGCAGAATTACAGCGCCACATACTGGTCTGGCATGTATACTAAATCGTTTTGGGTCGGTTTCAGTGCTCTCGTGTGTACGCAGATATTTCTTGAGACGAGGGGGGGGGGGGGGGGGGGGGATAGGATAGGGAAAGCTCTGGCTTCGTGTGGATGTGGCCTAATATGATGATTTATTATCAATATTGAAAACCGTTGTTCTGCTTAATAAAACCCATGATACTTTTTTCAGGATTCATTGATGAATAAAAAGTTTAAAAAGAACAGCATTTATTTAAAATAGAAATATTTTGAAACAATATGTAAAAAGTTTTGGGTTGGTATTTTTTTTTTGTTGAAAATGTTTTTTGTTTTTTTTAATCAAATAAATGCAGCCTTGATGAGCAGAGAAGATTTCTTTCAAAAACATTAAAAACAGGAATGTTTCCAAACTTTTCACTGGTGCTGTACTTCAAAGTGAAATCAAAGAACTGATGTGACATAATTTCACATAAAATCGAGTTAATTTGGGGAGATCAAAACAGCTTGACAAAGTGAACTTTCCTGGTTAACACCTTTTGAATTATTGGTCAGAGGCGATGATGTAATAGGTAGGTGTGGCTCTTCTTTGACGTGTAAATCTTCTCCGGTTCATTTCTTTTGTTCAGTCCGTCGAGGTCAGATGCGAGTAAAACATGGATACACTGTAGATCCGCTTTATAGTACAAATTGGGAATTGTAATTTCAAACAGTTTTTTCATGTTTAATACTGAAGAGCTGCAAAGAAAATAAACTTTGCGTGAGTATAAATGTCTTTTAAGATGTGTGTTTCAGTTTGTGTCTTATTCTCTCTCTTAGGTAAGTGATTCCTCTAAACCGGCTTCCACCTCTATGGGTGAAATGACCACGGCGGATGTGTCCAACCGGCCTCCTGCTGCAGAGGACCCCAAATGCTCCCACACTAGCCAGCCTAAAGCGGGACTCCCCGACACCCCTACGGTCACAGGAAGTGAGACTGGACCTCCTGGCATGCCTCAACAACATTCAGCCACACTTCAGCTCTCTCTGGAGCCTTTGACTCAGGTGACAGCGGTCACCGTTCACCCTAGAGAAGGTACTTCAGGACTCGGAGAGCCTATGGAGCTTGGCTTGGGATCATGGCTGGGTGCTTCAAAATTCAGAGACCCTCAAACGCCGGTTGAAACTGGCCCACAAGAGCAGGGGATGGTTAAACCAGCTGCGGAGGAGGCCGATAAGGTCCCAGAGAGCAGTCGTGCGACGGAGCTGTCGCTGGAGGAGTTGAGCATTAGCTCTAAACAGCAGCAGCTACAGAATCAGATGAACGCAGCTAAAGCAGCGCTAACTATGGCCCTAACGCCAAGCAACCCCACACCTTTACCCAGCAGCCCTGAGCTGACGCTACCGCAGAGACCCAACAGGAAGAGGAAACTGCTGGATGACGTGGAGTCCGGCAAGACGCTGCTTCTGGATGCGTACAGGGTGTGGCAGCAAGGTCAGAAAGGCATGACCTACGACCTCCAGCGCATCGAGAAGATCATGTCAGAGACCTACATGCTGATTAAACAGGTGAGGAAGGATGTGAGGAGCATTGGGTGTTGTGATGTCATATCTCATTTAAACGTGACGAGGCATTGTTGGCAGAAACCGGTGACACAAGGTTAATGTTCAACCACATTCATGGGGAAGTCCCACAACTTTTGTTGAACAAACAAGATTTATGAGGGGATGTCTAAAAAGTCTGTCACACCATAGGGCAAAAGTTGTCATTTGTCTTATCAGCTAAATGTGTCTTAGCTTGGTGTCGGACTCGGTATCGATCCGTGTGAAGCAAGCAAAACTACATTCATGAAGAAAATGTATGTAGCGTTTGTTCATGCAGAATATGCCAACACAAATCTAGGGTATCGCAGGTCAGGTGGTTTCCACTGTGTCGCTCTGCAGTTACTAAGGCGTTCTGGGTAATTTGTTTGGCTGTGTGTTGCTAGTGTGTTCTCTGTGACTAGCCCTTGTCCAAGTTTGTGATATTCTGTGAGATTCTGGGGCCGGATTCACGAAACATTCTGAAGAATAGTAGTCTTTGTAACTGCTGTTTTTTTACCTAAGAAACCTGAGTTAAGAATATGTTGTATTCCCGAAATAGATAAAGATTGTTCTTAAAGGGTTAGTTCACCCAAAAATGAAAATTAGCCCATGATTTACTCACCCTCAAGCCATCCTAGGTGTATATGGCATTCTTTTTTCAGACGAACACAATCAGAGTTATATTAAAAAATGTCCTGGTTCTTCATAGCTTCTGTATTCTGTATTCAACTCACGGAAAAAGTGTAGCATCCGCGCCTCTCGCTGTTCAAAATGCTTACACTATGCCTGATGACATTGCACACCAGTTACGCTTGTCAGACGTACAAGCAAGTTAGACATTGTACTTTATAAAGTTTTAAATATGGATATTTTCCATACACAAATGCATCGCTTCAGAAGGCCTTTATTTACCCCCAGAGCTGTGTGGAGCAGTTATGATGGATGTAGATGCACTTTTATGGACTTCAAAAATGACCCAACAGTCACTGCCATTATAAAGCCTGGAAGAGCCAGAAAGGTTTTAATATAACTCTGATTGTATTCGTCTGAAATAAGAATGTCATATACACCTAGGATGGCTTGAGGGTGAGTAAATCATGAGCTCATTTTCATTTTTGGGTGAACTAACCCTTTAAGACAGAGCTTAATAATCTTCATAAAAATCATTGTAAATAAATTCTTAAAGTTAGGATAACCTCCAACTTGTCTAAAATCTCCAAAGGCAAGATGTGTAATTAATTTATTGGGTTATTTATAATTAATTATTGTAATTAAGCATTACGACATAACACATACATGTATCACTTCAGTGTTTCCCTATGGGATCTGGACCTTCATTAATCTGGTGCGCATTAAGAGCTCCAACCTTCATTATGCAAATAAAACAAAGAAAATAAGTCAGTTCATTGACTTGTACCTGAACTCTAAAGGAGACTCAACCTGCTTTTTAGTTGTGATATAGTATCTCAGTCTACATTAAATTCACACTGGTGTTTTAGGTAGCCAAACAATTAGAATATAATAATAATTTAATATTATTATTCCTTTGACAGTAGTAGCCTATATAGAACATTTTTATGTAATATAAACAAATGTACTGTAAAATAAATGAAAATGTATATTTCATTAGTATATTATTTTCCCTAGTAAAAAAAAAACTATTCCAAAATGTGTTTAAAATACATTTATTTCATACGAAGTATACTACAAATCCATTCAACATATTTACTGAAATATTTAAAGGGTTAGTTCACCCAAAAATTTAAATTCTGTCAATTACTTACCCTCATTTCGTGCGACACCCATAAGACCTTTGTTCATCTTCGGAACACAAATTAAGTTATTTTTGTTGAAATCCAATGGCTCAGAAAGGCCTCCATTGGCAGCAATGAAATTTACACTCATAAAAAGGTACTAAAGAAGTCTCACTACAGTGGTTCCACAATCATTTTATGAAGTGACGAAAATTAGTTTTTGTGTGCAAAAAAATAAATCTAAATAACGATTTTATTCAACAAGTTCTTGTCTTCCGTCTGGGCCGAAGCACCATATGCGCAAGAATATGATGTAGAGTCTGCATTCTGACACATGACCCGGAAGCGAGGAGCTTTGTTTACAAGCAGAGGAAGACGCACCATATCAAAGCTGTTGAATTCTACATTGATCGTGCTTTAGGTGTTGGCGTAGTGCTCAAAATGGTGCTGAAGTGTGCATTTCCTGGATGCCCGAACGCCGACTCTACGTCATATTCTCGCACATGCGTCGTGGTGCTTCGTGAGTTCACAAATTTTTCAAGAATTGCACTTAGAAACATTTTTACGAGCTTCTTAGAATTTATCTTAAGACATTTCCTAACTTAATTCTTAAGAATATTTTTGTGAAACTGGCCCCCTGGGGCCCGTTCTTCGTACCTCGCTTAATACATCTGAGATGATTTGACAGATCCCAGATCTTTTAATCGTGATAACTGATGTCTGGATAATTTGGTTCTTCAAACGAATTTGCGGATTGGATTTAAATATCTGGATTGAATGATCTAAGATCACTGTGCGTTCTTGTTTTCCCTGAAGAGGGCAGATGCATCGATACTAGAAACCATGATCAGCAATGCAGCGATTGGCTGGCGTCAAGACAGCAACGTAATGACATCATATAATTAAAAAAGCCACCTGGCAAAAAACTTGGCAAATTACACAAAAAAAAACCCACGAATATCTGGAGCTTTATAAGGAAATGGCTAAACGACCAAACCAACATAAAAGTTATAATAGATCAATGATAAATGTTTTTTTTGTTACATGATTACCAATTATTCACGATTTTATACAGTATTTGTACACCCTTTACATTTTTATTTCAATGTTGTAATTCAATTTTTAATTGTAATAATTCATAAATTTGAAGCAGATTTGTAACGTGACAGTATTAACGTTTTTAAGGGTCAAGATCAAATTCTCTGCATTTCCTGCGCTGCATCAAGCCATCCCATAATATCCGTCATCACTTAAATTAATGCACGGCTCAGATGAACTGTACAACATGTGTGCAAACCTCCAATAAAATTATAAAGTAATTATTCCATCACAAATAAATCGCTCAATCAAGTGGCTTTGTCACAACATTATAATATTATATTCATTCTCATATACATATACAATTTAAAAATGTGTATATTATTATTATTTAAAATGATTAGTATTGCCCCTGGTTCAGTAAAGAACTCTTGTAATAAAGTAGCAGTGGCTGGGACAGATTTTAAGTATCACCTCAAGATGCAATCTAATCCTGTTTATATGAAATAAGCCTGCTCGCGAGCAGGTTTAAGCTAACGGACCTGTTGCTATGACAGCAAGTCCAGGATGAGCGTCGAAGAACCAAACAATCCAAGATCATGCCAAATCGTCAACAATCAAATCCGGCTAACTGAGTTAGCGAGGTACGAAGAACGGGCCCCTGGTCTCTAGATATGACTTGGATCCTCCTTCATTGTAAGTTTATTTTTTTACAAAGTCTGATTGTACCGCATTTATTAGCATTGAATGGGTTATGTAGTTAAAAATGTTTATACTTCTGGTTTAGTATTTGAACAAACATAAATGTGAACAATAGTAATATTGATGCTTGCCTTAGCAAAAAAAAAAAATGTTAATGAAAGTAATTATTTTAGTCACGATACACGCTGTGAAGTGGGATGTCGATTTTATGTGCGATAGAGTTAAATTATGTTATATTATAGAGACATTAAGGTATCCCTGGGGGGAGAGAGCGAGAGCCAATTGAATACAAATGGAGCGGTGGAAAATTACTGGTGTAGCTAATGATAGTGTAGCACTTGAGCTCCATAACATTTGTCATCATACTGCTGAGTCAAGTGCGCTATTGTATTAGAATTCACAAAGAATCAGTGAGGTCTTAAAGGACCAGTTTCTGGCTTCTGGCTTTGTATTACTCACAGAACCTCAAATGCCCTGGAGTACATGGTGAATATATTATTAAACGGCTCCCTGGGGTGCATTTATAATGTTAATCAAATCAAAAATTGTCACAATTTAGAAACAAATGGCTATTTTCTACTCAGATTTTTGCCTCTTTTTGAAGGGGCGTGTCTGCTGCGAGACTGCAGTGTAGATGCCCACTACTGTGATTGGCTGCTGTGAGTCTTCAGTGTAAACTCCCACTGCTGTGAGACTTCAGTGTAAACGGCTACTGCTATGATTGGCTGCTGAGAGACTTCTGTGTAAACGGCCACTGCTGTGATTGGCTGATATGAGACTTCAGTGTAAATGGCCACTGCTGTGATTGGCTGCTGTGAGACTTCAGTGTAAACGCCCACTGCTGTGATTGGCTGCTGTGAGTCTTCAGTGTAAACTCCCACTGCTGTGATTGGCTGCTGTGAGACTTCAGTGTAAACGGCCACTGCTGTGATTGGCTGCTGTGAGACTTCAGTGTAAACGGCTACTGCTATGATTGGCTGCTGTGAGACTTCAGTGTAAACGGCCACTGCTGTGATTGGCTGCTGTGAGACTTCAGTGTAAACGGCTACTGCTATGATTGGCTGCTGTGAGACTTCAGTGTAAACGGCCACTGCTGTGATTGGCTGCTGTGAGACTTCAGTGTAAACGGCTACTGCTATGATTGGCTGCTGAGAGACTTCAGTGTAAACGACCACTGCTGTGATTGGCTGCTGTGAGACTTCAGTGTAAACGGCCACTGCTGTGATTGGCTGCTGTGAGACTATAGTGTAAACGCCCCACTGCTGTGATTGGCTACTGTAAGACTTCAGTGTAAATGCCCACTGCTGTGATTGGCTATGAAATAAGTATTAGACATGTGGAACCCTTCTGAATTCTTTTACCACATTTTTACTATTACAGCTGTCGAGATTAACGAATCGTGAAAAGTGTTGATTATCGCATTAAATTTAGAACTATTCCCATCACATGGAAGGTTGATGAGTTGTTGATGATGTGAATGCAGTGATCTCGTCATTGCAATGCGATTTCTGAATGCTTGCAGCATAAATAATAATGCAAACATCTCATCTCACTAAAACGCCAGTGGGCGGAGCCAAAGATGCAAGTTGGTGTTTCTCTTCTCCTGCTGAGGTGGCCTTTCACCTAATGAGTCGTTCTCTGGGCTTGGTTACAATAAAAGCTGTTTTTGGACTAACCAGGAGGTTTTGACTGAGTTTTGAAACGCAGGCTGTGTGTCCACCAAAGCATTTTTTCACGCAGCTGGCTAACGTATTCAATTGTTTGTTTTCAATGGGAGCGCCGTGTTTTTGCAAGTATTTCACGCTCAAGCGCTGAGCGTTCAGCGTTTTTTACTGGTCGCCGAGAGTTGAAGAATGTTCAACTTTGAGTTAAACGCAGCGCTCATCACTGTCACTTTTCACCCAGTTGTCCAATCAGAGTGGAGGAGGGGCGGGACAAATACAACACCGACCAACCGAAACATTCTGCTTGTACTGTGTACATACAACGTCAACAGATGACAAGCAGTATAATAACGGGACAAAATATTTTTAAAACAAGAGCCAGAGCAAATACTTTACATTGTATCAGCATTTTTATATATAATCAATACAGAAAAAAAAACTATCTGTGAAATGAGATACTAGTAACACTTCCGCGGATATTCCGTATCTTAACAAGCAAAGAGTCTCAACTGAAAAAAGCGCTGCCAAAACGCTCAGATGTTTTCAGCAGAGCGCCTAGCGTTTTCAGCCGGCTAAAAACACTTTTGTGGACACGCGGCCTTACAGGATATTTTTACAGTATAATGACCTCTTGTCAAGATCAAGGAAAACTTGAATTCTCAGTTCATGACCCCGTTAACATGTTTGTAATGTTAAATTATATATTTTATTCTCAAATTAAATAAATAATTTGATTCTTTTTGACATGGACCAGTAAGTAACCACCTAGTACCCACCCAGAAGACACTATAGCTCCACATGGCAGTGGCCAGCATCATTCACAGTTTCTTTACAATATGTAAAATCGAGTTCATAAGCTATTGCATTTTAAGCAAAGGAAGCCGACAATTTACACAATTTTCTGTTTTGGAAAACAAAAAAAGTTATTATGTCTCATTATGCTCTTTTCCCCAATAGCATCATCGAGTGTTGAGCTCTGTATTTAATTATGTCAAGGTAAAAAACAAACTTGCCATTAAAGTATGTTATTAGTATGAGAGGTTAATGGCTTTAGCTTGCAGTTTACACACACACACACACACACACACACACACACACACACACACACACACACACACACACACACACACACACACACACACACACACACACACACACACACACACACACACACACTAACACACACACACACTAACACTCGCAGCACTCATCTAGTCCATTATCAGCCTCTACTTCTCTAACTGTGTATCACCTCTCATTTCCCCTGCCTGTGTAATTGCATCTGCTCTGTGTGTGTGTGTGTGTGTGTGTGTGTGTGTGCGTCTCTCTACCTGAGTCTAATTGTAGTGCTTGTCTCTGCATGTGTGTTTATGAATGTTTGTGTGCGTGTGTATTCTGTGGTTGTTTGTTATGAAGCACTGTCTAATTCTCCCGAACACATCTCTGATTGAGATGACAGTGGAAAGGAGAGAGATTTTAATGTGGCCCCCGGACACTGAGTCGCTGTTCAGATTGGCCCATCTTTACCTCACTGATTGAGGAAAGGCTGTATGGGAAGAATTTAACCATTTAACCATTAGCTTTATTTGGAGCCTATATATAATGCATTATCATGGTATGTGGATTTATTTTTTCAGTGCATTCTTGGATAACTAAATGTTGTGTTCTGAAATCTGCCCTCAAAACTATAAATCAGGTGAAGTTACCAAAAACCTCATTGAACATCCAACCCACCAGAATGCACTGCATGCTGAAAACCTTCAGAAACATTTCCACATTTCTGGTTCGTTTGTCCCATTTGAAACCATTTCTGAACTCTGGAGGTCAATTCACATCATGTGATCTTGTGCCATAAAGGTTTTCCCATACTAAATCCACATCACAAACATCCAGTTAAGCTCCAGGAAGTCCTGGATTAATGCTTTTGCAGCAGCTACAAACTCTGAGATTAACCACCATGAAACATCAGCTCTACCACAGCTGGAGCCATGTAGGCTGCAGAGATGCAATCATCATTTTGCATTATATGCAGTTGCTGAAGCAAGAATATGGATGTATCCTGATGTGAATGCTATTCGTGCTATTTGGATTTGTGTGTTCCAAGTCATAGTGCATAGAAAGTCAGGGACTGGAATTGCAGTCTTACAGAAAGCTTTAAAATTGATTTGATCTGAGTAGATTAATTTACTCATTCAACCAACATTGCTAGTGAATGAATGTTAAGCATTATAAGTGCAGAGTTTGCAGGAATGAGTCAAATTATGAATAATACCTGCAATTCCGTACCGATATTCAGGCCCTGAAAGGATTGGAATTGGAATTTTTCAGAAATATGCATCCATTTGTTCTTTTGGACTATTATTCACAAACCCTTGTGAAGAAGGAGAGGACTTTGTGACTGTTCTCTTTTGACCTTTTCAGTTGTTGAAAACTTTAAAGTAATGAATATAGCTGAAAGCTAACACTTGCAAGCAAATTGCGGTCACATTAGCAACATTTTGTGGACAAAAAAAGGTGTATGAATCTCAGCTCACACAAAGATCACACAGAACCAAGCAGCTTTCTGTTGGTCATTGCTGTGAATTCGCATGAACCGGTTGTGAAATCTGCCCCCAAAACTATAAATCCGGTGGATTCCTATTGAAATGACTGAATTTCGCTTATGTGACCACACCTTAAGGAGTCTGTGGTATTAAGATCATGATTTTTCATGGCTGATTCCGATTGCTGATTTCTTTTTTTAAACAGGCAAATTCCTATGGAAGCTTGTTTCTGCCAGTAAAAATAAAAACTTTTTTCATCTCACAATTCTGACTTTTCTTTGCATAATATTGCATGATATTATCCTCTATCCATGATATCGCAATTGCGAGAAATAAAGTCAGAATTGCAAGGAGACAAATTCAGAATTACGAGAAAAGGGCACAGAGAAGAAATGTCAGAATTGCTAGTTAAAGTCAGAATTGTGAGGGGGGGAAAGGCAGAATTATGAAATAAAGTCAGAATTTTTAGGGGGGAAAAAGTCAGAATTGCAAGGAAAAAAAAGTCAGAATTGCAAGAAAAAATCTGAATTGCAAGAAAGAAATAAAGGCAGAATTGCTAGTAAAAGTCAGAATTTTGAGGAAAAAAAGTCAGAATTGCAAGAAAAAAGGCAGAATTGTGAAAGTCATAATTTCGAGGACAAAAAGTCATAATTGTGAGTAAAAGTCAGAATTGCAAGAAAAAAGGCAGAATTGCTAGTAAAAGTCAGAATTTTGAGGAAGAAAAGGCAGAATTGCTAGAAAAAAAGGCAGAATTGCAAGAAAAAAAGGCAGAATTACGAGGGAAAAAAGTCAAAATTGCGAGAAAAAAATGGCAGAATTGTGTAAAAAGGCAGAATTGCGAGGGGAAAAAAAGGCAGAATTGTGAAAAGGTCATAACTTCGAGGACAAAAAGTCAGAATTGCTGGTAAAAGTCCGAATTGCAAGAAAAAAGGCAGAATTTCGAGGAAAAAGGCAGGTTTGCTGGTAAAAGCCAGAATTGCAAGAAAAAAAAGGCAGAATTGTGTAAAAAGGCAGAATTGCCAAGAAAAAAAGGCAGAATAGAGGGCAGAATTGTGTGATATAACCTCGCAATTCTCAGAAAAGTTTATCTCAGAATTGGAACAACAAAGTCAGAATTGAGAGATAAAAAGTGATGGAAACAAGCTTCCATAGATTCCAATACCAGCTGCTGATATTTGACAAAAATAAAAACCCTTTAAGCAAATGTGTTTATTTTTTGGCTTTATTATAGGCCAAACTGGCCTTAAACAAAGAATATCTGTAGCCATTTCAAGTTAGAGGAAACCACTGCATTTTAATCAAAATCCAAAGATGTTACACACGCAGTTTAAAAAAAAAAATGTATTGTATAATTTCAAGAAAGCAAAAACAAAATGGTCTGATTTTAGCTTTGTGAAATTATGCTACCTAAAGAAAATACCAGCACAAAACTGTGTTAACATCCTGTTTACAGACTGAAATATTTCCACATAATTAACTTTTTGGAAAATGAGTGCAATGCAGTTTGTGTGCAACTACAGAGACTACAGAGTCCAACCACAGAGATCGGCCAAAGTCATTCTGATTGATGGCCGGTCGACCGATGCATCTTTAGATGCAATTATGACATAGTTTGTAGTGATACACTGAAATTTCATCCGCCAAACATTTTCAGTGTGGTTGAAATCATTGACTGAAATGGTGACGTTTAATTAGCACTTCTCTGATGATGCATTTTTCACTGTGTCAGTGTCTATTTCATACACACAACGTGGACAAGCATCAGGTAAACATCAACTGTGTGGACACTATCATTTTCTCATTTTAAATCCATCTTCAGTTTGATGAAGCAAGATCTTGTCCTGTGATTTTATGTAGTTTTGGGCGTTTCTGTAAAAAAATGATTGCGGTGCATTACTAGTCTTACAACAAAAGTTTGAACACACTTCTGAACCTTTTTTTAAACATTGTCTTTAGAAATTGTGCTTACATGATGATTATTATTATTAATTATTGTAAAATGTGGAAAAAGATGAAGAATGAGTAACACCGGACACGTCAGGCTTCATCATCCAATGTTGTTTTTGCTGTTGCTGAGACTGGTGTGCAGTGTCAAGGTTGTTGTGCAGTGCTTTGAGTCATACGCCTGAAATCTCACACCACACCAACCGGAAGAACAAGTCCTAACAGTGTACTCGCATACACACACACGCACACCAGCCCTCAAACCTGCACCAAAACAACATCTGCACTCTACGCACTGCTAGATTACGTTTAGAACTACTTGAAGTGAGTTTTGGAAACAGCTAAAGGAGTAGATCAATGTTAGCATTAGCAAGCATGCTAACTGGGCATGTGGTGCCCAGGGTCAGAGTCACCAACGACCACATCAGTTAGCTTCCTGAGAGTTCAGTCACAGAAATGAGATTATTTTCAATCTTAAAGGAATATTATGTAGTAACGGTTAGGATTAAGGTGTCATTGTCTCTGTCTCTTTCTCTCTCCCACACACTATTTAAAAACAGAGCTATATGATATAAAACAGACACCAGGGATGCCCAATCTCAGCCAGCTCCTCCGGTTGCCATGACCACAAGCACTCCAGCGAGAGGTCTTTTTAGGTCATTTTGTTCTATAACCCATTAGCCTCTGTGTGTCAAATTTTGGAGGATCTAAAGAAATCAATAAGAGCTTCAGAACTTGCCTAATCAGCCTGTTTGCCATATTTTAAAGGGATAGCTCAGTAAATGACGACTGAAGTTTCATTTTTCACTGTCATGTTGTTCTTAACCCGTATGACTCAGTGGAACACAAAATAAAACATTTGATAGAATATCTTGACTGGGGCAAAAAAAAGGGGAGGGGGGGGGTCAATTGGTTCACTCTGAACAGAATCAGTATTTTAACGTTTCTGTTCCTTTTGTAACATTACAGTTTTGAAAACGGTTTGTGTAAAAATACCTGTGAATTTTATTATTAACATTATTTTTATTTATGTATTTATTTGGGCTGGGTAAAAAATATACATTTCTCAATTATAATCGATTCTCATTTTTACGAGCCGATATCGATTCTTAAATTCCGTGAATCGATTAGTCATCTTGTTTTCAGGTGATGAATGAACGGAACGTTGTAGCGCTTCTCCCATCCAATAAATCGCAATACTATTTGTGCTTTATTACTATTGATATGAAACAAAGTCTCAGATTTAAAATTACATCCATTTTATTACAGAATTCAAAAACATAAATACTGTCTTGGCGCTGTGGCGTGAGATCCCTCTGGCGCAGCTCAGAGCTTTAATGGTTAAATTAAATTTTAGTAATCAAAAAAGCATGTCTAATTAATTGAAATCATGAAACTTACAATTTAACAACACTTTATTAAAAGTTGAACAAAAATTACGTTTAGGGCCCTATGAAATATGTAGAGTGTCTTAGCCTGGCATTTGCCGTCTAGTCATAGACAATAAAACCTGTGCTTAGCACTTCATCTTTTATAACTCACGATTTTGGCCAAGTGTATTAAACGACAGGAAAAACTGAGCGTCCACATAGCTACAATAACCTTTGTAACCTGTAAGTTGATGAAAACATTATGCTGAATTTGCTACCTCAGATGCGGACGTTAATCACTCACAAAAAACGAATTTGACTAACCTTTTAATTCCATGCGAGCTTGATTTTGGGAAAATGTTGGGCTTTCCTGTAGCTCAAACAGTAGAGCGTGGCACTAGCAACGCCAAGGTCATGGGTTCAATTCGCAGGGAAAGCAAGAACTGACAAAATGTGTACCTTGAATGCAATGTAAGTCGCTTTGGATAAAAGCGTCTGCCAAATGCATAAAAAATGTTAATAATATAATGACACATTGTACACTAACCTGCAATTTTCGCTGGTTTCAAAACACACCATGCTGGATATTACCTGCCATTCATTTTGACTTGAATGTAATGCTTTAACAGTTGGTGACTGACATATCCTCGGAAAAACTCCTGAGATCCAAAAGCTAATGCCAGCGATTTGCCTATGATGGTTTGACAGAACGATAAAATAATGTTATTAACCAGTTAATGGTCATTTCAAATAAGCGTTTCTGTTCAGAACGATTAAACTTGATTTAATTTGTGTTCGTTTAATTTGTTTCCGGTTTTTGTTTTCGTTCCTTGAACCGGTTCAGAGCCCTGAACTTGACTGCCCTTTCTGGTTCCTAAATGAGAAAAAAGTAGTTTGTATATGTGCTATATTCCAAGTCTTCTGATGCGTTCTGCTGGTTGGTTTTGTTAATACGACTCTGAACTAGAATATTGACTTTATTTATGTAAGTTTTCCTGGTGTTTCATACAGACAGAACTTTGTTTTGGCTTGTTCATTTTCAGGACACCATAACGCCATCTGCACATTTTGGCGTATCGCACAGATTCTTTGTTCCCACTGCATACTCTCGGGACCCCGGCCCGTGTTTGTGTGTGTGTGTGTGTGTGTACACTGACTTTTATTCCATATTTGTAGATGATCTGATTATGGCCCTTCATTAGCGTGGGTCTCTTCTGCCAGAAATCATCAACTGATTTCTGAGAGCTTTTCTGGCAGGTTCCTTGGCTTTCACACGCACAATGGTTAATAATGAGCGATAGGTCTGTTTCTGAGGGTTGTTTTCTGGAGGACAGTCTGGGCTGGCTTCATGTATGCTTTCAAAATTCAATTAAATGGTCTTTTACACTCTTTTTAGAGTAAATCAAGATCTTTTTTTTAGTGCTTTAGGTACCAAGTATTAGTATTTACTTATAGGGATGCTCCACTCGATCGGCCGTAGATCGGTGTCGGCCGATAATCACATTCTGTAACTTGATCGTTAGTCACACAATTTGGCCGATCTCACGAACCAATTTGCAATTTGACGACGTAAAACGTTGCCGCCAAAAACAGATTATGCTTTTTCTGCACATTCTGCTCTGTAACTTTGCGAAACATTAGTGAACCTACATTAAAGGTCCCGTTTTTCGTGTTTTTTTTTAAGCTTTGATTGTGTTTACAGTGTGCAATATAACGTGTTCATGTTTCGCGTGTAAAAAAACACAGTATTTTTCACACAATTTACTTATCTGTATACCGCTGTTTTCACTGTCCTAAAAACGGCCTGAGGATTTCCTTATTCTATGAAGTCCCTCCTTCAGAAATACGTAACGAGTTCTGATTGTGCCAGCGGTTCCCGTGTTGTGATTCGACAGCAGCTTAGTGCACGTTGCCCGGAAAGGTCACGCCTCTTACCATAACGGAGATGCGCTCAATGATCTCTAAGTACAGCGTCCCTGGGAAAGCCAAACAAAGGTGATTTGACTCCGGGATGAAAATAACAGCGTCTCGACGACATGGCGACAAACAAACTATACAAACGCAACACTTCGCGTATTCTTGTGGGCGGAGGTTAGTCAACAAACTGTTCTACTGACGTAATTAAAGCAGGATGTACAGGGATGTAGTCCACACCGGCCGTTCGCTGTAGGCTTTGAAAGGGAACTTCTGTTAAATAAAATATCTCGCTTGGCATTGAACTTTGAGCTTTATAATTTTACAGGTGTTATTTATGCTCAAACAGCAACATTACACACTAACTAAAGTTTGAAAAATGGGATCACGAAGAACAGGACCTTTAAGAACCGCGGGTCCTTAAAAAGTCTTAAATAAGGTTTTCCTTAAATAAGGTCTTAAAAAGTCTTAAAATGTCTTAAATTCAGATTCGATGGGTCTTAAATATTTTTGGTCACATTACCAGGAACATTTCTCCAGTCTGACGGACATAGTGGTGACGTTATCATTGGACAAACCGCAGACGTCATCAGAGAGAATTGTGGTGGCAGGATCCAGTCAAACCACTGTTAGCTGACCAGCCTCCTAACTAGTTTAAATGGGTTCATGCAAGTTTACACAAATGGCAGCATCATATCACGAGAATGATTCTTCTGATTTTATTACATTCAGCACAATTCAGCGATAGATAATGTATAGTGTATTTCTGGTATCAGTGTCGCGCAGTTGTTGAGGCTCGCACTGCCTGACTGAAAATTTCATGGAGAAATAAAATGAGCGTAACAGCAAATCTAATGAAATTCACAGAAGAAACATACTGAGTTAACTATTATACTGAGTATTTTCACGAGTGCAATGCTCCAGCAGCGCTCTGTGTTATTGGCGCGAGTCTCTTTCGGATTGTATTAGACACATAAAATGGATTTTATTCTTCAGCTAACAGTTCTTGAGTTCCAGTTAGCCTAGCCTATACCCAATCCTGTATGTGTGTTAATGTTAAACAAACGACAACAACAGGGGAGAAACAAACAGTAGGCGACCTAAACTTAAAGCACTGTTTGTATATGTATATTTATGTTGTATTTATTTGTCCTATTGTCATTTAAGTTCTTATTTTATCACCGACCATTTACTTCATTACTTAATAACTTGAGAACTTTTTACCTAAATTAAGCAATTGCTTATTGCTGTGGTTTACTTTTTGGCTTTGACCCATCGCTTCTCTATCCGTCATCGTGATAATCCCTCCAATAGCGGGCCAGGTGGATAATCCAGTCTGTGATTGGTTCCCGCAAAAGTGTAACAGAAGCAGAAGAAATTAATGTACGGGTTTCCAGACTGAGTTGCCGGGCGAAATCAAATCGCTGGCAAATCAGGCTGGGTTTACCCAGTCTAATTTCCCACCCTAACCCATCATGTTATTAAAGCTAGATTTGCACACTACTGGACCAGCTTTTTGTAATAACAAACAAGATTCATACATTTTGTTTGTTTTATTGCCATGTGTGACTATTGTGCATCTAACATAATGATATGGTAAATGTGGCATTCTAATTATGGAAAAAAAAAAAACATGCAAATTTCTATATAGTGAAATCCTGGTGGGATTGAGCTATGAGGAAGTGAAAGTTTACTAATACTTTGTTCAATTTGAATAATACTAACCCAGATCATTCAAAGCTTTTACACCCTAAAGGCATTTTTTGTCATTTCACATGATTTCAAGTGCATACTTACAAGTAATGGCTTATAACAAAAAAGGTCATTACATTACATTATTATACATTTATCAGTAACACTTTACAATAAGGTCTCATTTATTAACATTTGTTAAGCATTAGTTAACATGAACTAATAATGACAGATATATTTTTAAAGCATTTGTTAACCTTTGCTATTGTTAGTTTATAAAATTGGTCATGTAAGTTCACAGTGCATTAAATGTTAACAGATACAACTTTTGATTTTAAAAACATATTAGTAAATGTTAAAATAACCATGTACAGTGTTTTATTTATATATATATATATATATATATATATATATATATATATATATATATATATATATATATATATATATATATATATATATATATATATATATATATATATATATATATATATATTTATTTATTTATTTATTTATTTATTTATTTATTTATTTATTTATTTATTTATTTATTTATTTATTTATTTATTTATTTATTTATTTATTTATTTATTTATTTATTTATTTATTTATTTATTTATTTATTTATTTATTTATTTATTTATTTATTTATTTATTTATTTATTTATTTATTTATTTATTTATTTATTTATTTATTTATTTATTTATTTATTTATTTATTTATTTATTTATTTATTTATTTATTTATTTATTTATTTATTTATTTATTTATTTATTTATTTATTTATTTATTTATTTATTTATTTATTTATTTATTTATTTATTTATTTATTTATTTATTTATTTATTTATTTATTTATTTATTTATTTATTTATTTATTTATTTATTTATTTATTTATTTATTTATTTATTTATTTATTTATTTATTTATTTATTTATTTATTTATTTATTTATTTATTTATTTATTTATTTATTTATTTATTTATTTATTTATTTATTTATTTATTTATTTATTTATTTATTTATTTATTTATTTATTTATTTATTTATTTATTTATTTATTTATTTATTTATTTATTTATTTATTTATTTATTTATTTATTTATTTATTTATTTATTTATTTATTTATTTATTTATTTATTTATTTATTTATTTATTTATTTATTTATTTATTTATTTATTTATTTATTTATTTATTTATTTATTTATTTATTTATTTATTTATTTATTTATTTATTTATTTATTTATTTATTTATTTATTTATTTATTTATTTATTTATTTATTTATTTATTTATTTATTTATTTATTTATTTATTTATTTATTTATTTATTTATTTATTTATTTATTTATTTATTTATTTATTTATTTATTTATTTATTTATTTATTTATTTATTTATTTATTTATTTATTTATTTATTTATTTATTTATTTATTTATTTATTTATTTATTTATTTATTTATTTATTTATTTATTTATTTATTTATTTATTTATTTATTTATTTATTTATTTATTTATTTATTTATTTATTTATTTATTTATTTATTTATTTATTTATTTATTTATTTATTTATTTATTTATTTATTTATTTATTGTTGGCTTGTGTACTTACATTATCCCAAATGTTTCCAAGAAGGTTTAAAACCAGAGAAATAAGCCATTTTAACCAGGACACGGACCGTGTCTATGCGTCGCCTATCAATGACATCATACCCGCGTTACCCTCGATTTCCGATTTTTTTTTTTGTTGTAAAAACCATGGAAACACCAAAGACGCTTTACTTTATGATGTGTTTTATTAGACAGGTGATCAACTGTTTGGATCATTCATCACAGAAAACTAATCATTGTTCTGCTCAACACAGTTAATCTTATTGTTTAAATCTGGTTTTCTTGAATTACCGCAAGAGTACCATGTTTTACCATGCCTAATATTGATCTAGTCTTATAGTAGCAGCCGAGCGAACGCACAGAGTAGCTTTGTAGCATGACTTTTATTATTATTATTATTTTATTATTACACACCGTCTGCGGCAGAATAAAAGCTCAGTGAAATCAAGACGTCGTCAAGCTACCCCTTTGTTTTGAATATGTGACATCTAGCAGCGAATAAATTACATATTGTGCCTTTAACTAATGTTAACAAATGTAGCCTTATTGTAAAGTGTTACCAAAATATCTTCAATTTTGTTTCGAAGATGAAGGTAAGTCTTAGGAAAGTAGTTAAGAAAGTTAGGAATGGCATGGGTGAACCCCTGTAATTGAGTGTTATTCGCACCAAAACATTCGTAAATTAGTACATTTTAAGTCTTTTTTGGCGTAAATGACCTTGCTGAATGATTCACTGCCCTCTTAGCACTAATGAGTATCAATAGTTACTGAATGGACGTTTAATTGTGAACGTGGGCAGTTCTCTAGTGGGAGATCTGTGTTGTGAACGTGTATGGTCTACATCAAGCAATTTTTTTCCCCAGAAGACCGACAAAGTTCTTGTTTTTATTGCATTTCCACATTCTGGAATGGTTTTATTCATATTGTGACTGAATGACCATAATTACAAGATGACAAGATAATTCTTCTCTGAACTATATCATCAGACTCTGAAATGATTTATTTCTATGCCAATGCTATAATGCCGTAAAATGGATCCATGTGCACCTTTATATGACAGTAGAGTACTTAATCACTACATTAATTCACTTATTAATTCGTTTGCACATTCTTGAAGATCAAAGTTAACACTGACTAGAATCAAGTGACAGAAATTTGTGAAATGTTTAGTCTGCTTTTATATCACAACAGTCAACTTTATATAAAATTCAGAGTTTCCAAATTATTTTTCCGAGTTCAACAAAAGTGTCAATGTTTTTTTCTAGTTGTAATCTCGGAATGATGTTAAAATGACACGACTGAGCATGACAAAACCTCCAAGTTAACTGTTTTCATATTGTTTTGATAAATGATGACTCTATATTCATGCCGTTTCTCATTCTTTCTGTCTCTCTGAAGGTGGATGAGGATGTAGCACTGGATCAAGCTGTGAAGTTCTGCCAGATTCAAATGGCAACGTCGGCACAAAGACAGGTAAGACACACAGACTCTCTCTGACTCACTCCAGGAAATAACACTCACTCCTGCTTTTCCCTCTGGAATGCAAATCCAATATTCTCTCCTCTGTTCACTCCATTGGAAACAAGGCAGACTCGCTGGACGTTTTCACGTTTTGCTATGGTGCTACCCACTTCTGCTTCTCTCTCTCTCTCTCCTCTCCCACACACACACACTTCTCTTTTCTGAGCCATTTATTAGATGCATTAATTATGCACTTTTTGCTAGTATCTATCCATTCCTCTTACTTTTCAGATAATGAAAACTTTTGTTGTGCAGCACAAAGAGAGAGACAGAGGCTGTGTTTGGAAAATAATATTAACATACTGCTTACTGCATACTCACTGCATACTAAATACTATCTGCTATTTTGAAAAATGGCTTGCACAACTGTATGCAGTATGCAGATTAAACAGAAATTCAGATAGTAGTACGCATCATTGTTGACACGTCTTGTAGTGATGCACTGAAATGACAATTTTTGAGGCACAAAACGTTAAATTATGGACACTATTTATTTTTAATTGTATTAGTCTTTGTATTTATATCATATTAATATGTTAATTGTATATTATTATGTGAATGTTTTAATACATCAAATTAAAATAAAAAATATGAATCTATTTATATTTTTATATTATTATTTTAATATACAAATGAATCTATTTATGCAGGGCTCCAGACTGCGACTAAATGGTCGCATTTTGCAACCTTTTTTCCTGCTGATGCGACTGATGCGAATTTGTTTGGAGGTCGCACTGGTGCGACCACTGCGGTGCCCAACTGATAAGAGCTGCCATTTCTGTTACATATGAGAAACATCGGACGGCAAACGAAACGAAAGTGGAACGGAACCGTACTACTCGTTTGAGCTGTGCTGCTCGGACCGTTTATCAGCTCGGAGCAATAATAGACATCGCAGCGCGAGCTCATACATGGTCCGATCTCAATCAAGCAGAAGAAATGGTCAAATGTTGTTTTTTTTTTTTTTTTTTTTTTTTTTTTTACATTATTCATCTCAGGGTTCGTACAACCTTTTGAGAGTGAAATTCAAGCACTTTTCAAGTGTTTCACACTTTTTCCAGCACTTCAAACCTCTAAATATTATCCAATTTTAATATAATTTTTAGTGTGTTGATTTTTAAAACTAAAAGTGTAAAGGTGCAGGCCACTTCATGGCAAAAAAACTAAACAAAAAAATCACTATAACCAGTAGGTGGTGGCATAGGAGCACTTATTTGACTTATTAGACATTTCCACTCCTTAATATATGGAAAAAGTAGGAAGTCACAAAGTCTCATGAAAAACTAAAACTTTTCTTCAAATTGTGACTGGATTACACAGAATACAAGTAAAGAGTGTTCCTTTTTGTTCAGTATGATACTATAGTGTAGAAGAACAATAGTACATTTAATAAGAGTGGAATATTACTAGTTTTCTTATAAAAATTTGTTTTTTGCACATTACTGTTGTTAACAAAAGTATTTTTTTTCTGCATAAAAATTCAAGTTCAGGCTTCACTGTTAAATTTCCAATAAACAAACATGTACTATTATTAATAACTGCACTTATTAACAAAACAAGGGAAAACAATAGTAATTTTATGATTAAATTTACCTTATGATACATTTTCCTCCAGCGCCACCAAATCAGGTGCTGGCGCCACCATCTGTTGAACATAGTGGGGCTGGTGCCACTGCTCTCAAATGTTAGTCTGGAGCCCTGTATTATCAAAGTATTTATTTGTTATACAGTGTAAATTAGTAGATTTGGTTAGCATGTTGATTTACGGTGTGCACCCCTAATTTTTCTGGTTGTGCCCCTAAAATTTTCGTTGTTCACTGTGCTCCTAGTGAAAAAAGTTAGTCTGGAGCCCTGTTATGTATAAAATTAAACTTTTCCACATCCAGGTTTCTGTTGGTTAATAATGGATCTGTTCATAATAATGGGTTATTTCTGTGGACATTCGTTTTTAATGAATGCTTTTCTGATTTTCTTATTAGTCTCAAAAAGATGTTAAAATATTGCTCAATGCTTCCAGTTCATTTATCACACCGTCAAGTGTTTACTACATTTCATTTTGGTCAAACGTTTTTTTATTTATTTAAGAAATACTTCTTTTATTCAGCAAGGTTGCATTGAATTTATCAAAAGTGACAGTAAGGACATTTATAATGTTACAAAACATATACATTTTAAATAAATGCTGTTATTTTGGAGCATTCTATTCATCAAAGAATCCTGAATAAAATTTAATTTATTTATTTATTTTTAAAGTTATACAAGGTTCAACTCATTTAAGTCAGTTTAATATAATTTAAGTTGCAATGACTTAAACATTCAAGTTGATTGTACTTAAAGGTGCACTATGTAACTTTTCTGTCTGCTAGAGGTCGCCTAATCAAAACAAAGGCGTAGTTTGGTGATGCCAAGTTTGAGCGCAGAATCTTCGGACATGTGGTCTTCACCTCACAGCCATTTGAAAAGAATCGGATAGGAAATCATGTTCATGCATGGGCGTTCGAAGCAAAACATTTGTGGGTGGGTCCTCTCAGAAAAATTTTACTGGAGTAGATGCCATTTACATTAAGTACAAATATACCGCCTTGTCTGCTAAACTTCTAATTGGGCAAGACAAAATAACGGAAATCACTGTCATTGAGAGCGGCAATAGTGTAGGACTAATGCCGCGTTCCAGGCAACCTGTAACCCGTGTTTTTCCAACCTTCTACCCGTGAAAGTGGACTGGAACGGCAGCCAAACCCGTGACTTCCCACCTGTGAACTCGTTCTAGACCGATGTACTCCCAGTTACGAGTTTTGACGTCACATAGCCCGCGAAGCAACAATGGCAGCCCCCTACAGATGCTGTGTTTATGAAACAAGTATACAAATAACGTAAAATAAAAGGTATAACAGCATTTCTTGCCGTCTGTGCTGTTTTTCTCCTCCGTTTTCCTCAAATAAGCAAGGAGAAAGCACCTTTGGCAATAGAAATGATTGTAAATGAGCATACACCCCGTACAGTCCACCATGCTTTGTTTACATCTAACTACCACACAATTCCTTGCGAACAGGCAGTTTGGCGTGACTTTGCCTGGAACACTACAAAGTCGTGAGTCGTGGTTTGAAGTTGTAATTTACGGGCTCAAAAACCTGCCTGGAACGCAGCATAAGACGCATGGCGTTAAGTTTTGACGCAAATCGACCCCGAGGTTCCAATCCGCCTTTTGCCGAACTCGCTCTACTCCCTTTCCCATCACACATCAAATCGGAAAGGCATTTATTTTCAATAAAAATGAAGAAAATATTAGAAAGTGGAATTAAAGCGTCTAACGTTAACATTTCATAATGAGTGTTTATCGGTTAGGGGTAAGTAAACAAACGTGCGGAATTAGAGATGATAAAAGTGAGTGGGTCCAATTTCAGTGATCTTGTGGTTCGCTCGGCGGCTGCTATGACACTTGTTGCACACTGCAGTAAGAGTAAAGTGAATTTACAGTGAATAGTTGTAGTTTAATTGTGGTATTTTAGCAGAAACTGGGGTTACCATGGTACATTTAAGTGTATGCCATTCCAAACATACCAAGAGTGTGTGAGAGGGTTCATTGTTGACTGGGTTTGATTCAGAGAGACGCATACAGATGCCCAGCTCTCATTCGCTCCTGTATGAGAGCGCTCTCTCTTTTCATTAGCCAGTCATTAGTACTCTGAAACTAGTCTGGGCAAAACATATAAGAGCTCCTGTTGTGTCTCATCTCTCTCTCTCTCTCTCTTACTCTTTCCATCTCTCACCCACTCAACTAACCCCCTCCTCATCCCCCGATTCAATCGCTTTCATTTCACATCGCTGTCACTCATGCTATCTGTTCATCTTCTCTGCTGCTTACTTTGCTCTAATACGCCATTACTACAATGTTTTCTGTCTGATAGCCGACAGGTCGATCATGTTGGTCCACCATTAGCCCGCAGTGCTCCATCGCAGCGAGGGATGCACTATATAATGCTGCTGGGTTTTTTTATCTGCATCGATATGATTAGGCGAATGTTGAAAGATAATGTCAGGGCTATTTTTCCAATTGAATGCCAGATACAAAACAATCTGTCTTTTCTCGTCAGTGTAAAAATATCTTGAGATTTGTAATTTTCTGTGTTTTGAGCTGGTATGTGATGAAAGAGAAACACTGAATACCACAGCAAATGTATTGCAGGGCTCCAGAATAAAAGAACAAAGCGATAAGTGAGCCGCTGAAATGTCCGATTTAAGAGCCCGATGACAGAATCTCTCAAAAAGACATTTGATCAGAAATGCTTTAGTTCTTATTCGATGGGGTCACTCTTGGGAATCATATCATATTCTCTGACAGTGATATTCTGAGACATATGTATTTCTCACTGCTTAAAAATGTCACATTTCAATTAAATATTATTAATTAAATATTAAAACATACATATAAACTAACTTTTTTTCGGAGAAACTGAAAGGTGTGTCATTGTTTCTGAAAGAAGTCTCTTCTGCTCACCAAGGCTGCATTTATTTGATCAAAAATACAGTAATATAGTGAAATATTACTATTTAAAATCATTCTAATATGCTCAAGAAACATCTCGTCTTATTATCAATGTTGAGTTATCAAAGAGTTTCAGATTTTTGTGGACATTTTCTTCAGGATTCTTTGATTAATTAAAAAAGATTGAAAAGAACAGCATTTATTATTTTCTAACATTATACACGTCTTTACGGTCACTTTTGATCAATTTAATGCATCCTTGCTGCATAAAAGTATTGATTTCTTTTTAATAACAAAAAAAATATTGAGTGGTAGTGTATATAAATGGTAATTATTATGGTGTTTATGGTTCCGACATGACACCCACTTTATAGTTTTGCTCCAAAATTGTTTTATAATTAAATATTTTTGATGTATTTTTATTTCGCTTTTATTATAACGAAGCTCTGTTGGATTGCGTTGAATACTGATTAATATACATCATAATTACACCATAGCCGTTCAGAAAACAGATCAAATTTAGGGTGTTCACACTTGTAGTTTGGTTTGGGGAAAAAAAGCATTTAGTCCCGGTCTGCTTAGCATTCACATTGGCAATTTTAAATGGATAGTTCACCCAATATGTTTTATTCTGTCATTATTTACTCACTCTCAAGTTGTTCCAAACATGTATGAGTTTCTTTGTTCTGCTGAACACAAAAGAAGATATTTTGAAGAATGTTTGTAACAAAGCAGATAGAGCAACCACTGACTACCATAGTAGGGAAAAAATACTATGGTAGTCAATGGTTGCTCTGCTTTGTTACAAACATTCTTCAAAATATCTTCTTTTGTGTTCAGCAGAACAAAGAAACTCGTCTAGCAACTCTCTGTTGGCTTGTGAGCTGGAAAAACCAAACTCTGCTCAGGCCAATCACATCATGTATAGAGTCGGTGGGCGGGCTTAACATAATGACGGCAGAGTTGCGGCAGTTCCGCATGCTACTTGAAAACAAAGAAGCTGGCGAACAGCGGTCTTTCGAATCTGCTTTGGCCGCAACTCTGGAAGACTTGGAGTTAAGCTTTTCTTTGAGAAAAGAAAAAAGAATGGCACTGAAGTCATTCTTAAGAAAGGAAGATGTGTTCTGAGTTTTGCCGACCGGATACGGCGAAAGTTTAATCTATTAACTATCTCCGCTTCACCTTCTTCGTTGCTCTGGTTGGTTTTAGCGCTATCCTATTGTGTGCAGAGGGAATTTGAAAGACAACCGTTTATCCCGCTCCTCGGATTGAGCCCTGCCAATGGTGTGTTCCCAGACCCAACATCTTGATGTAGGTCTAGCTTGTCAGGCTAAAAGACAGAGATATGTTCACAACCTGATTGATCGGTTTTATGACATTTATTTAGTGACTGAACTTACCAAACATCCAAAACAATGAGTCAAAGGAGTCCAAACAGTGGCAAGAATCCCTCCGTCACACACATAAACCAAGATCTGCGAGGAGACGTGGTTCTGACGCCTGTATCGAACTATGATGAGCAACATTGTGACTATGATGAGAAAAAACATACGCTTGAGCATTCTGTTCGCATCTTGTTGCATCACGTCCTGTTTTTGGTTTGTTTACATGTCTTTGGTCCGTGTTGCGTTCATATTTCAGTTGAACCGCACCAGAGTTTGTTTCGGTCTGCTTGTTTGGTGCGTCAGGGTTCAGATGGCAGCCTTCACACTTATTCAAATGAACTGCACTAACAGAGCAATCGCAACAGGGCTTGTTTTAATCCAACCAAACATGCCAAGTGTGAACACACCCTAAGTCTCACAAACCTAAATGTCAGTTTGGCAAATTAGTCTGAATTAAATAAAGGGGTTATTGGTCTGAGTCAGTCTAAGAACTTGCTTTCTCACAGAATCCCCTCAGATTTCTCAGTCACTAACTGAACCACTGACCCCGAAACCAGACCAGGACGGTTTCTCTCTGTTGGTCTTTCCATCGTGCCCTGCTCACAGCATTAGTAAAGAGTGGATGGAATTGAACTCATCCTCTTTCCTCAGACTGTTTGAGGCGGTTTGTTTATTCAGCAGGTCCCCTTTCTTTGTTGTTTACCTCAGAAGTCACGGCGCTCTGAAGCAAGCAGTCAAACAGGAAGTGCGCCTGTCTGTGGGAAGCGTGGGTTCATGCATTGGTTTGAGAGAGAGAGAGAGTTAGAGAGATAGATAGAGATAGAGAGTGGGTGGGGGTGCTCATCAGAAATGCTTCTGTGTGTGTTATATACCGCAGAGCACCAAACCTACTTAAGGCAAATGAAACATGACTGAATTCAGACTCAATCATGCAATCACTGTACAATCATAACCCTCCTGTGTGTGTTTTCAAAGGGTTTCTCTGAATCCAATTGGAGGCTCATTAGTCACCTGGCTGACAGTTTTTATCCAAAGTGACTTGCAGTACATTTATTACAGGGATTTTCCCCCGGAGCTCCTGATTCTGTTGTCATTTACTCATGTCGTTCCAAACTCATATGACTTTATTTTTTGTCTGGAAAACAAAATGAGATTGTTGGCTCAATGATATATAGGTGAATGGAGCTCCAAAATTGACAAAAAGCACCATAAGAGTAATATGCATGGCTTTTGCACTATATTGAATGTCTTCTGAAGACACACGATAGCTCTGTAAAATTTGAGTCGATATTTTCAGTTGTTTTTTTTTTTTTTTTTTACCACAATCTCATTACCTTTCCCTTACACTAACGTTCAAAATGGAGGGGTTCATCTGATTTTTTTTTTTTTTTTTTTTTGCTCACCAAAAATAGATTCATATTGTGAAATATTATTACAATTTAAATGTTTCTGTTTTCTAAGTATATTGTAAAATGACCAAAATTACAGTAAAAACCTAACTATTGTGAAATATTACCAATTAAAACAACAGTTTTCTATGTGCATATGTTGTAAAATGTTATTTATTCCTTTGATCCAAAGCTGGAATTTTCAGCATCATTACTCCAGTCTTCAGTGTCACATGATCCTTCAGAAATCATTCTAATATGATGATTTGCTGCTCAAGAAACATTTCTGATCAATGTTGAAAACAGTTGTGCTGCTTCATATTTGTGTGGAAACTGTGATGCTGTGATTATTAGGGTTATCGGATTGATGAATAGAAAGTTCAAAAGAACAGCCTTTATTTGAAATAGATTTTTTTTTTATATTATACATTTCTTTGCTATCACTTTTGATCAATTTAATGCATCCTCGCTGAATAAAAGTATTGATTTCTTTCAAAAAATAATATACATTTTCCTGAACCTAAACTTTTGAATGGTAATGTAATGTAATGTAGGTAATGTAAATTCAAATATGGCATGTCAAGATGTGTTTGACACCAAACGCCATTAATTAATAAAAAATTCAGTCATCTTGTAGTTTAGTGCCGTTGCGTCTATATCCCTACAAAAATAGACAGATGTGCATCTATAAATGATTCATTCAAGAACGTTGTGCAAGTTTACTTTATACTTTTGAAAATCCAGTGTTTAGTTGATCCTAATAAGCGCTCATTGTCACAATAGGAAACACGGCAGCTTTCTTTTTCCATAAAGGGGTTTGGCGTCACAACGGACTTTTAAAAAACACGACACAGGCGTTTCCCGGAAATCCTGGAGAATTCAACCAATCAGATGACGGCTTTGAAACTCCTAAAGTGTTTTCCATTTTGTGTGCCTATGCATCAGAAGTTTAGCAGGGCTCCAGACTTATATTTAAGAACAGTAGCATGGGCGCCACTTTCTAACATCTGCCAAGTTCTGATGGTGACACCAGCACCTGATTTGGTAGCACTGGGGGGTGGGAGGATTTTTAATCATAAAGGCAATTTAATCTCAAAATTACTATTGTTTTGCATTAAGTTCATTAACTAATAGCATTACGTATTTATTTCTTGGAAATGCATAATTGACAGTAAAGCCCTGAGCTTTGGTTGAGATGCAGATAAAATTAACTTTTATTAAAAGTTACATGTGAAAACATAATTGAAAAAAAATATCACATTAAAAATAGCATTTAAATTGGTTAATATTAATAGCTTTAAAGTGTATGAAAAAGTGTAAAGCACAAAAATGCTTGAATTTCACTCTCAAAAGGTTGTACGAACCCTGAGATGAATAATGTAAAAACATTTGACTATTTCTGCCACAATACCATGGTTACAGTTAGCATTACAACATTAAATAACACACAATGTTTCTCCTTGTTTCCACATCAGTGCTATTTGGTCTGATGTGTGACCCTGGACCACAAAACCAGTCATAAGGGTCAATTTGTTTAAATTGATATTTATACATCATCTGAAAGCTTTCCATTGATGTATGTGTAACTCCTCCTGTTCGAACCGCCCGTTCTAAGCGGGACTCGAACACAGGTCCGCCGGCATGGGAGTCGGACACTCTAACCAGGAGGTTAAAGGCTGCAACCTCTAGCGTTAGTTTCTAGAGCGTCTCGAGATAAGAGGAGTGAGGTTTACTCGCACAGCGACTACTAGCTGGCCTCTGTTACACTCACCCCCCTAAACCTCACTCCCATCCCGGGTTTCGGCCCCAACGTAACCCCTCCTGTTCGAACCGCCCGTTCTAAGTGGGACTCAAACGAACCCGGGTCCGCCGGCATAGGAGTCAGATGCTCTTATAAGGAAGGCTTAAGGAGTGAGGTTTACTCGCATAGCGACCACTGGCTGGCCACCGTTACATATGGTTTGTTAGGATAGGACAATATTTGGTCAAGATACAACTATTTGAAAACCTGTAATCCGAGGGTGCAAAAAAATCAAAATACTGAGAAAATCGCCTTCAAAGTTGTCCAAATGAAGTCCTTACCAATGCATATTACTAACAATAATATTTTTTTTAGATATATATATTTATGGTAGGAAATTTACAAAATATCTTAATGGAACATGATCTTTACTTAATGTCCTAATGATTTTTGTCATAAAAGAGAAATTCATCATTTTGACCCATACAATGTATTGTTGGCTATTACCACAAATATATCCATGCGATTTATGACTGGTTTTGTGCTCCAGGGTCACATATGGTTTATAAGAATTCTGTTCTGAATTTGAATGCTTCTCACTGGTGTTGTGTCGTAACAATGCTATTTGTAATGATGAGTCTGTTCTGAGCTCGCGCTGCGCTGACTAATATTGGTCCGAGCTGATAAACAGCTCAAGCGAGAAACCTGGTTACATACCCCTTTCGTTTCGTTTGTTATTTGATGTTTTTCTTATGCAACAGAAATGGCATCTCGTATCAGTTGGGCAATGGGGTGTTCGCACAAGTGCAACAAAATTTACTCACACCGGCAAGAAAAAAAGGTTTCAAAATGTCTCTGATTAGCCAACGGTCCGTGGGCGTGACGTCTGAGGCTCAGACTACTCACTAGACTACATTACCTCTTCGTCATAAAGCCAGTCGCTCCTGAAGTTCATGTGCAGCATCCAACCACTTTTAAGCCTTTGTAATTGCTGAAGGTCCATTAACATGTTTGGAGTTCCTTAACTTCTTGTCAGTGGGTTGCTGTCTCTCGCTCACTCTCTCCATCTGCGTGTGCTGTGAAAGGAGTTGGCATTTAAGGCTACAGGAAGAGCTGCTGTTGTTTTGAGGGGTTATGAATGGTTTTGTTTGCTGTTTGTTGTCGTTTGAGTCACCGTGGGGCTTTTAGAGTGCAGAAGAAAGCCAACAGAGCAAATATATAATCACTATTGCAAATTCATATGCGTGGACTGGCTTTTTTAAAATGCACAGGTGAATGTGAAAGTGTTTTATCCTATGCATGGGAATAAAAAAACCTCACTGTGAACAACAACATATGCATGATAATGGCCCTTGCAAACATTTTCCATGGTAACCATGATTTCATTTTGTGATATTTTACTTTAAGGCAAACGTCACTATTCCGGGATGGTTTTTCCTTATTCATACCCACGTGCATTTACCTCATGAATGGTGTAAATCTGGGGGGATCTGTATTTTTAACTGCATTCAGATTTTTCATTGTATATGACTGTGTAAACAGCTCAGTAAACCTTTTATATAAAGGTTTAATGTAGGCCACAGTCCAAAGCATTACGATTGCAAGAAGGATCAACAATGTGATGTGCAGTCAAATGTCCCGGTGTGTATGCTGTTTAGTATTCTCATCGATATATTTGTTGTGGTTTTGGGTTTTATAGACTCAATATTGTTTATCAATCCCTATCCCGCGCCCCTGCAGGGTCGTAAGAATCCTGTTCTGAAGAATAATTTTCATATTTTAATGTTAAGCCATTTAATAAGCTTTTTTTTTTTATTCACAAACTTACAGGACAAGCATGTAGGCTAGATTTGTGCATTTATTTATTTATGAAGAGAAGGTTGAACAGAGACTGTGGGTCACTTTTCAGGTTTCATCATGAATGTTTGTCCAATACTTTGCTACTTTTGATATGAAACGAAGCTTTCAAATTCAGTCCATTTTATCACAAAATGTATCGCTCTTTAATGTGGCACGAGAGATCACTGTAGCTAGCCTGGTCCTACCAGACACTCGTACATTTCATTTGTACAGAGAGTCTGGCCACTCTCCATTGACAAGCGTTAACTTCCTTGAAGGCGGATACTCTGTTGAAGTTTAAAACTATTGGATCGGCCCAGAGCCACTCTGGATCTGCCATAACCAATCGCTAACATTTGGTCGTGATGTATGTCATCTCTAACTAGCGCACGACATCAACGTCATCGTTCTCAGCCACTCCCTCTGTTCGCTGATTGGACCGGAGAAAACCAGAGAATATACCGCAATCCCAGACGAGTACTGTAGGAAAATGATAATTGAGCGGAAGTTCGTAGGAGGGCGGATCCAGGCTACACTGTAGCGCCTCAGTTCAAGCGAATCTGAGCGCGAGTGAACATGATGATCCCTTTGTCTTTACTACGTTACAGAATGAAATGAACATGAATGAACATCCGAAAATATGTTGAAAGATACAGTCCAACTTACCGAAATCCTTATCATGTCTCAATCAGTCGCTCAATCAGTGTTTCAACAGAAAGACGTCAACAAAACAGCTTGTAAACAGTCAAGTAACTCAGAAAAGCCATTCATTGACCATTAACAGCCAGAGCACACTCGCCACCTAGTGGACAGGAGTGAGAATTATAGTTACTGTAGATCACCCTCAGTGTAATCTGTCAAAATAACAGACGGCTTTCCGATTTTTCCATCACTGCTAAAATAATTCTGTCAATGACAAAAGTTCTCTGTTAAAGTGACCTCTAGTTTGGTGTAAACCGGATGTGTAACAGTATAACTGCGCTTTCACACCTCCACCAGTGAGAGCGTCAAAACTCGCTCTGGCTGCCCTGCCAGCAACGCTGAACGAAAGATTTGTGGACGCTCTGACGTAGATCGAATGCTTGGTCTTTTTTTTTAACTTTATTTAAAGGGGCATCTAAGCAAACAGGCCTGTTGATCGGTATTTGTGCAGACTGACCACAGGAAGGGTATAAGTTAACCTCATGAAATCTTTTAAATGTGAAAGTAAAAAAAGAGATCGATGGAAAGAACTTAACAATTATAGTTAAATGTTTGCTAACGAAATAAACCAATGAAAAGCCATTTGTGTGGTGTGGCTTTTGTGTTCATGGTTAAGTGCTAGTCTAATTTCAACATGCAGTTTATAGGAGACGTTTGCTAGCCTTGGTCTTTAATTAACATTAGTATTAATTTGTGTGCAGCCTACATTACAATAACTGTCCTGGTTGAAGTGCAGCATTAATGCAATTGGTCAAATCGGGGTTGTTTTGAGCCAGTGAATTGCATTTCCCGCTGAAAAAAACAAGCGTTCTAGCGCAAATTTTTTGCCTATAAATAGTGTTGCGCTTCTTATCAAACACGCCACAGCATCAACCTCTCCTCCATTTTGCTTGGTAAAACTAATGTGGTCAGAACCTGAGTTTACAGGACTGCGTTCTCAGGAATCCTCTCAAGCCGAGCACTTCTACGTTCCCATTGGTTGCCGCCGAACCATGTCCTATCTCATTACCATAAAGTTGATTTCAACTCTCCTTGACGCCCACATCGTCCAAGACGCGACTCACATTGAAAATGAATGACTTCCGGGCCACTTTGATGCTCTTGCCGGCGGCGGTGTGAACGCACAGTAATGGATCCGTGCGTTTGGTCTTAAAGTGACAGCAGCCTAATAAATCTGCTGATCTGTCATTAATGTGAATCAAACAAAAGGGAAAATAACTTGCTGCTCTTGACTGAATAATTTTTTTTAGCTTTAATAAGAATACATTTATATTTCTTTCATACAGTGCAGACTATGCACATTTTTTTTTACGTTTGATTATAACATTTCTGTACTAATTCTAACTACATATAAACCTAATGTACCTGAAAAACTTAATTTGTTTATTTCATATTTTTGTTATATTATATTTGTCTTTTTGTTTGTAATTTGCTTCTTTTGTCTTATTTTTTATAACAGAAATTAGTTAAAATAACACAAAATAGCTATATCGTGATATATATATCGTTATCGTGGAATACAATTTCTCATATCGCTCACCCCTAATATAGACAGACCAGAATATCATCGCAACTGCATAGAAATGTGCTAAAAACCATTTAGAATACCTCAGCACTGAAATAGAGCCATGGCAACCAGCCACAACACCACTCAAATATATTCACTACAGTTATTGTTACCTCTGAAGAGTCTATATAGTGTGGGATCTCTTTCAAACACTTCTTTCTGAATCATTCTGTTGTTTTGTTTGAATAGTTATGACCGTTTTATTACGGGAACAATAATAACTATGGACACCACTTTGGATAAATATTTTAAGGGCAATTTACTTTATGATTATATAATTACTGTATCAAATGATCATCCATTTGCTTTCTCAACGAAATAGTCTGTTTACTTGCAATTACGAAATCCAGCCTCTTATGGAAATTGCAGGTCATGTTCATATTTTTGAGTAGTTTGCCGAACTCAAAACTGACACATAGCCTCATTTGGCATATCACGTTGTTGTCTAATTCACTTCTGTTTACAGTATGTTAAGAGGTTAACCCATATTTAAACACACACCCTTATAAGGGCACATGTCCGAACACACGGTTGTGCTGCTTTTATGTTAAAGCACACTGTTTCCATAGTGACTAGATTGTGCCAACACAATCTCCTTTGCTCCATGCAGCATAACTCTACATGTGTAACTGAAGCTACAGTTAAATGAAACACCTTCTGTGGTGTATTCCTTCATTTCTACACCTCTCTCCATTAGCACCATCTCTGCTTTAGTGTGACCATTTGGCCCCCTAGTGGTCAAAATATGCAGGTTGAGGACAGATACATATTACAGTGTTAACAAATGGACACATATTGGAGTTGAGAGATGAATCTTTGTTTTTCTGGGAAATAATCTCTGTGCCGTGGTTTAGACCAGAGAACTTATTAGGGAAACATGTTTACGTCATCTTTACCTCAAGCCTCAAAAAATTAAGTCAGCTTGGAAAAAAGACTGTAAATAAGTTATGGATGCCTCTGTTTGGTGTATTACTTTGCATTAGTTGCTAACTAAAAGTGTAATAAACTACTCTTTCAGTATTGTTATATCTGAGTTCAGGCCCATTCTCCATAAAGTTTTAATAATAATAATCATATCATAATAATGATAACAACACAGAGGAACTATCGTTAATGAATGATGAAAACATTGACAGCCAATCAGAATCCATCTAAGAGCTTGGGCATTTAAAGTGGCAGATGACAAAACTAGTGTGCATTTATAATAAAACAGAACGTTGTCACTATAGTTATCTTCATAGTTACCTCTCTTTGCACAGGCCTTTACTTGTGAACTGGCATAGTAAATTAGCATGACATGTATTGGCGGTGCTTGCTAAATGCTAAATGTGCGTGCTAGGGTAACACTTTAGTATGGCGAACACATTTTCACTATTAATTACGACTTTTGCCTCAAACTCCTAATTTACTGCTTATTAATAGTTAGTAAATTAGTTGTTAAGTTTAGGTATTGGGTACGATTAAGGGATGTAGAATATTGCCATGCAGAAAAAGGCATTAATACACCAATCAGGCATAACATTATGGTGACGTGACACGAATAACACTGGTTATCTCTTCATCACGGCACATGTTAGTGGGATATATTAGGCAGCAAGTGAACATTTTATCCTAAAAGTTGATGTGTTAGAAGCAGGAAAAATGGGCAAGCGTAAGGATTTGAGCTGGATTGACAAGGGCCAAATTGTGATGGCTAGACGACTGGGTCAGAGCATCTCCAAAACTGCAGCTCTTGTGGGGTGTTCCTGGTCTGCAGTGGTCAGTATCTACCAAAAGTGGTCCAAGGAAGGAACAGTGGTGAACCGGCGACAGGGCCAAGGCACATTGATGCACGTGGGGGGCGAAGGCTGGCCCGTGTGGTCCGATCAAACAGACGAGCTACTGTAGCTCAAATTTCTCGAAGTTAATGCTGGTTCTGATAGAAAGGTGTCAGAATACACAATGCATCGCAGTTTGTTGCGTATGGGGCTGCATAGCTGCAGACCAGTCAGGGTGACCATGCTGACCCCTGTCCACCACCAAAAGCACCAACAGTGCTAATAAGCAACTAGTTAATAGCGAGAATTGAACCCTAAAATAAAGTGTTACCAATGCTACTATGGCTAACTGTTACTGTTGCTCAAATGTTTACAGAAATATTGAACGTCTGAATGTTACTTGTGCAGACATTGATACCTCAAATAATGCAACTTGTTCAGGAAAGATATTTTTATAAAAGTAAGCATAAGTCAGTTCAATCGGTGGCCATATTTGCAACCCCTTCTATAGAAGCCAGATCTCCAGTGGTGCAAGGACTTTACCAATTGGCAATTGGCTCTTTTATTTAGAAGTCAGAAACTGTCGGGTTCCGGGAGTAAAAAACTCCATTCACTTTCTCCATAGGGAAATTTACTTTGGAGGCTGACTTTTAAACCTTTAAAGACAGGCCTACTGTCGAGGTTGTTAATCCATGGTATTTGCTTCTGTTGAAGCCATCAGCCAGCATTATTTCAGCTTATTTTTAAAATAATTGTTTAACAGCAGAATTCCTAGTGAAAAACTGCATTACCCATGATGCTGTACACCAATCAGTGAGTTGAAAAAAGCAACATGCGCCAAAAATAGCTCTTTAGCCCCGCCCACTCTTTGCACTGCGAATTATGTAATTGAGTCAATCGCTTTGCACTCTATATATATATATATACATACATACATACATACACTCACCTAAAGGATTATTAGGAACACCTGTTCAATTTCTCATTAATGCAATTATCTAATCAACCAATCACATGGCAGTTGCTTCAATGCATTTAGGGGTGTGGTCCTGGTCAAGACAATCTCCTGAACTCCAAACTGAATGTCAAGAATGGGAAAGAAAGGTGATTTTAAGCAATTTTGAGCGTGGCATGGTTGTTGGTGCCAGACGGGCCGGTCTGAGTATTTCACAATCTGCTCAGTTACTGGGATTTTCACGCACAACCATTTCTAGGCTTTACAAAGAATGCTGTGAAAAGGGAAAAACATCCAGTATGCGGCAGTCCTGTGGGCGAAAATGCCTTGTTGATGCTGGTCAGAGGAGAATGGGCCGACTGATTCAAGCTGATAGAAGAGCAACTTTGACTGAAATAACCACTCGTTACAACCGAGGTATGCAGCAAAGCATTTGTGAAGCCACAACACGCACAACCTTGAGGCGGATGGGCTACAACAGCAGAAGACCCCACCGGGTACCACTCATCTCCACTACAAATAGGAAAAAGAGGCTAAAATTTGCACCAGCTCACCCAAATTGGACCGTTAAAGACTGGAAAAATGTTGCCTGGTCTGATGAGTCTCGATTTCTGTTGAGACATTCAGATGGTAGAGTCAGAATTTGGCGTAAACAGAATGAGAACATGGACCCATCATGCCTTGTTACAACTGTGCAGGCTGGTGGTGGTGTAAGGGTGTGGGGGATGTTTTCTTGGCACACTTTAGGCCCCTTAGTGCCAATTGGGCATCGTTTAAATGCCACGGCCTACCTGAGCATTGTTTCTGAGCATGTCCATCCCTTTATGACCACCATGTACCCATCCTCTGATGGCTACTTCCAGCAGGATAATGCACCATGTCACGAAGCTCGAATCATTTCAAATTGGTTTCTTGAACATCACAATGAGTTCACTGGACTAAAATGGCCCCCACAGTCACCAGATCTCAACCCAATAGAGCATCTTTGGGATGTGGTGGAACGGGAGCTTCGTGCCCTGGATGTGCATCCCACAAATCTCCATCAACTGCAAAATGCTATCGTATCAATATGGGCCAACATTTCTAAAGAATGCTTTCAGCACCTTGTTGAATCAATGCCACGTAGAATTAAGGCAGTTCTGAAGGCGAAAGGGGGTCAAACACAGTATTAGTATGGTGTTCCTAATAATCCTTTAGGTGAGTGTATAGGTAACACTTTACAATAAGGCTGTATTAGTTAACATTAGTTAATGCATTAGTTAACATGAACTAACCATGAACAACACCTCCGTTCAGCATTAGTTAATCTTTGTTAACGTTAGTTAATAAAAAATACAGCTGTTCATGGTTTTTTCATGTTAGTTCACAGTGCATTAATGTTAACAAGATTTTAATAATGCATTAGTAAATGTTGACATTAACATTAACAAAGATAAATAAATGCTTTATAAGTGCAGTTCATTATTAGTTAATGTTAACTAATGTAGTTAGCTAATGTTAATTAATGAACCTTATTATAAAGTGTTAACTATCTATCTAATATATATATATATATATAGTACATGAGAAGGTTTATATTTCTCAATTTTTAATTCGATTATTCAATCGTTTTTAATTCGATTATACTGTTTGCAATGATTCATGAGATTGTAGTTCTTTCCCTCACTAAAGCCCTTATGTTCACAGTCGTGTACCTTCGTCTTTTTGTCTGATTCTCAAATACTTCTTGCTTCAAATCAAAGTTTATAGTGTTGTGATTCACCTCATAGCTGGTTGGTTTGGTTCATGGCCTATAACACTAACAAAAACTCTTTAAATCCTTTTAAAACCCCTATGGGAGAAATTAATGGAAAAATACTTCCAGAACTAGCACCGCTGAAAAAATGGGAATCTCATTAGGAATCCACGCTATATGAAATTTTGTGTAATGTGACAATTTCCCCATGCCAATTTTGTATAAGTTTTTTTTGCACATGAGAAAATTCACAGAAGTTTCACTAATGTGGCCTCTCTTTTATCAATCTCTCTTTTATCATATGCTGCAGTTTCGTTCCTTCCTACTGGAAGCTTTTACTGAACATTTGTGCAAAAAAAACCAAAAAGACGAGATCCGCACCAGCCCAACTTTTCTAAGAGAAAGCGAGACGGAGCAAAGTGCGTGGACGTTTGATCAGCTATTGGCTGCGGTTCGGCTCTGTTGCTATGGCAACAGCTGGTTCTGTTGTCGTGTAGTTTGTTTGTGGAGCCGTGAGCATGTCCCTGAGTGCTTCTCTCAAGACACACACACGCACACACACACACAGGACCCAGAGCTGTTTAGTTTGTTTGCCTGTTCACATGCTTTTTCTGCTGTGCGTCTACTGAATCGTCCATCTTGATGGAGGGTTTGTGGCAGGGCAAAACGAAACACTAAGTTCACAGGTAGGCCTCACGGATGCAGCTGATTGGATAATCAAGTTTGTAGCATGGATATTTGCTCAACAAGTGTGTTTCCTGCTCATTGATTGGTGTTTTAATAGCCATATTGCTGTTATACTAGTTCTAAGAATTAAGGTGCTGCTTGCTGAAATGTATTTAGTTTATAATGCTTATTTAGAATGAGTTGTGTGTTATTGACTGGGAGAATCAGTGGTGTCAATTCACCAAAAGCCAAGGTATAGCGGACTCGGGTGACGTCATAAAATCTTACTCCCTCGACGTGGCAACAAGTGTGTGTGTGGTGATGAATCGCATATAGCTTTGATCATAACCAAAGCAAATTAGACAGTTATAGACCACTGTTGTAAGAATTAAGGACTTTCAAGTACTTCACACCACACAACTTTTTCCAGCACTTAAAGCTCTACAGACTGAATATTATCCAATTTAAATGTGATGACCTACATTTTTTTATAAAAAATATTTTTTGTTCATCCTTCAAAGGTCTGAATTTGTAAAACTAAAAGTTGCACAATAAGAAAACTAACACTTGGTGAAATACAAACAGTTTTATTCTATAACTTAAAAAAAGACACAAAATGACCACTATAGCCAGTAGATGGCAGCAGAGGAACATTTATTTTATCATTAGCCATTTCCACTCCCTAACATAAGTTTCCATCGCGGGAACTTTCTTCAGGAACAAGGGACTTTGGGGTAGTACTTGGTGTGTTTCGACCGCAGGAACCAGGATCTAAATAAAGTTCTGGGCAAAAATGTCCCCCTCAAAACGGCCCTACACGCGAGGTATTACTTTTTCAAAGTTCAGGAACTTTCAACTGTCATTTTATTTCACCCTAAAATTCAGTTACGGTGCGTGCAGTAAGAGTTGTTTACTATTCAAATCAACAATGGAGTTTAAAAAATACGACCTATGGACCGACGGCAAAGTTCAGTCTTTATTAAGCTTATATGCAGTGGACGAAATCCAGTGGGAAGCTAGAAAGTTGCTCGCAGTCCTACGTCACCGGACTAATCTTCACGGTACTTTAGACCACGATGGAAATGCAGACAGCAGCAAGTCTGGGGGAAAGAATTCCTTGGAAAAAAAGTTCCTGGGACAAATTGTTCTGGGTAATTTCGATGGAAACGGGGCTGTAGTTTTTTTCTCACGTTTTGCTTTTGAATTTATTATTAGAGGTTATCAGATCACTATTATTACATAAATAGTTGTCCAGTTTTGTCACTTTCTGTACTGAAGTGTGAAGTATATATTTGTAGGAAAGGTCACAAAACCTCATAAAACAAAAAACTTTTCTTCAAATTGCAAATGAAATGACACAGGCAGCGAGTAAAGAGCACTTGATTTATAATCACTGAAACTTCACAATTAATCTTTTATTTACATTGTGTCTGGTTTGTTTGTTATAAACAGAGGATTTGTGCGTGTGTAAAACTTAGTAAACTTGCTCGTCTAAACAAACTCATTCAGCATTTTGAACGACACTGAGCGGATTCTTCCTTCCAGTAAATCCTCCGATTGGTCATTATTTTCAGCAGAAATGCCTGTGATTGTCTCATCGCTGTAAATAGACACATTTGCAGTGCTGTTGAACTCATGTGACACGAATATAAGAACCAGATCGCTTTAATTTACTTGCTTTTCTCTTTTATTAAACAATTACCCTTATTAATATAACACTGTTAATCCTGCAATAAAAATATTACTTTGTATTGATCTAACCAGGAAGCCAAGGTGTGGCATACCCAATTGACGCCCCTGGTGAGAGTGCAAAGTAGTAAAGAGATCAATCCTCAACTTATTTCAGTCTTTGTTTCTATCACTTTTTCTTTGGCTCTATTGTAGTATTGGTAGAGATGACGTCAGCTCATGGCACTGTCTTTCTGTCCCGTCTGTCTCGCAGGGCTCCGGTGATGCGCCCAGCACTCCCAAGTTTAGTAAAGACCAGCGAGACATCTTCTTCCCAGCATCATTCTCCACGCCGTGCCTCCACACGCACACATACACAGCATCAGCGCAGGACGGGGAGGCCAAGCTGAGCAAGACCCCTCGGCCGCTTTTCATCCAGACACAGACGCACAGCACTCCAACACAGATCTACTGCCAACCCGACCAATCGCAACCGCGCAAGACGCCTAGCCAGACAATAGCAAGCATGGCCTTCTTGCCCCACACAGGTACTGTATCTAATAATTTAATCATTTTTGCAGTGACGCATTCAAGAATCAACTGTGCATTGGGGGTTGAGCGACGTCAGATGTTTTTAAGTTGAGATCCATGTGATTCAATTCGAAGTCAAGCTTAAAGCGTGATTAAAGTCTGTGCAACTCCTACAGTGTATAATGCTTCGCATAATGTTCACTGCATACTGCGCAGTAAATGCTCAGATACTTCCTGGTATTTTTTTTAAATAGTGTATGAAACAGATAAACATTTAAAATCATATTGCAGCATGAGAGTGGCATCGGATTATCATTTCACAGATACACTACATAAAGGTTTGAGGTCTGTAAGATTTTAATTTTAAGACTTTTATTCAGCAAGGATTCATTAAATTGATCAAAAGTCACAGTAAAGATATTTATAATCATCATATTAGAATGATTTCTGAAGTGTCATGCGACACTGAAGACTGGAGTAATGATGCTGAAAATTGCTATTTTTAAATAGGGTTGCAACTAACGATTATTTTGAAAATCGATTAGTTGGCCTATAATTTTTCCGATTAATCGGCCAACCGGATTAATTGGCTGGAAAAATGTGTTGTATACTTCACGTTTTGGCTGATGTTGTAGGTCACCTGGGATATTGTATTTATACAGAAAGGTTGCAGACTATGCACAGCACACTGCATTACAGTAAGTATGAGTAGTGTAGTATATTATTTGGGACATGCCCTTTTTTAGTGGCTGCTGCTTTGGTTGGCACTCAATTGACAGTTTCCACGTGTGGCCAGAAGATGCCGTGTTTATTCATGAAACGATAAGTACTGTTTATGATTAGCTCTATATAACCATTTCCTGTTGGGGTTCAGCATGCAGCTTATAACTTCAACAAAAGTTTCATTACTAATACAGCCTGCTGGCTCTCTTCCTGTCTCACTTCCTCCTCTGTTTGGTGCGTCTCGTTTAGGCTGATGTGTTCTGCGCTTCATGCTCTGTTGCTAAGGAAACAAGGATGAATGTTCAAGTACATGATTGTGTTAAGTGTGCATGTATACGACTGTGTGTGTCCTTGAGAGGCCAAATGAAAGTGCATGATGCACTACAACATAATCAGGTTTGAGTCGGTCAGCGCAGTCTTTGAAATTCAGCCACGGTTTCTGCCGTATTAAAGCGTATTGTCAAAAATGATTTTTCATCATGAGCAGATCATCAAACGACCTTAAACATAAGCATACTTAGATGCACACAGACATACTCTATCTGTCTCTGTATTATAGATTACTGGTGCGATGTTCAGAGTCAGTGGTTATTAGACCCTGTCATTCTCACAACCATAAATCGTCTAAGTGTTGACATGCATCAGCGCTGTTTAGGGGTGTGACGATATATCGTTAATCGATATATACCGATATAAAAATGTGACGATATATATCGTTGATGTAAGCGATATGATTTGCGATATAGAGTTGTTTTATCCAAGGCTCAACTTGCTGTATTTTCATCCAAAAATATAAACTGTCATCATGTGCTCACCCTCATGTTGTTTTGTTTAACTCCTAAACACGAATGAAGATATTCTTTATAAAACCTGAGTGATTTCTGTCCCTCCATTTAAAGTCCATTCCTCTCAAACTTAAAAGATCCAATAAATGTCATAAAGGCATTGTAAAAATAACTATTCGACTGTCTAATCCAAATTCAAGTCTTCCGAAGAGACTCGATGGCTTTATATGATGAACAGATTTATAACGACGCACATACTGTAGTAAACACGGACGTACAAATGATTGCGTGACGCACAAAGTGCAAACATCCTTTACCTTAGTGAAAGAGCAAACATCATTTAAATCATCAGATCACATTTAGTTTTAATAGTATGATTATTCAAAGCATTTGAGATTGTTTATTCTTATATGTATAGTGCATTAATAGCAGGAGAGATGGGATATAGTGAGCACCGGAGGGAATGCTGCCTGCATTGAAAGCGGAGGACTGTGTGAAGGGAATAAATGAAAGTTTACGGAGTTTCAGTGACATTATTACATTAAACGACTATATATATAATGATGCAATGGGGGAATATGTGTGGGTCCTGATAATAATACAATATAATAATAATAATATAATTTTAATAATATATATATATTTTTTAACTCTTTAATTTGGCTTAAAATATCGCGATACATATCGTATCGTGAGTTCAGTATCGCGATTTATATCGAATCGTGACACGAGTGTATCGTTATACCCCGAGCGCTGTTGTTGTTACAGGGTTTATATGAGTTTTAAAGTCTTAATTCTTATGGTGTGTTCACACCGGACGCGAATAAATTGCGCTATTTGTGCGCAGTTGGACGCTTGAACATTGAGTTTACTCGCTTCATTCACGCGTGACATTTACTTCACAACAGACGCGAATTCACGTCATGGGAGGGGCTTCTGCCAGGTGGTTCGTCTCGTTGATTAAATGGCTGACATGGGCTGTGTTTACACGTCTTTTTTGTTAAAATATTACTATTAATGTGTAAAACGTAGTTTTAAGACTTTTTAAGGTGATAATGTAGTTGTTTAAAGCTCAAATCTGTGGTTTATTTATAAAAAGAGTGCCTATTTTAACATTTTATCTGGCGTTTTCGGAGTTGTGAGATCCAGGCCGCACTTATTAACCCCGGCGAGAGCAGACTTTCCTAGTCCTTCTGACATTTGCCGCTGGCTCTGATGTCTCTGTGGTGTCTCGAGCTATAGTTCGTCTTGTGTAGATGTAACGGGCGATCTTTGATCTCATGGATCTATAATTTGTTCCCTGGCAAAGCGTTTAGGCTGAGGGCAAAGTGAAGTTATTACTTTTTTATTTTTAGTCTATAACTTTACGTTACCGTTGTAGCCGAGTAGCACTGACTTTGAATGTTTGACTGAATTGTTTGCTTTATTTCATGTATAGCTTATTATACCTTTTACTTATACTTTTGTATTATTGATCATACATAAACTTGCATTCGCGCGAATCACGCGTCAAACCCTTAATTCGCTCAATTCGCGCCGTGATGCAATTCAGATGCAAATGTAAAATTAAGTCTTTGAAAAATTGAACAAAACTGAACAAACGTTTATGCTTAAAACCAGAACAAATATCTGTCAAAACTTCTAAATTAAGCTGATTTTTCTGAGCCCTTTGGCAGATATTGATTCTTGTTTTAGTCATAAACTTCATTTTGATCAATTTCACAGAAAACAAGACTTCCTATTTTGTCATTTTACATCTGAAGTACTTCATCTTGATTTAGGAACCTTTAGATACATGTACTGAAAAAAAAATAAAAAAACAGAAATACTGAGAAAAACATCACTTTTTTTTCAGTGTGATCAGAAGGTGCAGTAAAAGTTATTTCCATATTTTAGTGGTTTTAAGCAAAATGATAAAATTAGTTAAAAAAGTAACGCATATCTGTTGGAAGATGTTTTTACAAACTCATTGAGTTTCGCCCTACACAGTTATATTTATAGAACATTTTGTGTTCCCTTCCATTTATTCCTTAAATTTTCTTTAATTGGTCTTTAAAAGGTCTAAAATAGTCTTAAATTTACCTTTTATAAAATTGATCAAATATAGATACTAGATTAAAAACTTGAAAAAAAGAATCATTTGAAATTTTGCCTCGGCATCTGACTTGGTTGAAAACTAAAACTGAAATAAAAATAAATTAAAGCTACATTTGAAAAAAGAGACAAAAGTATATAACTAAACTTAAAGTGAAAACTGGAAATATAATACAGATTAAGTTGATTTGATTCAGTTGATTTTGAATGTGGCCCTTCAAATCAGATTTGAGGGCCTAAACGATCTGTTTCCTGTTTGTGTGTAGAGGACAGAGAGGAGGCCGCGACAGAGGGTCTGCTGTACCGCCAGCACGAGTCACACCTGTGTCAGCAGATGAAGATGGCCAGCGTCTCTCAGATTCACAGCACACAGGAGTGGGCCGCTCATGAGCCGCCGTCCTGCTCCACTCACACCAGCACAGGTAATGCAGCGTCACATGCTGGATTCCTCATGTTTGTGCAGGGAGGTTACCTGGAATACTGTCTGGAAGATAAGCTCCGTTCAATAGTTTGGGGTCATTAATCCTTTAAAGCCTGCTGTATCATATTTGATACGCACATGTCTAAGGCCTCCAAATTATCAACATGATCAAAACTTTGCTAAAGAACCTGTTGCACACAATCTACTACACGCCTTCTGTCATCTAACTATTTTTTAGTTAAAAGCCCTTTTAGTATAATTGTACAAATGTCATGCTTTCTAAAATCATCTTTAATGATTTTAATTCAACTTAAGAGTAACTTTTATATTGTTAGTAATATTTCCAGATGAACACTTACTGGACTGAAGCAACTTTTTTAAAAGAAAATTTAATAAAATATGTTCAAATGCTAGTCTCAAATATGATCATCAGGCTTTTGATGTTTTATTTGTTCATCTCTCAATCATCATTGTATTGCATTGCATTATATGTTTTAAAACTACAGAGATTGGATCATAAAACTAAGCATTTAAATATCTTACTAAGACATTATTAGCAGATACATAATGAAAGCTGATATTTATATTTTATGTCAGTAGTCTGTTATAATATCTCATTGATTTACATTACAAGCATCAGAATTTCATCTTCCTTTTTGGCCATATCAATATCAGCATCTGCACCAAATTGTATATTTTTGCTCAGTTTTGGGAATAAAACTGGTGTTTTTTCCTCCTCAACTATGACTCACTATATCATATGAGCCATGAAAGCATGATGTATCGATAATGATACTCAGCAAAAATACATATACAAACCTTTTTTTTCTAATGGTTCAATAAACCATTTAAAAAAATTTAAATCTTCTGAAAACTTTTTCATCTTTACAGGGTTCGAGAAATTCATACTTTTTTTCAGCAAGGATGCATTAAATTGCTGAAAAGTGACAGTAAAGACATTTATAAAGTTACATCTGATTTATATTTCAAATAAATGCTGTTCTTTTTAACTTTCTATTCATCAAAGAATCCTGAAAGCAACATTGATAATAATCATAAATATTTATTGAGCATCAAATCATCATATTAGAATGAATGAAGACTGGAGTAATGATGCTGAAAATTCAGTTTTGATCACAGGAATAAATGACATTTTAAAAATATATTACAATAGAAAACAGTTATTATAAATTGTAATATTTCACAATATTACAGTTTTTATTGAATTTTTGATCAAATAAATGCAGCCTTTGTGAGCAGAAGACCAAAATCTTACAAAAATGGATCTTTTGAACGCTAGTGTAATTATTTGTTACATGATTTATAAATATAAATATACAATAATTAATTATATAACACCTACTCATTGTCTATTTCAGTTGGTCACATTTGTAGAATAGTAATAGTCATTTTATGTATTTTTATTATGATATTTATTTTATATTTTAATCCTTATCAACTTTTATTCTTGTATCTTAAATGGATCTATTCCTATTTAATTTTCTTTTTATACTAACTCTTGTATCTTCTTGCCTGTAAAGCACTTTGAACTGCATTGATTTGTTTGGAAAAGTGCAATATAAATAAAATATATATATATTTTTTTTTCTCCAGAAAGTGACCAGTCGAAGCAGGGCGATGCGAGTCGCATCCGCTCCAGAATCCCACCCAACATGCCCAAACTGGTGATTCCCTCCACAGTCACTAAATTCCCCCCGGAGATAACAGTCACGCCCCCCACGCCCACCCTGCTCTCGCCCAAAGGTAGCATCTCTGAGGAGACCAAACAGAAACTCAAGGTTAGTGTTTTTAATTCACTCATCACACTTGAAAGTAGGGCTGCAAATAACGATTATTTTGATTATTGATTAGTTGGATGATAATTTTTTTCCCATTAATCAGATAAAATCAAAAAATATATATATTTTACAAAACAAACTACTCCACATCCTGCCCAATGCTGTCCTTCAAACAAACATGACAGCTAAGAGAGAAAACACGCATAGTGAATATACCTTACTAAAATTACAATGAATAGAACAAAAAAATATATAAATAAATAGCAGGGTTATTGTAATTATTCAATGGTAACCACAAATTAATTAGTTTTGCTTCAATCCATAGTTTAACTGGTATTTGTGTGGTTATACAAATGGTAATCAATACTCCAAAAAACATGGTTTTACTACAATAAAACCATGGTTGATTTTCATAAGAGTATATCTGTTCCATAGCCTCATGTCGTCATACTCAATTCTAGTCAGAATATGAGTCTGATACTGCTCCATTGGGCTGTGATAGTGAAGGTGAATGTATATACGAACAAGTTCTCCGTTTAGGATGAGAACGAATTCAACCCAAGCACTCTTTGGTGACGTGAATGATTACGTTACTGTTGATCATCTGTCCATCATCGTATAAAGCCCGCCCTGACAATTTGATTGGTCTGAACAGCTCTGGTTCGAGCATAGTTGCTCCACAACGGACCAAGTCCAGACCGAACTTCCCGACCTCAAATGTTGTGGGCGGGGCTAAGTTCAGCTTCCAGGATATCCGTTCATACATTATTTGCAAAAAAAGTTACTAAGCAAACGAACAGTTTAAATCCCTACATTAAAGGGATATTAAAGAAAAACAAAAACACACAAAACACAAACTCGGTGTTCCCCGATAAGAGGAATGTTCTGCAGGAACACACACACAAAGTAACCTGTTACTGTCATTTCTTTATCCTGTAAAAACGTCTTACATGTATATTCAATTAAACGCTGTTATCCCTTTACAGTCACTACTCTCATAAAATACTTGAATTACATGTTGACTTTTAAAACTAAATTTAGCGACTAAAGCAGATATTTTTGAGCTGAATATTAATTGTCTCACTCTCTATGTCTGTTTGAAGCTTAAAATGCAGACTGTCAGGACGCGTTTAATGCAAAATGGAAATAGTCGCGTGAATTAGTAACATTTACAGATGAGGATATAACTACTGTTCTCTGTATAGATCAGTGGATATAACCTGTAAAATGAACGTTTTGCGCTGAGGACACAGACACACACATCAAAGCGCACAGGGTATGTTAAACGCTAATGCATTATCTTGAAGCTTAACCCTCTGGTTCTCTTCGGTCAAAATTTTATTTTTTTGCCTTATCGGAATGGGATGACACTTGGTGACTTTTGTTGCATTAGCTATGTGAACACACAAAAAAATCAAGGAGATGATTCGGATATGTTAAAGGGTCGTAAAAAAAACAGTCACACTTGTCTCCTTCGCGATCAAAAATGACCGACATAGGAAATGAATGGGAAATACGCAAAAATACGAAAACTCAGAGAAACTTTTGGTAGTACAAACTACACAGCAGCCACTGTGCAGAAAAAAAGTGTGCAGCAATGAAGGGGTGACACTCTAAAATGTCAAGAGTGCAAATTAGACACACACACACACACACCCATGAACACAAACAAACACACACACACACACACATAGAAATGAACAGGTAAGACTGCAACAGCAAATTTTGAAAATATGCTAAATAAAATCAATAAATGAAAAAAAAATACAAAAGTGACTCTCTCGCTCAAATACACACACACACACACACACACACACACACACACACACACACACACACACACACACACACACACACACACACACACACACACACACACACACACACACACACACACACACACACACACACACACACAGAGAGAGAAAGAGAGAGAGAGAGACAGAAATTAACAGGCAAGAATGCATTTATTGAAGAAAAAAAAAGCTATAGCCTACAGTTGGTTAACACGACATTACACGTTTTTATTTTTTTAACATCTCCAGAAGGTGCTATTCTCACTTAAATAATGGATTTTAAAGGCCTGCACTCTATTGTAATGTGAAATGTTGCATTTTTGGGGAAAAAAGTAAATATTTAAAAAATTAAATATTAATTCTAATTGCTCATTAAAATTGTATAATTATTGCATAGTACCATATAATCCCTTCAAAATTCTAAATAATAATCAAAAAATATTATTGAGCAAAAATATATTACATTGGTTTTCCTGAAGAAGAAAAAAGTGACATTTTAAGGCTTCGGTCACTTTTGACCGCGAAGGAGACAAGTGTGACCCCTAAACAAAGAGGACCAGAGGGTTAAAGTACAGAATCCTCGTGTTTTGTACCTTTCCCGCAGAAGCTCACTCTGTTTACACTCCACTATGTTTAATGTATTTTGTCCATAGGAATGCGTTATTCAGTGCTGTAATTTGGCGCGACTGCTGGAAGTTTTCCGTGCACAGAGGCCAGACCCGACTAATCGATAATGAGAATCGTTATCAATGATTTTCATTATCGATTTTATCGATTAGTTGTTGCAGTCCTAAGTATACATTGCAATATTGACACATCACAAGATACAATGGCCCAAAAAGTATTTGGACACTTTTGAAATGTGTCCACTGCGGATCATGAGACGTTGTCTTTCTCTTTATCCCGTCAGAATGTGATCCTGTCCTCTCAGTCGGCGGCTAACGTGAAGAAAGACACTCTGGCTCAGCCCGCTTTAGAGGTGCAAGAGACGTCGAGTCAGGAATCCTCCCTGGAAAGCGAGTCCGATGAGGAAGACGACTACATGGACATTTGAAGCGTACGGCTTTGACCCCGCACTGCTGCAGAACTCTGAAGTCAGATCTCCTTTTCTAACGGTGTAGCTGCAGCTAATCGTTGACGGTTTCGTCTGCGTCCGGTTTTCTATAGCGCGTGTATGCACGTTTTTCAGCGAAAGGGCTTTTTCCTACCCTGGCACTTGTGTCCTGTTGTTTTTGCTCCTCTGCTGCTAAGCATGGACCGGGTTTCTATGTTCTTCTGGTGTGTTTTCGTTGCGTACAATCCTGCAAAGTGCCATTTTTACTCCAGCAGTTACGCAGCTAACCGCAACAACCACGGTGGATTCTCAGTGACGCATCACGGGAGAAGTATTCCACTTAAGGATGGATTGTGTAATATTGGCAGTTTATGTAATGCAATTTACTCACTCAAGAGTCTCTTGGGCATTAAATCCATCACAACGTTGTTTACAGAATTAACAGGAAGTAGGTTTCGCTTGACGTTTGGTGTAAAATAAACACGTTTCATATCACTACCAAGTTTCGGTGGCATTGCAAAATGCAACACAGCATGCAAAAGTTTGTTTTTCTGCATATGTGCTATTACTTCTTTGTTCAGAGCTGCCTACACGTATTGTTCGCACGGAGCATCTCCATGCTTAAGCTGTCGGCTTTTTAAAGGAGAGTTCTTCAAATTCCTCTGCAGCACCACGAGAGTTAAATTATTATAGATTACTGTTATTGGTAATCTGTTGGTTGTGAAAAAATATAGACGGTATTTTAAGACGCCAAAAATTCCATTGCTGTTCACGTGTCACGTTTTTGACCTGATTTCGTGTTTTCGTTTGTAGTTTTATTACGTTTCCATGCGAGGATCGTAAACAAGCACGGCTGAAAAAGTGGAGCATGCCAGTCCTGTCACCAGCACTGAGAACACGTGACGATTATTATTCATATCACAATTAAAACATGAATGTGATCTAACCTAGCTACAGAATTATTTTGTTTTTTATTCAAGAAAAATGCCAAAATGTCTGGCATCACAGCCATTGTTTTTTTTTTGTTGTTTTTCATGAGATGAAAATGCCTAAAAATGGTGCTGATCTCTTAGCTTTGGCTTCTTAAAATAATCTTCGAATGGTTAAATGGAAAGTCCACACAAAAATGACGTACTTTCTTCCGTGGAACACAAAAGGAGAACTTTAGCAGAATGTTCACGCTGCACTTTTCCATACAATCAAAGTGGATGGAGACCAGGAGCTGTCCACACTCCTTAAAAATAGTCCATATGACCATGTTTTCATATGGACGGACTCATTTTGAAGTCATTAGATACTTTTGTGAGAGTAGTAATATGGTACATCACACCAGGTTTTCAGTGAATGATTATCAAATGGCTATAGAAGACTTGAAATCTAGTGCACTTCCCATATGGACTACTTTTATGGTGCTTTTTTGTCCTTTTGGTCAACATTTACCGTCATTGTATGGTTAAAAAACAGCGTGAACGTCCTGCCAAACATCATCTTTTGTGTTCTTTTTGAGTTTATAATGACATACTTTTTGGGTGAACTGTCCCTTTAACCAAATAAAAGCACCCAAATGTTAGTTGTATTTAGGTTCTTGACCTGTGCGATTTTGTCTCAAATTGAAGTAGCACTGCTTTATCTCGAGCATTAAGAGCATGTCAGATTCCAGACATGGGTAATTTTTCTTATTCTTCTTCTCCTCATGACTGCGATCATGGCTGGAGCTGGTCGAGCTGTTTTTCCCAGTTCTGATGTAAAGAGTACTTTAGACGGAGGAATGTTTTTTACCGAACGTTTTCTACTTGTAGATGGATAAATAGCTACCAGTATTTTTTTGAATATACGAAGACTTTGAAGGACTTTGAAATGTTTCGATGCACTGAGCATGTGTGACCAAACTACCTGTAAACAGATAAAGAGATGCTTCTATTTTTTCCTCTTTGTAAAGTAATATTTTGTTTGTTGTTGTGTTTTGAATGCTGTCTCTCTATGCTTGTGTTGAGAATGTAAGACGAGGTGGGGAGGTTTTCTGTGGGGTATTATACTGTCCTCAGGCTTTTTTTCTGAGAAGATTGATATTTCTGACTTGCTGCATTGATGATATCACAAAACCAAAAATACACTTACATTTTTACCTGATCTTTGGTGTTTGTTTTTTGAGACCTTAAGAAATCAACTTTTTCACAGGAACTTGATCACAGGAATGAATTACATTTTACAATATATTCACATAGAAAACTGTTGTTTTAAACCGTAATAATATTTCACAATACTGTTTTTACTGCATTTGTCATCAAATAATGAGACTTTTAAACATGAAAAAAACCTTACAAATCCTAAACTTTTGAATGTTGGTGTATGATAAAGTTTTAAATATTACAACTGTATAATTTCTAGCTATTACTGTACATTTTCTTTGTAAAAAAAACAACAACTTAAATTATGTGTGGAAATGCTTTATTTTTTTAAAATAACTTTAAAATACATATTAAATTATAAACATAAAGAATACACAGCAGCACGACTGTTTTCATCATTGATAATAATCAGAAATGTTCATGCAAATCAGCATGTTCCACGTTAAAAAATGCTAGGTTAAAAACAATCCAAGTTGGGTTGAAAATTGACAAGCAATTGTGTTGTTTTGACCCAGCGGTTGAGTTAAATGTTTGCCCAACCTGCTGGGTAGTTTTATTTTACTCTGACTGTATTGCTCGCTTAAAGAACACCTATCATAGAATTTAGAAATTTACCTTTCATGTAGTGTGTAACATAGATCTAAGTGAACAAAAACATCCTGTAAAGTTTGAAATATGACAGTGCACCGTATATATAGTTATTTTCTTTCAAAAGTAAGAGTCGACTCGGAGTCATTTTTAAGAATCGTTAGAAGACCGAAGCTTTTTCTCTGACTAGATGACGTCAACTTGTCAAGTTATTTGAATACGATACGCCCACTTATTGCGCTCCAAGACGCCAGTGAAAACTAGAAAACATCATGGCCACGAGACGCCAGTGAAAACTAGAAAACATCATGGCGACGAGACGCTGTGTTCTGAAGTGCGACTCAAAAGCAAACTTTTTTCATCTGCCCAAGGATGAGCATTTGAAGACTAAGTGGCTTGAAGACAAACCATACATCGTCGCGATTGTGTATTTATCAGTCTTCAAATGTCTCTATTTTCATGTTTCGCGATCTCAGGAAGCTTTTGTTATGGACTTCTATTATGGCACATGGTATCTTCTTCGTCTATCTGTACCATATATGGACTACATGTGCACAGAGCGCCCTCCGGCTGCCAGTATGAATTGAAAACAACACACAAGAGACTCAATCGCTCATGATTAGGCTACATCTGCGCATTTTGAGGAAGTATTGAATAAAAAATACTCCTGTTTAGAAATTTGACACAGACATATGAGAATCTATCAATATGTCTCCTCATCTGCACACTTTTGAACTAAAAGCCCTGAGGGATGTTGATTTGTCGCGAGTCTTCGTGAGGAGAATAGAGGATTTTTTTTTAAGAATGAGATAAGCAGAGGCTCATATTACAATCAAACGGTACCGACGCAGTTTTCATATTCATAACTCCTGACACATATTAACAAATTACTGTCACTATAAGACTTTGATGGGCGTTCCGTTTCCGAAAATATCTGCACAGACTATACCAATCACAACTGACTGGGTCATCGGACCAATCACCGCAGATTAGCGTCACGTAAAGGCGGGGTTTTGAAAAGTGAATCACTAAAGGAATCATTTGAGAATCGCTGTCAAAACAGGTAAAAATAAATGCATATTATAAGAAAACTAAAGTCTTTTTTGTCATTGCATGCATGCAAAACTGTTGTTGGGGACTTCTAAAACAATATTTGGAACATTTTAAATGCCATAATAGGTGCTCTTTAAAATGAACCCAAAGTATGTTCACCTTTTTATTATTAATGTTGCCTCTAATAATTATGTGTCTGATTTTTAATTTCCAAACAATTTTGGGTTTATTTTAAACCAGCCATATAGTAATTGTTATACAATAGTTGGGTTAAATAAAACATTTAACCCAACCACTGGGTTTGTCCATTTTCAACCCAACTTGGGTTGTTTTTAACCCAGCATTTTTTTTTTGTGTAGAATGATTTCTGAAGGATAATTTGACACTGAAGACTGGAGTAATGATGCTGAAAATTCAGCTTTGATTGCAGTTTTTAAAATATTCAAATCGAAAAGTTACTTTAAGTAATAATATTTCACAATATTACTGTTTTTACTGTATTTTTCAGAAAATAAATCCAGCCTGGGTTGTAAGAAACTTTATACCAACTAAATTATTCAGTTAACTAAACTAAATTCTTTATTCCAAAATGTTGGAGAAGCTGCTCACTGCAGAACCAATGGGCGGGGCTTGACATCCAGCTCCGCCTCTCTGATTTAATGGGTAGAGATTGAAGGTCCAGCCACACCCTAACCATAACCCTATGCAAGTGGTGCCCACTGCAGAGCCAAATGATGTCCAGTTCCCCTTCTCTGGACATAATGGGTGGAGTTATGTTTAGCGAAAGGTTTATGGGTAGGGTTAGGGAGTCAAGTCAAGTCACCTTTATTTATATAGCGCTTTTTACAATGCGATTGTTTCAAAGCAGCTTCACAGAGTAAAACAAGAAAATAATGCAACAGAATTTGATTCGGCTGTACAGCAACTCTGGAGAAAACAGTGATGTTATCCAGCTCATTTCAATTATCATATAGTGTCAATGTTGAATATTTAGTGTCCCCGACTGAGCAAGCCAAGAGCCAAAGGTGGGTGTGGTTGGACAATTTAGCTCCACCCATTGGCTTTGCAGTGAGCAGCCTCACCCAATCGCTGAACAACACTAGGTCAAGCTCCACCCGTTAAGTCCAGAGAGGAGGAGCCAAATGTCATGTGGCTTTGCAGTGAGTGCCACTTGAACTTTTTGACCTGCAGTGTAAATATATATATATATATATATATATATATATATAGAGAGAGAGAGAGAGAGAGAGAGAGAGAGAGAGAGAGAGAGAGAGAGAGAGAGAGAGAGAGAGAGAGAGAGAGAGAGAGAGAGAGAGAGAGAGAGAGAGAGAGAGAGAGAGAGAGATTATTACAGCTCGAGCTGTGAGCTTCCTCTGCATATGTACAGCTGGTTAATGAGAGCTCTGAATAAAAGCTGTTTACTCTGTTTGAACTGGTTTTGAGGATCTTGCAGGAGTGTCATGTGTGTGCTGAGAGTGACGGAAAGCCCTTATATGGAGATTGTTTAGCCGTGTTTTATGCAAATGACTAACCTCGGGCACATGGTTGCTCATTTAAAACACCCCCAATCCATTAGCATTAGAACAAGGGTAACAAATTAATGTGCGTATGCTCGTGAAACTAGTCATCATTTCTGTTTCTGGCATAACTGAAGACTATTAGCTCTTTTAAAAAGCCTTTTGATATGTCTTGACCTTCCTATTTCAACAGGAAATGTATCAACACTGGAAGAAAACCACATAGTTCACCTTTACCAAATGTGTCATAGCTCAATTCATAATGTTACAACAAGGTTCTGCTGTTCCTTATGGTCAAAATTCTCATGGCAGAGCAACAGTTAACCATATAAAGCCTGTTGTATCATTTTTTTTAAACATTTTTCAGTTCACCTTTTTGTGCTGTGAAATCTTGTTTTGAATTTTTATCAAGTAAACGTTAGAATAAATTTTATATAAGTGGTGTTTCAAGAGCACTTACTGGACTGAAGCAACTTAGGTTTACTTGATTGATATCCTTTTTTATAAAAATCAAGTTCAAATGTATCAAATATGATCATCAGGCTTTTGATGAAAGTTTATTTGTTCATCTCTCAATCATCATTGTATTGCATTGCATTATATGTTTTAAAACTACAGAGTTTGGATCATACAACTAAGCATTTAAATATCATCTTACTATTATTGGCAGATATAAAATGACGGCTGATATTCATATGCAATTTATGTCAGTAGTCTGTTATAATATCTCATTGATTTACATTTCATCTTCCTTTTTGGCCTTATGAATATCAGCATCTGCACCAAATTGTATATTTTTGCTCAGTTTGAGCCTCTGAATGCGTTTTTCCCTCCTCGACTATGACTTACTATATCATATGAACCATAAAAGCATGATGTATCAAATATGATACTCAATTTTTATTATTTTTGTCTAAAGGTTCAATAAACTTCTAGTTTTAAAAAAACCTATTGTTTTTCCCATTGATATTTATGGATAGTTGCCTGAAAAACAGCAGAATTTGGTTCACTCTATCGCCCCCTTGAGTTCTGAGACTGTGACTGCTGCAGTAATACTGAGACAAACGCTCTGTGAGCTCAATGCATTCACGTCCGTAAGATTACGCTCATTCAGATCAAATTATGTTGCAGCTGTAGTTACTCTAAATGACACGTGCTTTCTATAAAATCTCCCCATTTTGACTTTAGCATGCAATCAAAGAAAAGCGAGGGAATTGAAGGTCGTCCTGTGATCCTTTCGGGCCCAAGACCACCCCGTCTCTTTTAGCCAGGCCATGTTAAAGGGAGTGTCCCGGCCGGTGTGAAGCCCTCAGACTCGAGGAAGGCCATTAAGACCCATTAGCAGCTGCCAGAGGTTTCTTATGAAGTGCTGCCAATGTGTCATTTACTCCCTTTGTCAGGCACACTACGCTGAGGGTTTGTTTTCTTACATATGGGACCAAATGTGTGTCAGATCTTTTCTAGGGGATGTGGGGGTAGGTGGTGATTGTTTGCCTCCTGTGTCCGTCTGTTGGCCTCCATCCAAACTGACCCAATACTTATGAGTCATATCGTACGTTTGGACTTTGATCTGAATTTAGGCCCAAATGTAGTTCTGGTAATGACGTCGGGTCGTTGGTTGGAAGGAAGTTGGCCTTTCAGGTCAACGAGCCAATCATAGCCGTGGCCTCAGGGTGTTTTTTTTGGAGGTAATGCTCAAATGTCATCAATGACTGTCCTGACCTGTTGAATCATGAGATGAGGAATAAGCCAAGAATCTGAATAATACTAAATATTATAGAAAGGATTAATAACATCAGTTTTTGTGTTCAGTTGGTCAGTGTTGTTGTTTACAAAATCTAAAAACCTTTTTTTATTGTAATAAAGCTGAGCTAAAATAAAACATACATATTAGATGAAAAAAAAAACGTAACTTGAGAAATGTTGCACTGAATAATTAAATTACACAAATAAAAAAAAGTTAACGCTATATATCGAAATATTTAAAAACAAACCAAAATGACTTCAATTAAAATGAAAACGAATTCAAAATACTAATAAATATTATAAACGTAAATAATACTAAAAGAACACTGCAGTTGGTCTTTGAACTTGGTCAAATATTTAGGCCTTTGGTATGATAAAATAATATGGAAATTGTAAGAATTTTTTCAAAAATAGCTCATGCAATGTTTTACATTTATGCTTTTGGCAGATGATATTGTATCATGCATTCCCTGGGATTTAAACCTGTGACCGTGGCGTTGTTTTATTAAAAGCAAATTCATACATTTTAAAATATTATGTTCCCACATGATGTTACACAATTTAAAAATGTAATTTTCATACCAGACAAAGTCAAATGCATAAATTAATTGATTAAAATGGCAAGTCCTGAATATCCATTTTCCTAATTGCGTTTCATTCAAAAATATTTCGAAATGATTCTTCGTGAGAGCAATTCATGATTTTAAGGAGATCACTGGATAAGGAAATCACGGAAATGCTTCAAACGAGCTGTGGGAACCCCGTTTAGTATGTCTGTGGCACGTTTGTGCATGCAGACTCGTGTCACTGTGTGTGTGATGCACAAGAATCCTCAGTTTTCCTCCGGCGCTGTGCCTCAGCGTCTCCCACGACGGCCCGTACCTGAGCTCTTAAAGTGGCCAGTTAGAGCATCAAAAGGGAAGATTGCATAGCTAATGCCAGGGAAAGGTGTGAGATTTCTCGTCGGCCCATGGCGGGGGGGCTCTTTATAGACCCTACAGCCGTCTGATCCCAGCCCAGAGCGCCTGTGTATTGGCAGCTGTTAAACTATTGAGTGACGATACGTCCACACAAGCAACAGCAAATGGCAGAAGCGGCTAACACCTCCTGACTTCAGCGTCTGCGACACGGGATGGACGTAGGTTTAAAGACCTGGTTAATCTGACCACGTGCCTGCTTTGCTCTTTTCAGCATTTCCTGTTTGTTTTTTTGTGGGGTTTTTTACATCCTTCTCGGAGAAGGAAACATCATAATAATAAAACTGCTTTTTCTCTTTCTCGTGCATCAAAAAGTGTTCAGAGCACAGTTTGGTGCATGGTCTTGGCCATGACATTGCCACTTCCTCCAGTCCGTCCCTGTCACCCCGTCCTAAAAAGACAAGACAAACTGGTTTCAGATCAGCTGCTGGAGCTCCAAAGCCCAGCGTGAGTGAGGCGCGTCCCAGCGGGACTCTCTTGATCCCTGTGGGGTCTACAGTAGGAAACCTCCTGTAACGTTTAGATACAACACTTCAGCGGAGCATACGTTTCCTCTGCAGAGCAGCCATGTGTTTTCAGCTACACATTAATGATGTTTTAACCTGATCAAAGGGGATATGGATCGGTTTATGACGCGTTTCACAGATTTAGAGGGTTAGGGAAAAGTCAATAAGGTAACGTTTGACCTCTTGCAACTCTAGTTTGCGGCGTCACTAACAAAACAATAGACCACCAAACTGTGCTGAGAATAGCATTACTAGCTCAACGGTTCTTATCATAATTAAAGCCATCTAATGTGTCTGATTTCCAGGAGTATAAGCACCTCGCAGGTGTTAATAAGCTAGCGAGTCCGTGTCTCGCATGCCTGGCCTTAAAATGGAGGCGGGTGTCCGATTCAACGACTGACTTGTTTCAAATGACAGCACAGCGGAAGGCATTAGCGCTTCACACACTCATCTCATGAGAGCAACCTGATCTCGTGAGGAACGTTTACATCTTTAAACGCATGAAAAACGAGCATGAAGGGGGAAACGAGCATGAAGATCCCAAAAACGTACACATTGAATTCATACGAATTAGCCACCATTCGCGAAAAGGAAAAATGTCACACAGATTGTGTTTCTTCTTTTTGCTTTTCTGTTTCTCTACCTGCCATTTTTCTACCTTTGGCTAACTAGTTTTTGGGCCTCAAAGGATATTGTTTTCCTTACACACAGAGAAAAAGGGTATCAGAATTGTCCCTTTAGGGGTACAACAGCTTGTCACTGGGGCAGTACCCTTAAAAGGATATCTTTTGTAGCTTTTTTTACACACACAAATTTCATAGTAGTACCTTAAGGTACTAATATGCAACTTTTAGGAGTAAAAAGGTACAAAGATGTCCTTTTAAGGGTACTGCCCCAGCAGTGACAAGCTGTTGTACCCCTAAAGGGACAATTCTGATACCCTTTTTCTCTGTGCGGTTTAACGCATGTGACTGCCACTGACGTGCATGAATTAATTTTTCGCATTAAAATTCTATTCAAACACCTTCAAATTTCCTCCAAAATCTGCAGGTTAAGATGCATTGCTCATGTCATCTTAAGCCGGTGGTTGTGAACCCATATGAAGGCTAACCGGGACAAACTAAACGCTGAAGTGATTTTATATTAATGTGTTTGGCAGACACTTTTATCTAAAGTGACAGTGTATTCAAGCTCTACATTTTCTCACTGTGTGTTCTCTGCAAATCCATGACCTTGCCTTTGTCGGTGCTATCCTGAGCTAAACTTTTATCTAGCCAAATATTTTAATGTATTTAAGATGTACAGATTAAGTTTTCATAGCTTTTGTGTAAATTTGTTTATATACTCTCAAAGGGGTTACATTTGGAACTCGGTTTCTTCACTCCATTTAAAAGAACTCCCAAAAAGGTTTTATATAAGAAGAAATGTCTTAATTGCATTATACTTTTATGTTTAATGGGCTACTTATTTTTTTGTAGTGATAATATATGTTTACAAACTGCTTAATTTATAAAAATGTAATTTAAATAAATTCTAACTAAATTAAGTAATTAAAGGCACAATATGTAAGATTTTTGGATTAAAATATCCAAAAACCTCTAAACAGTGTTATATATATATATATATTTTGTTGGCTTGTGCTTACACTATCCCAAATTTTTCCAATAATGTTTAAATCCAGAGAAATAACCAGGACACAGGTCTTGTGTGTGCGTCGCCTATCAATGACATCACACCCGCGTTACCCTTGATTTCCGTGGAAAATCTGAAATTTTTATTTTGGAGAAACCATGGAAACACCAAAGACACATTGATATATGATGTGTTTTATTAGACAGATGAGCAACTGTTTGGATCATTCATCACATAAAACGAATCATTGTTCTACAGCTCAACACAGTTAGTCTTATTGTTTAAATCTGGTTTTCTTGATTTACTGCGAGTACCATGTTTCACCATGCCTAATATGGATCTAGCTCACTGCAGTGTGAACAAGTGTCTCATAGTAACGTATAACATAACTTTCAACACACTCAAATGTGTGCAATATGATAACAGCGCTGCGTTACCCAACATACACATTAAGGGTGTGAACCTACAGTGGTCTCACGGTTCGGTTCGATTACGATTATCATGCCATCGATACGATTTAATTCGAAATCACGATGCATCACAATGCACTGCATCCTCATGTATATAATTTTGTCAGTCAGTTATATGAACTGAACCTTTCATTTTACCTGCTCAAAGAAAACACGGTTCTTGAATGTATCAAACATCAAACAAAACTCAGGTCTGGGCACAGAAGACAACAGGAGCGTTTAGAACAAATACACAATATACTAAAAGCCACTTCAGGAGGTGGTCTGGGCTCATTACAGTGAAAGCTAAAGTCTAAATGCATATAGTTGTTGAAACTTTTTACTCCTCCCAACAATGCTAACAAATAAAAAACGTGTGGGAGCGTTATGGGCTATGTTATAGCCAGATATGACAGCGCTACTGAAGCACACATCGCCGCAGACGAGCAGCTACATATCTCTTCATCAAGCCAACGCACAAACTACCGCAAATAAAACCGAAAGCAAGTCGCAGGTGCTCGACATACGATCATATTCATTAAAAGTAAAGAAACCGAATGATCTTACCATTGCTGTTGTCCCACTCTCTCCTAGTGCGGTCTTTGATTTTTGATTTAGCTGATGATTAATACAATGCAGTTAATATCTGTTGTTTTCAGTGACGTTTCAGTTAAATCTGCATATAGTGCAGGAATTGGAGATCGGATTTATATCCGTTTTGTGGAGATACATTTATGTGACCAATCGTAAATGAAATCGTTTTTGATCCCTTTTTGGCTGAGCTGGGTCCACCTTGGCACTGACAGGCGTTAACAGCTCACGATGAAAACAGCTGACGTGGTTTCTCAAGTTAGTGGTATTATTATTACCCCACAGATTTACACACAGCGCGTGTCTTCTCCGGGTCGTGCTTACCAGGTTGTTCATAAAAGCTGAAATGTGCCCAGATGTCGGCTTTTAAAGTATTTAGAGCATTTTAATCACTCGCACTCGAGTCTCGCCTCCCTCTGCCTTTGTATGCTACCGTGACAACGCACATACGTGACAAATGAGGGCAGAAAAACGTCAGTACATTATAATCGGTTTTGAACTATTACTGAACTGAATCGTCCTCGTCTGCATCACGATGAATCGAAGAAACGATTAATTTCGACACCCCTAATACGCATGAGTGGAAGAAGCGAAAGTGCTCGTCTGCAGCAGAATCAAGACGTTTTGAATAAGTGATCTCTAGCGGCGAAGAATTACATATTGTGCCTTTAAATCCATAAAATGATCCCATGATGGAAAAACCCCAAAAGGTTCTAAATATGACGGAACCTTTAAGATTCTATATGGAACCTGAGAGTGTGGTTATTACACTGAAAAACGTTTGATTTACTTTGAAACAATTTACAATTGCTAGTAAATTACACAAATAATTACAAAGAAACATCACGTAACATTGAATTAAATGTGATATTTTGAAGTAGAAATTCAACTGTAAAACATAATTCAATAATCAGTTTTATTTACTTTGCTGTAAAATAATTTTTAAAGTCTGTCCATCTTCAACAATGTCTATTATTAAAACACTAATCTCGAACAATTATTATGTTGTGGTGACAGATGAGGTGTTTCCTCACAGGAACAAATGACTAGTTAAATCCACATATAGTTTAGACTGAAATGGAAGTCATCGGCTATTTAAACTCAACCAGCAGTGTAATCGTGCAAACCCTACTAAAAAGGAAATATTTAAATTATGATAATCTGCCAAGAAAGGAAGTCTAAATGAATTTAAGGAAATGACTTGGAAATGAAATTGTACTTGAGTAAAACACATTCACAAAAAATATGCTATTGAATTGAATTATTGAATACTAGAATATGTATTGTAATAAGTAATTTTCACCCCTGTCCAACCATAATATGTAATCTAGTGTAAAATCGCACTAAAATGACATGGTGATTGTCTTGGGTGCTAATATAAGTGTGCTACTGGTGGATTAGGTTTAGGAAAACGATGCGCTAGTCCCTCAGAAATGTGTGTATAACCTCAGAGGAGTGAGGAGAGCCACGCGTCATGTGTGAATCATACTGACCAGCTCCAGGTGAAGGAAACCAAACCTGGCCATCACACCTTCATGATGGAAAGATAGCTAAACGCGTGCTTGGCTAATGCCTTCTGCCGTTTTCTCCAGGTTTAGACCTCTCCATGTTAATCTCCAGAGGCCATGAGGTGTGAGGGATTTCAGCTTCTATAGAGGAATTTGAGTATAAGACCAATATAGATCCTCCTTGTATTCTCAATCAATACATTCACGGCTATTGAGGGCTTTTAGCTCGTAAAAAAGGCAACCCTGATTTAACTGCTGCTTCAAGAGCAAGCGTTTTAATCAGCTTTATTACATACACTAAAAATAACAGTTAAAACACACTTTAGGGTTCATTTGCTGTTGATCAATAGGGAGAAATGCACTCAAGATGATAACAGGACTGCACTTTGTGTTAAGAGTACTGATGTTATACACTCATTTATAAATGTTTTCATGAACAGGAAGAAACTGAGCATTATTAATATGTGTTTTGCGTTATATTACATCTAATATAAAATAATTCAGGCAAACTGTTCTGGTACCATGGGTCATTGCGCTAAATGATTACCATATCCATGTGCCGTGGTTTTCACAGGTACTGCAAATAATAATATCTTGCTTTTGCCATGTTGCATAGTAAATTTTACCCTGGTACATGTCCAGGAAACCATTGTAATATTGCACTTTTGGACATGGAGAATAAATGTGTTCATCAATTGTTGCTGTTCAAAAGAAAAATAAAATTTTGGGGTTAAAAACAGCAAGAAAAGACTGCATTATAAATGGTAATTGACTTAAAAATGTAGTCCATTGACGTCTATCTCTTTCAATATTCACAGTATGCATCAACAATACAACAATATGCCATCAAGTATAGCAATCATTATTGGAGTTATGTACGGCGGTATTTGTTCTCAAAAGCTTCAGTCCTTTGAGAGTTTGTGCAAATGTAGGAAATGGCGGTGATTAGGAGTCTGTTTTGCTGGAGTTGACGTTTAGCATAAGAAAGCGCTGTGCTAACAGTGCTCTATGCCGGGGTGGAGAAACAGAACAAACTGTGGATTGTGTTTTCTGAAGGCTAAAACATCTGAACTGGTCAATTTCATCCTTCAATTCCTGTTTTGAAACACCCTAGAGGAACATGTGCAGAATTGCAAATGGAACCTCTTTTGAATCAATCCTAAAGTATCACATTTGGGTCCAGATTGGATCGGAATCCACTATGAATCACATTTGGTCCTACTTAGAGATTTTTGTATAAGTTTCCAAACGTCTTAATATTTGATTTGACCCAATTTACTGTAAAAGTTGCTGCCTTAAATTTTTAAGTACAATCAACTTGGATGTTTAAGTCTTTTCAACTTAAATGACATTAAACTGACTTAAAAATGAGTTGAATCTTGTAAAAACGAATAAAAAAGTTGAAAATTGCGTAAAATAATGTAAAAACATATGTTGTCATAACTTATTGATCATATCATTTCTTACAGTTTTGAGGTCACGTGATCGGTGTCGCAAATTTACATAGAATTTGTGCAGAATCTTTAAGTTTTCTAAAATTCATTTTTGAATCGGAAAGACTCTCATGGGCCATGCCTGTATAACATGTAAGCCATTACTTTCTCATAGTTTCCCATCACGTCCTCTACTGTATTATTAATATAAAAAATATAAATTAATTCCTCCTTTTTAACCAAAGGAAAAAAAGCTCTGCTTGTAGATCAAATTCACGTTCCTCCATTTGTGAACAGAGTCAGTCAAGCACTCATTCCAGCGTATAGTCACAGATGCATAACAATGACTGACATTCATACAAGTAAACTCTCCTATTCATGTCGCATGAAAACCGCAGATCAGTGGTGCTAACAGGCTGTGAACTACTGCCTCAATTCTTCTCAGACTGTTCCCTATCTATCCGTCCCTCTCTATGTATCTCTGCCAGTGTCTCTCTGCATGAATAGAAAGCCCCGCTGCCTTCAGAGAGCATTTCTTCCTAATGAGATTAACCGTCAAGGAACGATCATGTCTAGACACCCTGAATACACAACCCCCTCCCTCACACCAAACACACACACACAAGCTGCTTCTCAGGTAAACCTCACCTGTAGATTTACCCCAGGGTTTGCTTTCTGCCATAACTCTATAATGACTTTATGTGATGACTATAGCTGCACCTGAGATAATCAGTCAAAATAATATAGTTCAATTCATTTGGAGCATTGATTCACTCAAACAGTTCACTATCAGTCTATATATGGTTCCAGGACTATAACCTTTAATATCCATAAAACCTTTCCATTGCACAAAAGGTCCTTTGGATTCTTAAAGAACTGTTCACTGAAAGGTTCTTTGGAGAATCCAAAATGGTTCTTCTCTGGCATCACGGCATAATAATATCAATCCACTAAAATCAAAGGCTGAAATCAGCACCAAAAAGGATGTTAAAGCATAATGACACTTATTTGATAATTTTTTTACATTAATAATAGATACAGTGGAGGAAGTGATGGGGGAAATAGGAGACAGTAATGGCTCAAAGATTATACAGGCATGGGGCCCATAATTCAAAAAAGAAAATAAAGTTTTATTATTTTTAAAATTAACTACAACTCCTGAAGATTCTGCACAATTTCTAGATTGCACTGATCATGTGAACTTAACACTGTAAAAAATATGATCAATACGTTTTGACAACATATGTTTTTGCAGAGCGGTAACTCGTCAAAATAAGTTATAAGTAATACAAGATTCAACTCATTTTTAAGTCAGTTTAATGTAATTTAAGTTGAAATGACTTAAACATCCAAGTAGGCAACATCCAAACATCCAAAAATGAAGGCAATAACTTTTTAATTTTTTTACAGGGCATAGCATAATTTTCTATAAAAACAATTGTACTGGAGCTAAAGGACCACTTTACTTTGTCTTTTAATAAATGATCTTTGTAATACACCATCAAGAACATTTTAATCTCCAAAGACCCATGTAGCCACTCCAAGAACTCTAAACGGCAAATAATAGTTTTAAACTTTAGTTTTAAATCTGCATATCAATATTTGTCTCAACATTGCTGTTGACAAAAACCCACCATAATCCAAACCCAAAGTTTATGAAGGTTAAGTTGGTTCTGTGTGGTCTTGCATGACCATCAAAATCCAATTGAGCTCAGAACATATGAAAAGCAAAGAAAGTTCAGAAGAACTCAATTGCATTTTAAATTATTTACCACTGCTATAAAAATCAGGACCTTGTGTCTGTAGCATCAGTGAGAATTAGTGTATATGTGTGTGTGAATTAGCAAACGCGAGTGCCGAGTGTGTCAGATTATGTTTGCGTGAAGGGGTCAATGCTGTCAATTAGAAGGTGAAATCTTTGCTCTTCCTCACATTAGCTGCATTAATGAAGGGAGTTTTGTGCTTGATTTGCCGTCCTGTATTCTTCGGTCCTGTACGTATTTGTTTAAAAGTCCTTTAGCAGTTCATAAAGACATGTTTCCTCTGCTTGTCCCCTTCCTGTTGGGACTCTATCAAGGCTCTGCTAACTCTCTTTGATTCTGCCCATCAACCAATAGGATCATGACATTGACTCATCACCGTGTCACTTCAAAGGCTGGGAATGGGGGTTCAAGCCCCGCCCACATCCAGGACCCAGTTAAAGGTGTGGGACACCTCCTCTGCATCTGTGGCAGAAGGAACAGACAGACGTAACGCACTGAAGCCCTTCATCATTGGACTTAACAATCACTGGATTTAACTCGAGCCCTTTGAGTTTTTATGGGGAACTTGCGTTTTAACTGAAACATCTAGGCATCGCTCATTTATTATCTAGCTCCTTTTTCTTCTGGAGGACATCTTTTGAGAAGCCTAAATAATGCAGGCTATCAGAGGTGAGTGTTTGTTTTAACGCCAATGCACATGCTCCATATATTTACGCACTTTAACTCATCTGTTTGGATAAAGTTTCAAGAGTTCTCTGGGAAACTTCTTCCATGGGATTCCATTGATAGAACATCTCAAATATTCCGTCTTTCCCTTAGACCTCAAGCACAATTTCAGCCTCCCTCCTCCGCCTTCCATGGCTGGAGCCGGTGATTCCTATCACCAAGGCAACATCCGGATGACTATAGAGGATCCGGACCTGTGGAGATCCTTCCATGAGATCGGCACCGAGATGATCATCACCAAACCTGGCAGGTACGTCGATTAAAACCAAATTCCTCAACTAAAATTTTAACCAAGTTTTGCATCAACTAGACTCTAAGATGTATGCGTGAGACCTTCATTCTCGGAATTGACATTGAGCTAAACTGCTTCTTTTACAGGAGGATGTTTCCACACTGCAAAATCAGCTTGTCTGGATTGGTGCCCTATGCAAAGTACATCTTGCTGGTGGACATGGTACCTGAAGATGGTCTCAGATATAAGGTTAGAACCAAACCTCATCTACTCTTTCTCTAAAAAGTTCATAGATCTCATACTGACTCCTTATTTTAAAGTCTTATCCATGTGAATAGATTAGACCCAGCTTGTCTAGACTGTTAGTGTCCTATTGAAATGAAGAGCTGTTGAATTGGGAGTCAATCGTGAACGGCTTGAGTCACATGTGTCTCCCCGGAACGTTCTCACCACTGATTGCGCTCCTCAACTTCAAAGAGCCCCAACTCTTCCTGTTTTTACAGAACCCAATGGGGGGTTTTACCTCAACACACACTCTCGTTCACACATACTCTCGCACCCCAGCACCCCCGGCACCTTATGTCATGGCCAATGTAGAAGCTCTAGTTTGCTTATCTGTGGTCAGTGATTCAATTAAATGCTTCTTTTTCCATAGTGGAACAAGGACAAGTGGGAGGTCGCTGGTAAGGCTGAGCCTCAGCCCCCCTACAGGACGTACCTACACCCTGATTCGCCAGCGCCCGGCAGCCACTGGATGAAACAGCCTGTGTCCTTCCTCAAACTCAAGCTTACCAACAACGCCCTGGACCAGCACGGACATGTGAGCGCCCCACTCTGAATCTTCCATTTGTTCAATATTAATTTGACTTTGACTTTAAACCCAATGTCTCTCTTTTGGATTCAGATTATCCTTCACTCCATGCACCGCTACCACCCGCGCTTCCATATCGTCCAGGCTGATGATCTGTACAGTGTGCGCTGGAGCGTCTTCCAAACCTTTACCTTCCCCGAGACGACCTTCACTGCAGTCACTGCGTACCAGAACACAAAGGTACGAGTTTTATACACTTAAATCAGCAGACGAAAACACATTGAGTGGCCGCTATTCTGAATATCGGGGAGAACATGAATCCCCCTCATTTTGAAGCATCTGTTTTTATGCACGTATTTCGAGGTTAAGTTAATTAGAACTGAGATTGATGGTTATATTATTTCTCTCACAGATTACAAAACTGAAAATCGACCACAATCCCTTCGCCAAAGGATTTAGAGACGAGGGTACAAACTCTAAGAGGTAATAAATGTAGAAAACAATGCATCATAAGATGCTGTTAAGAGACTTGAATAACTATACAAAAACAAAGCCATTTTACTTCATTGAACTTTCCTTTCACAGACGAGCAAATAGAAGTCTGGCTGATCCTGAGAGAGTTGCAAAGAAAATGAACACGTCAAAAGACTCTGAACATGGAAGCCCGCGAGGTAATTGTCGTCATGTTTGAATTTATGTCTCTCTTTATTGGGTTGTTTAGTACAAATTCTCAAGTCTCCTTGATCTCCTCAGATATCCAACAGTCCTCATGTGAAGGTCTGGATGACGAGCATGTGGGGCGTAAGGAGTCGGAGGTGAAGGCAGAGCGCTACTCCCCATGGGGAGGTGCGTGCGACCGGGACAACAGCCACGCCCTCCGTGCAGAGTCCCCACTGGGCTCGGACCCTCGAGACATGTACAGCTCTGAACAGCTCGTACCTGGACAGAGCACATACCAGCCGTACAGGTACTTAGTCCTGACCTCGAACAAGACCTTTGCTCTGCTATGTTCTGCCTTGTCAGTGTCTCAGTGATCAAATCTGGATCTTTTTACAGATTTCATGAATACGGCAAGTCCCCCTCGCCGTCCTCCTCCAGCGCTGGCAGCAGCAGTGGATGTGGAAGCGCCGGCCGCTCCAGCTTTGAGTCCCGTGTGCCGGATGTTGCCACCGTGCCCGATCACGACACCTCCAGCAAGCCCTCCGCCCCGGAGTTCGGCGTCCCCCCCTGCCCACCACATCCCTCCGCGGGGCACCAGGACTACACGGGGGTGCTGAACATGGCCATAGCCCAGGCCAAGCCAGGTATGCTGGGCCACCATGCTCTCTACACCCCCTACAGCACAGAACAGTCTCTGGGACAGTGGAGCGGGGCAGCGTCCGCTCAATACCCCCCTCCTCCACCACCTCCCCACCATCACCTCCCCAGCGAATACAGCACCCAGGCCGTCCATCACGGGTATCACCACGGAAACGTAGGGGACTGGAGCCAATACCCATTGTTTTCTTACTCGTGCTGGTGAACGAGACGGGACAAGATGCTTTCTAAAGTCTGCACAATGAGGTCTGGTTCTTCATGCCCTGATCCTGATGATGGCGGCACACGAGTACCAGATAAACTCTAGAACAGTGAGTGAATGTAATGAGGATGTGGCACTAACTGAAATGTTGTTTGTGAGTCAACTTGGATGCAAAAGTTTAAATAGAAAATAAAGAACCTGCTTCAGTTTAAGTGAAGAAAAGTCTGTGTGCTGGTCTGAGGGTCTTTGTGTTCTTTCCGCTGTGAGAAAAGACGGATCGTGCCAAAGGACGTACCATTAAATGCATTTGAAAATGCTGTTGTTTTAAAATGCCTGCGTGCTGAACGGACTGGTTTTCCTGGCCTTGTTGTTAAAAGATGTCTATTTATTCTGTGTTTGCTTTTGCTGCTACTTAATATTATTTTTGTTAAAAAAGAGAAACATGTAGTGTTTGGAAATTACAATGTTGTATGTCTGAAATACAGAATGGTCAGTAAATATCTTCAAAGATGTTGTGGTCATGGTCTTTTTCTTTTTCAAAGAAAGAAATAAGCAGTTAATAAGCTCATATGCATGGATATATTCATCGGGCCATAAAGACGTTGAGTTCAAGGGGAAGTGAAGTAGACAAACATCTGCTGCAAGAGTTAATGAGAGCAATTTGAAGGTGTGCGAGATCCTATAATCGTAATTTGGCATGTAGTTCATTTGCTCGTGATTGGAAAGCACAGATATATTCAAATATAAGCCAAACCAAATATCTAGGTAGTATAATTAATATAAATATACAGTCAAACCAAAATGTATTCAGCATTTTCAACATTATCACAACTCTGCTATAGTTTATAAAATGGTAATAACATATTAAAAGAACTCTGAGTTAAACTGTCAGAAAAAAATAATCTTGATAATGTCAGATAACGTTAAAGAAATGTATGTAATGGATTACAATCAACCAATCAGCTGTTCAATTTAAGTACACAATTAGATAATACCAATTTAGGTCAATCAATGACCAAGCGATGCTTCATTTTGTTCAGTCTGTGGTGTAAAATGTCGCATAACATGATCAGGTCAAAGTGTCTGAATCATAATGTGCCCAAATTTAGATACATTTTACTGGTTGTCCACTGTATGAAGAATTTTTGGGTATAATATGAAGCCTCAAAGTCCGTCTGACGGTTTTCTTTAAAATAAGCATTTATGTCAGGCTTCTATGTATAGTTTTCTACCTAAGTACCGGTTCTTCTGAATGGGCTGAGGCTGGGATTTAGTGGGTTTGAAGTGAAAGTATTTTATTAACGTATACTGTATGCAGAGAGCATTCTCTCAGTATCGTTATCTCATTTTTGACCGAAGCGGCTTTTAGAGGCTTTTGCATCTGAACTCTTCATATTTCAAAGTTCACTTTATTTTGCTATCCTCATAAATGAACTATAGTGTCCTGCACCCACTAGTAAAAAATTATATCTGGTGTCTGCATTTTTGGTTTGACTGGAATTCATTTGAATATTTTCTGTAGCAGAAATGCACAAATGTTAGTGTTCTCTTTTAGAATTCTTATCGCCACGTTTGCTTTTCGCTTTGTTCATTTCTGTCAACTTTCATTTAACTTTCAGTGTAGCTGCATATTCTTGTTTTTCTTTCACTTTTTCCTCCTTTTGTTGGCTCTAATTGGGAGCCCACCTATCTCTGTCTGTCTACACACACATTATTTGATGTTGCATCCTTGGGACACTTAAGGTAATACCACACATAACAAAGCATGTCATAGGCCCCTGTGTGCCCATGAAAGAGTCTTAAAAGGCGTGAAAATGGGGGGGATGTCAGAGCTCCTTTCACCAACTCCAAAATGCAGACGGGCGCTGATGGCTGCAGTCACGGATGTCAGGCGCTAATGACTGCCGTAAAGGGGGGAGGGAGGGGTATTTGTGTGTTTGTATGTCCTGGGTGGGAGAATTAGCCAAGCTCAATTCATTACAGGGCTCTTTAGCATCTTTTAGACAAGCGTAGCAGCTATTTAGTACTCAAACACACTACAGATAGATAAGCATTACCATTTTTGGATTTTAGCTACTTTTGTGGTACACTGAAGAGTTATAACTTACCTCAAACTTCTGAAATAGCTGATGTTAACTTCATATAGTGCTGAGTACATGAATTAGAATATGCTTTCATCTGTTTTATACTAATGAGCAAGAAACTTTTCAAGGGTTGAAACTCATCAAAATATGCATCAGGAACAAGTAAAGCATTTTTACTTACATTATGCATACATACAAGAGCCACAACTGGGTCTTAATCTAATTATAAAATGTTGCAAGAAGAGAGAGACAGAAAGGAGTATTTGAGGAAATTCATGATAAGTAAAATACATGTGATGGACAGGAAAGTTTGGTTACACTTTATTTGGTAACACTTTATTTTACAGTGTCCGTTACATACGTTACATGTACTTACCATAGTAATAACAGTAAATTATGCATAATTGCATGCAACTAACCCTCAACCAAACCCTAATCCTATAGTAAGTACATGTAGTTAATATTACTCAGTACTTAAATATATAATTAGACTGTAACAATGACACCGTAAAATAAAGTGTAACCCTTTATTTTAATGTGACATAGTACTTATTTGAGTAAGTACAATGTAACTGAGTAATATTAATTAACTACATGTACTTGCGTTGAGGGTTAGTTGCATGTAATTATGCACAATTTACTGTTATTACTATGGTAAGTACATGTAACACGGACAATGTAAAATAAAGTGTTACAAAAAGTTTGTTTCCAAGAAAACATTTACGTACAATATTTTGTTAGTTAGTGGTTGTCTAAGTCATAAGTCAAAGCAGCCCGATCTCATGGAAGTCTGCATCTATAGCACGAATTGTATTTATTGTGCAATTTATATGCAAAAATTAGTTTTTGCGTGCATATTATACGCACTTTATGGCGTGTAATATGCACGTAACCACACCACTAATCTTACCCTAGACAGTGCGTAACAAATTGTTGCATATAAATTGCACGATAAATACAATTTGTGCTATATATACACACTTTCAAGAGATCGTGTTGAAGATGTCAAAGAATGTACTGTTTTTATTGTTCTTCTTCTTTATCAGCTCACATCTTTTGTCACACAGGTCGAATATATAATAACATTTTATGTAGAACGTATAAAAACACTAGCTTTAAAATGTGAACATTCTAGGAGAAATATCTTGTGTTTGTGTACCCTTAGCAAAAATAAGTATACTTCAAGTTCATTTTATGAAACATATTTAAGTAAAGTTGAAGTAATATTTTAAAGTATACTTTATGTAGTAAGTATACTATTATCAATGTACTAGATGTATACTTGCAAGTGTATTGTCTTAAAACTACTTGGGACTAAATTGGCCCACTTTTTAGTAAATAAAAGTATACTTTAAGTGAAACGGTAGTAAACTTTGAGTAGCCTACACAACTAGTTTTCCGTTTGTACTTCAACGTGTACTGCAAGTGAACTTATAGGTATACTGATGGATTACTAGTCAAATACTTGTAGCACATTTTTTAGTTTATGAAAGTGTACTCTCAGTAAACTACTAGTTTAGTAGTTTTATATTGCAAGAAGTCTATACTTAAAGGTTTAGTTTACCCAAAAATGTAAATTACCTCATGATTTATTCACCCTCAAGCCATCCTAGGTGTGAATGGCATTCTTCCTTAGTTTAGACGAATACAATCTAAGTTATATAAAAAAATCTCCTGGCTCTTCCAAGCTTTATAATGGCAGCCCGAAATTTGAAGCCCCAAAAAGTGCATCCATCCATTATAAAAGTGCTCCACACGGCTCCAGGGGTTAATAAAGGCCTTCTGAAGCGAATCGATGGGTTTGTGTAAGAAAAATATCCATATTTAACACGTTGTAAAGTCAAATATCTATCTTCTGGTGGACCACCTTATGTATTCAACTTACGAAAAAAGTGTAACTGGCACGACGATGCCATCGGACATAGTGTAAGCGTTTTGACCTGCGAGAGGCGCTACACTTTCTGCGCAAGTTGAATATGGAAGGCAGTCCACCAGAAGCTAGATATTTTACTTTATAACGTGTTAAATATGGATATTTTTCTTACATAAACCCATCGATTCGCTTCAGAAGGCCTTCATTAACCCCCGGAGCCGTGTGGTAGAGTGTGGATCGGGCCGCATTTTTCTGTCCGAACCCGACCCGAGCCCCACAGGCATTAAGATATTTATGTCCGAGCCCGACCCGAACCCGAATCTATTTTTTCTCATACTAATGACACATGTACGTTTGTTCGTGTGGAAAGCCCGCTTTTATTAAGCAACTGTAGGAAGGCATTCTGAAATGATTACAGATGAGCGCATCAGCGCGCAGACAGGGAAACAAATAGGCTAACAATGTTAACGGGGCCCAATCAAATAGCCAATTGAAATTAAATGAACAAAGGTCTACCAAAAATGGCCATTAACGTAAAACATTAACGTAACACAAATGCAGCTTATTGAAATGAAAATCACTCTTACACTGTAAAAAAAAAAATCAGGTCTCCAATTGAAAATTCACATCAACATTTTTAAGTTGTCCAAATTGAATTTCTGTGAATTGATGCAATTTAACTAAAAAATTTAGATGTGATCGGTCACTAGAAAATTTTCAATTGGAGACCTGATTTTTTTTTACAGTGTACCATTTTTCTCGAAAACTGTATGGCTACTAAACTAAACTGCAACATGGTATCTATTTACATAATCCATCCATCAAAGTTTAGGCTAATCCAGGTTTTAATGCAGAAAAAGGATTGCATCAACTGTGGATGGCTTCAAGGCTGTCCTCCTCTGCTCGATGGTCCTGCCAGTAGCGCTGAAGTTGCGCTGCCAGCCACATGTAGCCTAATATGCACGCACGTGTTGCGCGTTGTCACAGCTATATAAACAAATTTCTGCGCACAGGAAGACGGATGTTAGGGTAATATTTTTAATTTATTTTAATCACAAAAACAAACCTTTGCATCAAGTTAAACAGGCCCATTGGCTACCTACATAATAAGCTGTTTTAAATTTCAATGCCTTATCGCGCTGACGTGACCGAGCCCGACCCGAACATTATCGGGTCGGGTAGCCATCCTCTACCGTGTGGAGTACTTTCATAATGGATGGATGCACTTTTTTGAGCTTCAAATTTTGGGCTGCCATTCACTGCCATTATATAGCTTGGATTAGCCAAGATATGTTTTAATATAACTCTGATTGTGTTCGTCTAAAGGAAGAATGTCATATTCACCTAGGATGACTTGAGGGTGAGTAAATCATGCTCAGACTAGAGATCTCTTCAAGGAAAGTAGAGCTATCAAGGGAACATTTCGTGCAAAGATAGGCATGCTAAAAGACAAAAATGGTAGGGACCTAACAGAAACAGGCGAGATGAAGAGGTGGCAAGAATACACAGAAGAACTATACAAGAAAGATATTAATGCGCCTGATAACAATGATGGTGTGGTTGCTGACCTCGAGCCAGACATCCTGGAAAGTGAAGTCAAGTGGGCCTTAGGAAGCATCTCTAACAACAAAGCTAGTGGAAATTATGGTATTCCAGTTGAGCTATTTAAAATCTTAAAAGATGATGCTGTTAATGTGCTGCACATAATATGCCAGCAAATTTGGAAAACTCAACAGTGGCCACAGGATTGGAAAAGATCAGTTTATATTCCAATCCCGAAGAAGGGCAATGGCAAAACATTTTCAAATTACTGCACAATTGTGCTTATTTCACACGCTAGCAAGGTTATGCTCAAAATCCGGCAAGCTAGGCTTCTGGGGTATGTGAACCGGGAACTACCAGAAATACAAGCTGGGTTTTGAAGAGGCAGAGGGACTAGAGATCAAATTGCAAACATCCGCTGGATTATGGAGTAACCAAGGGAGTTCCAGAAAAACATCTACTTCTGCTTCATTGACCACTTCAGCCTTTGATTGTGTGGATCACAACACACTATGGCAAGTTCTTAAAGAAATGGGAGTACCAGACCATCTGATCTGTCTCCTGAGAAGCCTATATGTGGGTCAAGAAGTAACAGTTAGCACCAGACATGGAACAACTAGTTAGTTTCAAATTGGGAAAGGAGTACGACAAGGCTGTATATTGTCCCCCTACTTATTTAACTTTTATGCAGAGTACATCATGCAAAATGCTGGGCTGGATGAATCACAAGCCGGAATTAAAATTGCGGGCAGAAATATCAACAACCTCAGATACGCAGACAATACCACTCTAATGGCAGAAAGTGAAGATCCTGGCATCCGGTCCAATCACTTCCTGGCAAATTGCAAATTGCAAAAAGATCACTGCAGGTGGTGACTGTAGCCATGAAATTAGAAGACGCCTGCAACTTGGAAGAAAAGCTATGACAAATCTAGATAAATATTAAAAAGCAGAGACTTCACCTTGCCGAAAGGTTCATATGGTCAAAGCTATGGTTTTCCCAGTAATAACATACACTCAAAAAAATTACTCTTTGAATGAACATAAAAAAATCATGGAAAGTATTTCCACATGATTAACTTGCTTTATTTCAGCATTATGCAATTATGTTATTCCAATTTAATGTACTTACGTTGGGTCAACTTAATTTATTAAGGTTGATTCAACTTATTTACAATGGTTAGACACAGCCTAATTTAATAGTGTCAGCCCAACTCATTTGCAATGTTTTGGACCAGCTTATTTATTTAAGTTAGCCTAACAAAAAATAATAGTTTTTGAGTGCATTTACTAAACCTTTTACAAGATTTTATTGGCTAGCCAGAAGTAGGTTTTGTTACATCCATGGCATGCCCAGAGTAGATTTTTTATTATGAATAGTTATTAGCAGGTCCTCACCCCAAGCACATGCTCTACATTTCACCACAATGGTAACCTCCAAAAACACTATCATAACACAAACTTTTAAATACCAACATAAAACATTAAGCATTAAAAAAGTATCTCAATTTTCTCATCTTGTTAAAAATGCATCAAATTCCACTTTATTTAAACATTTACTCTCCGAATTCAGCCCCTTTGCAAAGCATGACGGGAAATGAAAGTCTTATTTCTTTGGGTTACTTGATTGAAACATGTTATTTCAAAATGAAAACATCAAGTTATGTCAAAGAATAACGGTTTTAAGATGAATCAATTACATTTGAACCAGAAACCTAATATAATGGTGTTAAATCAAGATGAATTGCTTAAATAAAGTGAACAGCATCATAAATAATTTTTTTGAATGTATGGCTGTGAGAGCTGGATTATAAGGAAGGCTGAGCACAGAAGAATTGATGCTTTCGAACTGTGGTGTTGGAGAAGACTCTTGAGAGTCCCCTGGACTGCAAGGAGATCAAATCGTCTCGGTTACGTATGTAACCCTCGTTCCCTGAGGAGGGAACGGAGACGTACGTTAGTGACTAACGAATGGGGGTTTCGCTTAGAAGCCAATCATCTTCTTCGTATTCAACAGCGCCCAATGGCAGTGCCAATGCCATGGGCATGCGGAATTTGCATGCGTAACTCCGCCCCACCTCGTGGGTATATCAGGAAGTACGCTGGCAACATCGCATTATGTTACTGCTGCAGGAGCCAAGACTGAACTCCGCATTCCAGGCAGCACAGCTGACGTGGCAAAGGAAACGTACGTCTCCGTTCCCTCCTCAGGGAACGAGGGTTACATACGTAACTGAGACGTTCCCTTTCGTTCAGTCACTACGACGTACGTTAGTGACTAACGAATGGGGGATCCTATACAACAACGCCACTCAGCTGTCATCCAGTGCCCTGCGTAAGTGTGAGATCCCGCCACTTAAGGCCGTAGGACTCCCACTTAACACAGGATTACCAAGGTACACTGGGAAGCATATCCCAGTGAGGGAATGCCAAGATGCCTACCGTAGGGAGGACTTAGAGAATACACATATGACCCGCTAAGGGCTGCATATGGAAGATCTCTAGGGTACCAGCCGAAGGTGGATTTTTAACCCTAGGGGTGGCAGGGACTTGCCAAGGGAAAGACACCTGCTCGCTGAGGAGGCTTACGGTGGAAATACTCGTGTGGGGGTCGCCGGAGGGAACCATGCACACGGAGCACCTGGCCGGACATGAGGCTCTGGGCTCGAAAGGGCAGACTGAACTGATGTCGGCGTAAGCAGTGCTGGAGGAGCTCAGGGCTCTCGGGGAGCTCACCTGAGGAAAATATCGCACGTATCCAGTCCTGGGAGTGGAATGGCGAGCAAGCGAAGACACCTGAGCCTGGCCCATTACCGGCCACCCGTAGGGGCGAGTACATAGTCGGACACTGGCTCCACTCGGAGATTATAGAATCTGGCGAATGTGTTGGGTGTCGCCCAGCCTGCAGCTCTGCAGATGTCTGTTAGCGAGGCGCCATGCGCTAGAGCCCAAGAGGAGGCCACACTCCGGGTGGAGTGTGCCCTCACACCAAGGGGACATGGTCGGCCTTGCTGCTGGTAAGCCAAAACAATGGTGTCCACTATCCAGTGAGACAACCTCTGCTTTGAGAGAGCACTTCCCTTCCGCTCTCCACCATAACAGACAAAGAGCTGGTCTGAGGTCCTGAAACACTGCGTCATGTCTACGTAGGCGCGGAGAGGGCGTACTGGACAGAGCAATGCCAAGGCTGGGTCTGCCTCCTCCAAAGGCAGCGCTTGCAGGTTCACCACCTGATCTCGGAACGGAGTGGTAGGAACCTTGGGCACATATCCGGGCCGGGGTCTCAGGATCACGTGAGAGTTAGCCGGCCCGAACTCAAGGCACGCTTCGTCAACCGAAAATGCTTGCAGGTCCCCGACCCTCTTAAGCGAGGCCAATGCGGTCAGCAGAGCCGTCTTCATAGACAAGAACTTAATCTCGGCCGACCGCAAAGGCTCAAAGGGAGGCCTCTGCAGAGCACTTAAGACTACTGAGAGGTCCCAAGAGGGAACGAGAGGAGAGCGAGGAGGATTCAGTCTCCTCGCCCCCCTCAGGAACCTGATGATCAGGTCGTGCTGACTTACCTTTTTGTCCCCCAGGAGATCGTGGTAGGCAGATATTGCGGCCACATATACTTTAAGGGTGGAGGGAGACAGCCTTCGCTCCACCCCCTCCTGGAGAAACGATAGCACGGACCCGATCGGGCATTTCCAGGGGTCTTCTTGGCGGGAAGAGCACCATGTGACGAAGAGGTTCCACTTCAACGCATAGAGACGTCGTGTAGACTCAGCTCTAGCGGAAGTGATGGTAGCGACCACCGCAGGTGGAAGGCTACTCAAACCTACCGTGTCCCGTCCAGAAGCCACACGTGGAGCTTCCAGAACGCTGGACGCGGGTGCCAAAAGGTGCCCCGTCTCTGAGTAAGGAGGTCCGGTCTCAGAGGAATAGGCCAGGGAGGGGCTGTCGCAAGGAGTAAGAGTTCTGGGAACCAGGTCTGGCCGTGCCAAAGCGGGGCGACCAACATGACCTGCTCCTTGTCCTCCCTGATCTTGCACAGTACCCGTGCAAGAAGGCTCACTGGGGGAAACGCATACTTGCGTAGCCCTGACGGCCAGCTGTGCGCCAGTGCATCCGTGCCGAGGGTGCCCTCGGTCAGGGAATAATACAGGGAGCAATGGGAAGAGTCCTGGGAGGCAAACAGATCTACCTGTGCGTCGCCGAACCGTTCCCAATCAGCTGGACCGTCTGGGGGTGGAGTCTCCACTCTCCGGGGAGAGGCTGAAACCGTGAGAGCTCGTCGGCTGCACAGTTCAGGTCTCCAGGGATGTGGACAGCACGAAGGGACCTCAGGCGCTTCTGACTCCACAAAACGAGATGGCGGGCGAGTTGAGACATACGGTGGGAGCGTAGACCGCCCTGGTGGTTGATGTACGCTACTACGGCCGTGTTGTCTGTCCTGACTAGCACATGTTGACCCCTCAGCAACGCTCGGAAGCGGTGCAGGGCGAACCGTACTGCCAGTAACTCGAGGCAATTGACATGCAGAAGGCGCTGGGGTCCTGTCCAGGAGCCCGCGGCTGCTTGTCCATTGCACATGGCACCCCAGCCCGTGGATGATGCATCTGTTGTCACAACAACATGCCTGGAAGCTCGTTCTAAGGACACTCCGGTCCGTAGAAAACTGAGGTTCGACCACGGGGTGAGTGTCTGTAAGCAGGCCCGAGTCACTTGTACCCGGAGCGTGCCAGACCGCCATGCCCATCTCGGGACTCGATCGCGTAGCCAGTGCTGAAGCAATCCGAGCGGCGTTACCGCGGCTGCAGATGCCATATGCCCCAGGAGCCTCTGAAACAGTTTCAGTGGAACCGCACTCTTGCCCTCGACTTGTCGAAGGGAAGTCAGCAGAGACTGCACGCGCTCGAAAGCTGCGCGCACATGGCGACCGAGTCGATATCCATACCGAGAAAAGAGATCCTCTGCGCGGGGCAAAGTTTGCTCTTCTCCCAGTTGACCCGAAGGCCCAGACAGGCTAGGTGATGGAGCACCAAATCTCTGTGTCCGCAAACCTGCTCTCGAGAGTGACCCAGTATGAGCCAGTCGTCGAGGTAATTCAGGATGCGAACCCCGTGCTGCCGAAGGGGCGCAAGGGCTGCCTCGGCAATCTTCGTAAAGACGCGAGGGGACAGAGATAGCCCGAATGGTAGAACTGCGTACTGATATGCCCGCCCCTCGAAAGCAAACCGTAGGAACGGTCTGTGTCGAGGCAAAATGGAGACATGGAAGTAGGCGTCCTTCAGGTCGATCGCTGCAAACCAATCGTGTGGACGAACGCATTCGAAAAGGCGTTTCGCTGTCAACATCTTGAACGGAAACCGGTGAAGGTAACGGTTCAAGACGCGCAGGTCCAGGATTGGCCGTAGCCCACCGGTCTTTTTGGGTACAATGAAGTACGGGCTGTAAAACCCGCAATTCATCTCGGCTGGAGGGACAGGTTCGATCGAACCCTTCGCCAGTAGGGTGGCAATCTCCGCTCGCATGACGGGGGCGTTGGCCCCGATCATGGTGGAACGGACTCCCCGGAAGCAGGGAGGAACCTGCGCGAACTGAATCGCGTAGCCGCGCCTGACGGTCCACTCGACCCAGCGGGACAGCCCTGGAAGCTGAAGCCAGACATCCAGAAACTGCACCAGCGGGGTCATACGGTGTTACAGACGTACCCGGTGTGGGCTTGCAGCGATGCAGCGTCACCGGCCCGGACATGGGAGGCTGTGGGGCGTCCCGGTGCGGGGGCACGGTTGACAGCTGCGTCCTGACAGAGGAGACCAGGGAAGGACGCACGTTCCACTGGGGTCTGCTCTGCCAGGAGGCTGGCGACAGAGTGGGATGCGAGTGGCGGGACCCGTGGGTGGCGCGCACCGTCATCACCGGACTCTGTGGGCTCGGGATGGGAGTGTTAATTCTTTCTTTGACCAACATAGGGTGCTGCTGACCCGGGGGCCAGCAGCTGAACAAAGGATTCTCCCCCGGCCCTCCACCGGGGGAAGGAGTGGTCCTGCTACCATCTCCTCGAAAGAATTTCCCATCCCTGAGCCGTCCGTCTCAGGAGCGCCGCTTGGCCTGGCGTTTAGCGGGGCGCGGGGCGGCCTGAGGGGACTTGGACGCCTTCCTACGGCTTCCTCCGCGACCCGGCCCGGGTGAAGGCTGCTGCTTGGACCGGGTGGGAGGGGCGGGAGCCTTAGGAGGGCGTCCTCGGCGTGGAGCAGACTGAGGCGACTGTGCCGGCGGCTGGGTGGAGGCAGCAGCTGGCCGCCGGGGCAGTACGTGTTTTATAGCCTCAGTCTGCTTCTGGGCGATTGAGAACTGTTGGGCGAAGTCCTCAACCGCCCCGCCGAAGAGGCCGGCCTGGGATATGGGGGCATCGAGGAACCTGGTCCGCTCGGTGTCCCGCATATCGGCCAGGTTCAGCCATAAGTGACGCTCCTGGACCACATTTGTGGACATCACTTGACCCAGGGAGCGTGCGGTCACCTTCGTCGCCCGGAGAGCGAGGTCGGTGGCGGCACGCAGCTCATTTAAGAGCCCCGGATCAACTCCACCCTCGTGCATGTCCTAGAGGATCCTGGCCTGGTAGACCTGGAGGATCGCCATGGCATGCAGCGAAGCGGCAGCCTGCCCCGCGGCTCTGTGCGATTTCGACACCAAGGTTGATGTGAACCGACAGGCTTTGGAGGGGTGCTTAGGATCACCACGCCAGGTTGAAGCGCTCTGAGGACACAGTTGCATCGCAACAGAACGTTCAACTGGAGGGATCCCAGTGTACCCTTTAGCTGCCGCCCCATCGAGGACGGAGAAGGCGGAGGAAGTCACCGAACGGTCGCGGGAAGACAACGGGGACTTCCAGGACCGCGTGAGTTCCTCATGCAGCTCGGGAAAGAAAGGTATTGAGGGCGGGGACTGACGGTTGTCAGCGCGGGCCCCCAAAAACCAATCGTCGAGCCTTGAACGTTCGGGACAGGGCGGAGGGTTCCACTCTATCCCTAAGCTCACGGCTGCCCGAGACAACATGGCTGTCAGCTCTGGATCTGACTCGGGCAATGCTGGCACGCCCGAGGGCGGCAGCACAGCCGAGTCATCATCTCCAGAGGACTCGAGCCCACCTTGTGATGCGGTGATCGACATCGCATCTTCCTCCGGAGCGCCAAACGAGATGCGCGGGGGGGCCGGAGCCGGCCCCGCGATCTGCGTCTGAACACTCGCGGGTTGCAGTGTGCAAGACGGGGGTGTGGCCCGAGGCATGAGCGTCGGGGCTTTGTTCCACACCGTAACCGTCAAGTCACCCTGACCACCAGCCGAAGTACTGGGCCTCTGGGACTCAGTAGATCGGGGTGTGGTAGAGGGGACTCTCACTTCTTTACAAAGGTCATGGAGTCTTGACCGCAACACTGCGGTCACATAACATAATGCGATGTTGCCAGCGTACTTCCTGATATACCCACGAGGTGGGGCGGAGTTACGCATGCAAATTCCGCATGCCCATGGCATTGGCACTGCCATTGGGCGCTGTTGAATACGAAGAAGATGATTGGCTTCTAAGCAAAACCCCCATTCGTTAGTCACTAACGTACGTCGTAGTGACTGAACGAAAGGGAACAGTCAGTCCTAAAGGAAATCAACTCTGACACTTCATTGGAAGGACTGATACTGAAGCTAAAGCTCAAATACCACCTAATGAGAAGAGAGGACTCATTAGAAAAGACCCTGATGCTAGGATTGATGGAAGGCAAAAGGAAAATGGGAAGGCAGAGGGCGAGATGGTTAGATAGTGTCATCAATGCAATGAACATGAAATTGGGCAGATAGTGGAAGACAGGGAGGCCTGGCATGCTGTAATTCATGGGGTTGCAAAGAGTCAGGCACGACAGGGCGACTGAACAACAAATCATGGGCTAATTTTCATTTTTGGGTGAACTATCCCCGTTAAGTAAGTGTTCTTTAAGTGAACATAACCATCATACTTATAGTTTTTATAGTATTTTTAGACTTTAAGTATACTACTGTTTCTATTTAGGTATTAATGTTATACTTTAAATATACCTTGAAATGTACTTTAACTTTTTCCATTTAAAAACGTATTCTAGCTTCATGCATGTTTTTTAAATCAACACTTGAATGTGGGTAAATTTCATTAAAAGCACAAATATTTTGCAAAAAACATATACACTGTTGAATTTTTGATGATCGCGTTATTTTACATTTGCGTCTTTTATCACTTGTTTCTGCTTCTTCTTCTCCTGTGTTTTGTTCTGGAGATTCTGTACTCTTTCAGAAGATGCGTCATAGCGCGCCCACCGAATAACAGCGAAAACATGGATAGCCGGAAAATTCAGTCAGTGGAAAGAGTCAAGTAGATTTGAAGTTAATTCCTACACAAAAATTCAGATACTTAGAATTAGGAACATTTCTTTATAAATAAATATTTTCAAACAATGTAAGTTTATAAGTAATGTAAAAATATATATATGTAAAAAGTAAGTTACCTGGTTGCCTTAAAATTGAGCTCACTGAAATTAAAAATTTGAGTTAATACAATGAACATTTGAGAATCGACATTATTAAAATATTATTCAAAGATTTTGTAAGCATATTGCGTAATTGTGAGTTTTATTTGTAATATTGCAGTGAAACATGCCAAATTGTGCTATTTTAATGATTTATCACAACATTTTTATTTATTTATGTAGTTCAGATACAATAATATTTTGAGTTTCTATTTATTAAACCAATTTCCTTCATTGTATTAACTCAAACTTTTAATTTCAATGAACTATGTTTTATTTTTTTTACAGTGTCTCTCAATCAAAAGAGAAAACAACTACAAGCCAAATACACTTAGAATACTTACATGTATGTATAGGCAAAATATACTTAAAATATACTTTTCTGTCAGTATAAATCAAGTATACTTGTGCAATTTTAAGTATGAGAAGTACATAAAAGTAGACAGAGTATTTGTCAGGGTTTTTTTTAGAAACCATTGTTGTATTTCACCAATGTTATGAATTTAAAATGCATCATTTGAACCATTTGGTTTATCATAGGATTTCCCAGTTTATCAATGCAACAATGAATTTAACATGATGTTTAGTGTACTTCTAGTTTAACTGTATCTGACTGATGCATTTATTGGCATCAAGCTAATATATTAAAGATGTTTAAGGGAAAATAGGAGCTGTTGCTTGATGTATGTCATAAACTTGACTGTTATGTGCTGGAAATACATGATACTCCCTATGTGACTGTTGTCAGAGAGAGGGGAAAGCAACCAAACAAGACGCTGAAAGGGTTTTTATGTCTAAGTGAAGTGAACGCATGAGATGAGACAGAGAGCATAAACATTCAAGGTGTAAAAACCCGTAAACCCCATTTAAGTGAGGCTCTAAAAGAGGTCCTCTGGGTAACTTTAAAAAGAGAAGCATGTGTTAACGCAGTGGAGGCAGTTAAAAGACCTGCGTCTGTCACTGAATCAATGTCACATCAATGATAGAAAATATTCACTCTTTATTACTTCCCTCTCTTTAAACATTGTAACATTTCTTCCTGCTTCAGATTTTTCAGGAATTAATCCAGCCCAAACCACTACAGTACAATCCGTTGCTCTTTATTGTCAGTGTGATCATTCATGAACTTTGACATTGCAAGCTAGTAATGATGCAGTTAAAACGTGAAATGAATTTCCAAAATATTAGAAAAAATACAATTAGTCTTGGCAATTGCAGCAATCCTAATACCCATTTTAAAAATAAAGTGATAGAGTGAATGCATATTTATATCATTTTATGTTATATATAATGAATATTTGGTGCAAAAAATCGAATATTCCGCAATTCATTTATTAAAAATAAGAAAATCAATGATTTTCAGATTTAATGTGCTGATGATCAGAGTCAAACAAATGGGAAATTTAGGGTTGACAGTTTAAAGAGGCAATAAGTCTGATAAATTGAAGATGGAAAATAAATAAAACAAAAAACAAACATAAAAAAGCAGTGCATTTTATCAGTGCATAAGGAATTCTGAACAGAACAGAATCGCTTTTTACATTGCAAAAGACACCAGAGCAACACTTGGATAACAGTTCACGTTAAACTAGCCCATAACCCGAGACTAACTTTTACAATATTGATTTCTCTTTGGAGTAACCCAACAGTCAACAGCATTCATTAGGGCAGCAGTCGGCAACCTTTCTGACATGAACAGCCATTTTTCATTTATATTGGCGGTAACCACTAAGACTTCTCTTTGAATATATTGTCAAATGTAATTTATTTCTGTGAACAAAGCTGAATTGTCAGCATCATTACTCCAGTCTTCAGTGTCACATGATCCTTCAGAAATCATTCTAATATGCTGATTTGGACTCAAGTTTTTGCCTTTTGTGGCTTTTAAAGGCACAATATGTAATTTTCGCCACTAGAGGTTGCGTACTCAAAAAAAGGCGTAGCTTTATGACGCCGTGAATGAGCGTGGAATCATGGGAGTTGTCTTCACCTCTAAAGCCGGTGGAAAAGAATCCGACGGGACTCAGGCAGAAATCATATTCATGGATGAGCTAATGTATTAAAGATTTATTAATGTTACTGTAATATGAAGCAGGGTGAGGCTGAAATCCGTTGGAGCGGTTGCTAATGAGAGTCTAGCGCGACACAAGAAATGTTATTCTGCCGCAGACGAGCGCTTCCGCTTCTTCCGCTCATGTGTATGTGGGGTAACGCAGCGCTGTTTATCATATTACACACATTTGAGTGTGTTGAAAGTTATGTTAAACGTTACTATGAGACACTTGTTCACGCTGCAGTGAGCTAGATCAATATTAGGCATGGTGAAACATGGTACTCACGGTAAATCAAGAAAACCAGATTTAAACAATAAGCCTAACTGTGTTGAGCTGTAGAACAATCAGTACGTTTACATGGACAACAATACTCCGATATTAACCCGATTAAGACAATACTCTGATTAAGAAGCTACCATGTAAACAGTGTTCCCTTTCGTTCAGTCACTACGACGTAACGTTAGTGACTAACGAATGGGGGTTTCGCTTAGAAGCCTATCAACTTCGAGTTTTGAGAAAACGCCCAATGGCGTGCCAATGCCATGGGGCATGCGGAATTTGCATACGTAGCTCCGCCTCACTGCGTGAGTATATAAGGAAGTACGAGGCAATATCGCATTATGTTTCTGCTTTCGGAGCCAAGAGTACCTACCTCTTCACTCCTACAGCCTTCTGAGACTCTGTCAGCTTCTTCGAGACGAGCAGCTTTCCAGTCGGTGTTGGTGTGACGGCGCGTTCCAGTGATCGCATACTTCCTGCCTGCTGATCTGTGCAGTGGTCTGCATCCAGCTGGTGTGTGTTTCCCTGGGCGCTTCGGCATCGACTGTGAAGTTTCCTCTCATAAAAGAGCTTGCACGTGACGCGTCCTTTTCAGGATGTTCCGTCCGTGCACTTCTGGGTGCGGTAGATCACTTTTTTCTTTCGACGGGCACGAGCGCTGTGTGACGTGTTTGGGCTTTCAGCACGCTCAGGCAGCGCTCGTGGATGACTCATGTTCTCTCTGCGGGAACCTGGCCATCTCAGTGTTACGATCGAGACTCCGTGAATTCCGTGCTGATGCCGGAACGAGAGTCCCCTCCGTCCCCCCCCAATCTGCGGTCTCCTCTGGAGGCGGCACTTTGGCTGGTGACCAGGGTGATCTGAGGGTGACGGTGTGGAATAAAGCTCCGACGCTAGTTCCTCGGCCCACACCCCCCTCTCAGGCACTTGACCCGGCCCGCGCTCAAGCGTCTACATCGGGGCCGGCTCCTGCTGTCCCGACTGTGGCGTTTGGCGCGGCGGAGGAGGAAGTGATGTCTATCGCCGCATCACAAGGTGGGCTGGAGTCATCTGAGGATGAGGATTCGGCTGTGCTGCCACCTTCGGGTGTCCCAGCATTGCCCGAGTCGGACCCAGAATTGACAGCCATGCTCTCTCGGGCCGCCGCAGCGCTTGGACTGGAGTGGAACCCTCCGCCTCAGCCCGAGCGTTCGCGGTTGGATGATTGGTTTTTGGGGGCGGCGCGTTCGGACACCCGTCCGGCCGCTCCTCCAATACCTTTCTTCCCCGAGGTGCATGAAGAGGTCGCGCGTTCCTGGAAGGCCCCGTTGTCTTCCCGTGAACGTTTGGCGGCCTCTTCCGCCTTCACCTCTCTCGATGGAGCCGCGGCTCATGGGTACACTGGGGTCCCCCCCAGTCGAACGTTCTGTTGCGATGCAACTGTGTCCACAGAGCGCTTCGTCCTGGCGTGGTGACCCAAAGCACCCCTCCAAGGCCTGTAGGTTTTCGTCATCTCTGGTGGCGAAGTCCTATAGAGCTGCGGGGCAGGCCGCCGCTTCTTTGCATACCATGGCAACTCTTCAGGCTTACCAAGCCAAGTTGCTGTGCGATATGCACGAGAGAGGGGCTGATCCAGGGCTCAGCAATGAGTTGCGTGCCGCCACCGACCTCGCTCTCCGGGCGACGAAGGTGACCGCGCGCTCCCTGGGTCAGGTGATGTCCACAAATGTGGTCCAGGAGAGACACTTATGGCTCACCCTGTCTGATATGCGCGACGCCGAGCGAACACGTTTCCTCGACGCCCCCATATCACAGGATGGGCTATTCGGCGGAGCGGTCGAGAGCTTCGCCCAACAGTTCTCGGCCGCTCAGAAGCAGACTGAGGCAATAAAATACATCCTGCCCCGGCGGTCAGCTGCTGCCTCCACCCCACCGCCCGCGCAGGTGCCTCAGCCTGCTCGCCGCCGAGGACGTCCTCCCGCGGCTTCCTCCGCCTCTGCGCCACCCAAGCAGCAGCCTCCACCCGGGCCGCGCAGAGGCAGCCGCAGGAAGGCGTCCCAGTCCGCTCCAGCCCCGCAGCCCGCGAAGAAACGCCAGGCTAAGCGGCGCTCCTGATGCGGACGGCTCAGGGATGGGCAGTTCTTTCCAGGAGACGGCGGCAGGGCCGCTCCTTCCCCCGGTGGAGGGCCGGGGGAGAATCTTTTGTTCAGCTGCTGGCCCCCGGGTCAGCAGCACCCTAATGTGGTTAAAGAAAGAACTGACAAACCCATCCCTGAGCCCCCAGAGATCGGTGACGGCAGTGCGCGCCACCCTCGGGTCACGCCACTCTCGTCCCTCTCTGTCGCCAGCCCCCTGGCAGAGCAGACCCCCGTGGAACGCGAGTCCTTCCCTGGTCTCCTCTGTCAGGGCGCAGCCGTTAACCGTGCTCCGACCCGGGGACGCCCAACAGCCTCCCCTGTCCGCGCCGGTAACGCTGCCTCGCTGCCCCACCCGGGGTACGCCTACTGTCCGTATGACCCCGTTGGTGCAGTCTCTGGAAGCCTGGCTTCAGCTTCCGGGGCTGTCCCGCTGGGTTGCCCGGACCGTCAGGCTCGGCTACGCGATTCAGTTCGCGCAGGCTCCTCCCCGTTACAGGGGAGTCCGCTATACCGTGACCGGGGCCCATGCCCCCGTCATGCGTGCGGAGATTGCCACTCTACTGGCGAAGGGTGCGATCGAGCCTGTCCCTCCAGCCGAAATGAGGTCGGGGTTCTACAGCCCCTACTTCATTGTACCCAAGAAAACCGGCGGGTTACGGCCAATCCTGGACCTTCGCATCTTGAACCGATCCCTTCACCGGCTTCCGTTCAAGATGTTGACTGCGAAACGCCTTTTCGAATGCGTTCGTCCGGACGATTGGTTTGCAGCGATCGACCTGAAGGACGCCTACTTCCATGTCTCCATCCTTCCTCGACACAGACCGTTCCTACGGTTTGCTTTCGAGGGGCGGGCATACCAGTACGCAGTTCTCCCATTCGGGTTATCTCTGTCCCCTCGCGTCTTCACGAAGATTGCCGAGGCAGCCCTTGCGCCCCTTTGGCAGCACGGGGTCCGCATCCTGAACTACCTCGACGACTGGCTCATACTAGGCCACTCTCGAGAGCAGGTTTGCGGACACAGAGATCTGGTTCTCCACCACTTAACCCGTCTGGGCCTTCGGGTCAACTGGGAGAAGAGCAAACTCTGCCCAGTGCAGAGGATCTCTTTTCTCGGTATGGAGATCGACTCGGTCGCCATGTACGCGCAGCTTTCGAGCGAGCGCGCGCAGTCTCTGCTGACTTGCCTCCGACAAATCGAGAGCAAGAATGCGGTTCCACTGAAACTTTTTCAGAGGCTCCTGGGGCATATGGCATCTGCAGCCGCGGTAACGCCGCTCGGATTGCTTCATATGAGACCGCTTCAGCACTGGCTTCGCGATCGAGTCCCGAGATGGGCATGGCAGTCTGGCACGCTCCGGATCCAAGTGACTCGGGCCTGCTTACAGACACTCACCCCGTGGTCGAACCTCAGCTTTCTACGGGCCGGTGTGCCCTTAGAACGAGTTTCCAGGCATGTTGTCGTATCGACGGATGCCTCTGCCACGGGCTGGGGTGCCATGTGCAATGGACAAGCAGCCGCGGGCTCCTGGACAGGACCCCAGCGCCTCCTGCATGTCAATTGCCTCGAGTTGCTGGCAGTACGGTTCGCCCTGCACCGCTTCCGAGCGTTGCTGAAGGGTCAACATGTGCTTGTCCGGACAGACAACACGGCCGTAGTAGCGTACATCAACCACCAGGGCGGTCTACGCTCCCGCCGCATGTCTCAACTCGCCCGCCATCTCGTCTTATGGAGTCAGAAGCGCCTGAGGTCCCTTCGTGCTGTCCATATTCCGGGAGTCCTGAACCACGCAGCCGACGAGCTCTCGCGGTTTCAGCCTCTCCCGGGAGAATGGAGACTCCATCCCCGGACGGTTCAGCTGATTTGGGAACAGTTCGGCGACGCACAGGTAGACCTGTTTGCCTCCCACGACTCTTCCCACTGCAGCCTGTATTATTCCCTGACCGAGGGCACGCTCGGCACGGATGCACTGGCGCACAGCTGGCCGCGGGGCCTACGCAAATATGCGTTTCCCCCAGTGAGCCTACTCGCACAGCTTCTGTGCAAGATCAGGGAGGACAAGGAGCAGGTCCTTTTGGTCGCCCCGTACTGGCACGGCCGGACCTGGTTCCCCGAACTCATTCTCCTTGCGACAGCCCCTCCCTGGCCTATTCCTCTGAGACCGGACCTCCTCACTCAGAGACGGGGCACCCATTGGCACCCGCGTCCCGACCTTTGGAACCTCCACGTGTGGCTCCTAGACGGGACCCGGCAGGTTTGAGTGGCCTACCACCTACGGTGGTCGCCACCATCACTTCCGCTAGGGCAGAGTCCACTCGGCATGCCTATGCGTTGAAGTGGAACCTCTTCGTCACCTGGTGCTCTTCCCGCCAAGAAGACCCCTGGAAATGTCCGATCGGGTCCGTGCTTGAGTTTCTCCAAGAGGGGCTGGAGCGAAGGCTGTCTCCCTCCACCCTCAAGGTATATGTGGCCGCAATATCTGCCCACCACGATCTCTTGGAGAACAAAAAGGTAAGTCAGCACGACCTGGTCATCAGGTTCCTGAGGGGAGCTAGGAGACTGAATCCTCCTCGCTCTCCTCTCGTACCCTCTTGGGACCTCGCAGTAGTACTAACTGCTCTGCAGAGACCTCCCTTTGAGCCTTTGCGGTCGGTCGATATTAAGTTTCTGTCTATGAAGACGGCTCTGCTGACCGCATTGGCCTCAGTCAAGAGGGTCGGGGACCTGCAGGCATTTTCGGTTGACGAAGCGTGCCTGGAGTTCGGGCCGGCTAACTCTCACGTGATCCTGAGACCCCGGCCTGGATATGTGCCCAAGGTTCCCACCACTCCGTTCAAGGACCAGGTGGTGAACCTGCAAGCGCTGCCTTTGGAGGAGGCAGACCCAGCCTTGGCATTGCTCTGTCCAGTACGCGCTCTCCGCGCCTACGTAGACATGACGCAGTGTTTCAGGACCTCAGACCAGCTCTTTGTCTGTTATGGTGGAGAGCGGAAGGGAAGTGCTCTCTCAAAGCAAAGGCTGTCTCACTGGATAGTGGACACCATTGCTTTGGCTTACCAGCAGCAAGGCCGACCATGTCCCCTTGGTGTGAGGGCACACTCCACCCGGAGTGTGGCTTCCTCTTGGGCTCTAGCGCATGGCGCCTCGCTAGCAGACATCTGCAGAGCTGCAGGCTGGGCGACACCCAACACATTCGCCAGATTCTACAATCTCCGAGTGGAGCCAGTGTCCGACTATGTACTCGCCCCCCCGAGGGGCCGGTGATGGACCAGGTTCAGGTGTCTTCGCTTGCTCGCCACTCCACTCCACGGACTGGATACGTGCGATATTTTCCTCAGGTGAGCTCCCCGAGAGCCCTGAGCTCCTCCAGCACTGTCGACGCCGACATCAGTTCAGTCTGCCCTCTCGAGCCCAGACCCTCATGTCCGGCCAGGTGCCCCATGTGCATGGTTCCCTCTGGCGACCCCCACATGTGTATTTCACCGTAAGTCTCCGCAGTGAGCGGGTTTCTTCCCTTGGCGTGTCCCCGCCACCCCTAGGGTTAAAAATCCACCTTCGGCTGGTACCCTAGAGATCTTCCATATGCAACCCTCTCCGGGTCATATGTGTCTCTTAAGTCCTCCCCACGGGTAGGCATCTTGGCATTCCCTCACTGGGATATGCTTCCCAGTGTACCTTGGTAATCCTGTGTTAAGTGGGAGTCCTTCGTCCGTACTAGTCTTACGACAGGGAACTCACACTTACGCAGGGCGCTGGAAGACGGCTGAGTGGCGGGATTATATTGGGACCCCCATTCGTTAGTCACTAACGTTACGTCGTAGTGACTGAACGAAAGGGAACGTCTCGGTTACGGATGTAACCCTCGTTCCCTGAGGAGGGAACGGAGACGTAACGTCCCCTTGCCACATCAGCTGTGTTGCCTGGAACGCAGGAGTTCAGTCTTGGCTCCTCAAGCAGGTAACATAATGCGATATTGCCTCGTACTTCCTTATATACTCACGCAGTGAGGCGGAGCTACGTATGCAAATTCCGCATGCCCCATGGCATTGGCACGCCATTGGGCGTTTTCTCAAAACTCGAAGTTGATAGGCTTCTAAGCGAAACCCCCATTCGTTAGTCACTAACGTTACGTCTCCGTTCCCTCCTCAGGGAACGAGGGTTACATCCGTAACCGAGACGATTTCTAATTACCTTAATCCGGTTAAAGTCATACTCGAAGTAAACGCAAATCGAATTAAGACGTGGAGTATGCCTATTTTAGTCGCATTCTCGGAGAGCATTACAGACATGTACACACCTTAATATAACTATTAACGTCGTGTAGGAGTTTTCGCCGCATTTTGTGACAGGAAACATGCATTATGCATACCAGACGTGTGCAGAGGGGAGGGCTTTGGGGGCTCGAGCCCCTTCCCTTTTAAAAAAATAATCAAAAGTGCCCCTCCCAACAATCATCAATAATATTGTGGCCAATAAAACAGAATTTTGAATTATAATGAATATAACAACGCGTACAAAACGGTTACAACGCGCTCAAATGTCGGAAAATTCCCGTTTATCTTTTACGTATCTGTCTGTCTGAAATGACGTTGCCATGAAGTGTTGCTATGGTGCATGTCTTGCTTGACTGCTCATTCTGACACCGCCTCTTCTATATGTTTTTCTTTTTGTTGTAATTATTCTGCTCATTGTAAAAGTAAAATACAATAAGTTTGTATTGTAATCCCATATTCATAATTGTGACCAAACTGTCTGCTTACAACAGCGGTCGGGAACCTCTAGGCTCGCGAGCCATATGGGTCATTCAGTGAACGCCTGTGGCTCGACGGCAGGAAAAAACAATCCAAACAATCACGATTTTGAAACCTTTTTCATCATTAATCAAATCTATTATTCGAAATGTAAGCTGTCAAGAAGGAGGCAAGAGGGGCAGTGTCTCTTCAAAAAATCTGAAAGGGACAATATTAATATTACAAAAATAAAACAATGTAAATATAAAAAATTACATTAAAAAGTATAAAAATCACTTGTTTTTATAAAATAACACTGTCCAATAGCGACACCCGCAGGTAAAGTTACAGCGGGTTGCCTGAGCCCATTGAATTTTAACAGACCCACCAAAGTCGCGCTAGGATTGGACGTGGGACAGTGTAGCGTGGCATGGGGACGTAATGACGTGCCATTAATTGAGCTATGTTCTATAACATGTAAAACGGGAACATGATCGGAATATTCTAAAAGCAACTCATGTAAACACCTTAATCAGAATATTGTCTTATTCAGAATAAAGTCAATAATTAGATTACTGCTGTCCATGTAAACGTAGTCAATGATTCATTTTTCTGTGATGAATGATCCAAACAGTTGCTCACCTGTCTAATAAAACACACAATATATTAAAGTGGAAATCGAGGGTAACTCGGGTATGATGTCATTGATAGGCGACGCACGGTCCATGTCCTGGTTAAAATTGCATCTTGAATTTGAATATTACACATGTGTTTTATCAAATGGAGATGCCCCTTTGCCTCTTACCATTCTAACATAAACATTTAAAATGAAAGTCATATAATGATCCTCATTGTCCATTGTCACTCTTGTGCCAATAGCCGTTTCCATCCAAAATTGCGGATTTAACTTGTGCGCAAAATTGGAATATCGCATAAAACATTTGCGAATAAAGCACTGTTTCCATCCAGCGAGTCAAAGACAACAAAAACTAAACTGGCTCTAAATATCATGTTTGCTTTTTATCGGATAACATTTTTTATCTGAATCAAACAAGCTCATACGTTTTTATGCGCATATCCCAAAATGTGCATAAAAGTAGGTGGATGGAAACATAGCTAATGTTTACTCCGTCAGTGGCGGTTTGTGTGCGTAAGGTTGCCGACCCCTGCAATAGAGCATCCTGTTAACCACTTCTTCAGCATTTCTTTTAATCTTTTGAAAAAAGTTATTGCACTTAATTCATGTCTATTAATAAAAAAAGGCATTGGACTTACCAAAACACATCTGTAAAATAAAGGCACCATCATTATAAACAAAATCATCTGTAGCTGTAAAGTGCACATACATTGTTAGCATCCCCAACAGTTTCCCATAGTTCTGGACAAAAAAACGAGAAAGAAAAACAACCTAAAAGAGTTAACTGAATCCACAAACAGGACAGAGTGGGATTCGGATCTTGAGTTACTGGACAGGCAACAAACGACTTCACCAACTCTACATTGATGGGTTACACATACTGTTCAATCTAAAAAAATCAGATTATAAACTTGGCCCCAAAACTAGATATTTGTACGACTCATTCACACGATTCCCTCACTTTGCAACTTTACAGCCTACCTGAGCAGCACTAATGCCATCAGTCCTCACTTGAGTTGTCCGAGTCATCCCAGTCTACCTCTTCCCATGATGCTTTAGCCCTTTGCTCCCAGCTGCGTGCCTGGGCCATGGCTGCTTGTGGCAAAAGCAAGACACATGCTGAAATCCCGGATACGCGGTCCTCGAGGGCTGTTCCGCTCTCCCATCGGTCCTCCTCAGCTTTATAAATGTGAACGTACTTCATCCGACTGCCCTTATCGTGTGACCTTCCGCCCAGGATGTAGATGCTTCCATCGAGGACGGCCATACCTGGCTCTCCATGCCCAGCAGGCAATGGGCTCACCACTGACCACACATCTGCTGTTGGGTTGTAGCACGCCACCTATACAGACAGAGAGTGAGCCACACAAAGAATGATCCTCACGTGACATATGTGGGGACTCGACATCCAATACTCTAATAAGTATACAAATAATTTGATTGATCTGTTTCTTATGGTGTGGGGTTGTTTTTCAAGGGTTTGGCTTGGCCCCTTAGTTCCAGTGAAAGGAACTCTTAATGATTCAGCATACCAAGACATTTTGGACAATTCCATGCTCCCAACTTTGTGGGAACAGTTTGGGGATGGCCCCTTCCTGTTCCAACATGACTGCGCACCAAAAGCAAGGTCCATAAAAACATGGATGAGCAAGTTTGGTGTGGAGGAAATGGGAGCTCTAGCGTAGTTCTACCTGGAAGACTCACATGTCACGTCATTCATTTATTATCTGTCTAGCCAATCATTATTCATCATCTGTAGTATATAATTTCTGTTCCCACCCATTACTACGTTCGCAGATACTGACGCCGGCGTTCACCCCCATCCTCCCCACCACCACCAGGAAGGTCCCGGTCCATACATCACGGGGTAGGCTCCGCCCCTGCCTTCATCTTCAGGCAGGAACTGCAAGCATCCGCTACCCTCCGGATTCAGACTATGGACGCCAAAGAACTTTATCATTTCATCTATTCGATACTCATTGTATACAAACTGTAAATAAATCTTATTCAAATGTTATTCTTGCTTCCTGAGTC